>NC_088997.1:11902813-12202813 GCF_963932015.1 Anas acuta
TGCATAAAAGCTCCCCTGGGGAGTTCACTTGTACCCAAAGCCTTCCTTTGGGGGCACTTCTGGATGGGCGAATGGGGCTTGAAACGCTTTTTCTGTGGCCCGAGTTTTCAGTCTTCTGCCATGCTGGCTAGGGTTATATTTAGGGTTGCTTGTAAACAGCGAACACGGAAGGTCTAGTTGCATGAGGGACTGTGTAAAGGCTCCCATGGGGAATTCACTTGTACCCAAAGCCTTCCTCTGGGGGCACTTTTGGATGGGCGAAAGGGGCTCGGAATGTGTTTTCTGGAACCGAGTTTTCAGTCGTCTCCCATGCCGGCTAGGGCTATATTTAATGTTGCTCGGAAAGAGCGAACCCGGAGGGTCCAGTTGCATGTGGGGCTGCATAAAGGCTCCCCTGGGGAGTTCAGTTGTACCCAAAGCCTTCCTTTGGGGGCACTTTTGGATGGTCCAAAGGGAATCGCAATGCGTTTTCTGAGGCCCGCTTTTTCAGTCTTCTCCCATTCCGCAAAGGGCTATATTTCGGCTTGTGGTGTTAGAGTGAACTCGGAGGGTCCAGTTGCATGTGGGGCTGCCTAAAGGCTCCCCTGGGGAGTTCAGTTGTACTCAAAGCCTTCCTTTGGGGGCACTTTTGGATGGGCGTATGGGGCTTGTAACGCGTTTTCTGGGTCCCGAGTTTTCAGTCGTCTGCCATGCGGGCCAGGGCTATATATAGTCATGCGGTGAAAGAGTGAACCCGGAGGGTCCAGTTGCATGTGGGACTGCATAACGGCTCCCCTGGGGAGTTCACTTGTACCCAAAGACTTCCTTTTGGGGCACTTTTGGGTGGGCGAAAGGGTCTTGTAAGGCGTTTTCTTTGGCCCGATTTTTCAGTCATCTCCGATGCCGGCTAGGGTTATATTTAGTGTTGCTCGGAAAGAGCGAACCCGGAGTGTCCAGTTGCATGTGGGGCTGCATAAAGGCTCCCCTGGGGAGTTCAGATGTACCCAAAGCCTTCCTTTGGGGGCACTTTCTGATGGTCCAAGGGGAATAGCAATTCGTTTTCTGGGGCCCGATTTTTCAGTTGTCTGCCATGCGGGCCAGGGCTATATTTAGGGTTGCTGTGAAAGAGCGAATACGGAGGGTCCAGTTGCATGTGGGGCTGCCTAAAGGCTCCCCTGGGGAGTTCAGTTGTACCCAAAGCCTTCCTTTTGGGGCACTTTTGGAAGGTCCAAGGGGAATCGCAATGCGTTTTCTGGGGCTTGATTTTTCAGTCGTCTGCCATGAGGGCCAGAGCTATATATAGGTTTGCTGTGAAAGAGCGAATACGGAGGGTCCAGTTGCATGTGGGGCTGCATAAAGGCTCCCCTGGGGAGTTCAGTTGTACCCAAAGCCTTCCTTTGGGGGCACTTCTGGATGGGCGAATGGGGCTTGTAAGACGTTTTCTGGGGCCCGATTTTTCAGTCGTCTGCCATGCCGGACAGGGTAATACTTAGGGTTGCTGTGAAAGAACGAAAAAAGAGGGTCCAGTTGCATGTGGGGCTGCATAAAGGCTCCCCTGGGGAGTTCACTTGTACCCAAAGTCTTCCTTTGGGGGCACTTCTGGATGGGCGAATGGGGCTTGAAACGCTTTTTCTGTGGCCCGAGCTTTCAGTCTTCTGCCATGCTGGCTAGGGCTATATTTAGGGTTGCTTGTAAACAGCGAACACAGAAGGTCTAGTTGCATGTGGGACTGTGTAAAGGCTCCCCTGGGGAATTCATTTCTACCCAAAGCCTTCCTCTGGGGGCACTTTTGGATGGGTGAAAGGTGCTCGGAATGCGTTTTCTGGGGCCCGCGTTTTCAGTCGTCTCCCATGCCGGCTAGGGCTATATTTAATGTTGCTCAGAAAGAGCGAACCCGGAGGGTCCAGTTGCATGTGTGGCTGCATAAGGGCTCCCCTGGAAATGTCAGTTGTACCCAAAGCCTTCCTTTGTGGGCACTTTTGGATGGTCCAAAAGGAATCGCAATGCGTTTTCTGAGGCCCGCTTTTTCAGTCTTCTCCCATTCCGCAAAGGGCTATATATAGGCTTGTTGTGTTAGAGTGAACTCGGAGGGTCCAGTTGCATGTGGGGCTGCCTAAAGGCTCCCCTGGGGAGTTCAGTTGTACTCAAAGCCTTCCTTTGGGGGCACTTTTGGATGGGCGTATGGGGCTTTTAACGCGTTTTCTGGGGCCCGAGTTTTCAGTCGTCTGCCATGCGGGCCAGGGCTATATTTAGTCATGCGGTGAAAGAGTGAACCCGGAGGGTCCAGGTGCATGTGGGGCTGCATAATGGCTCCCCTGGGGAGTTCACTTGTACCCAAAGCCTTCCTTTGGAGGCACTTTTGGGTGGGCGAAAGTGTCTTGTAAGGCGTTTTCTTTGGCCCGATTTTTCAGTCATCTCCGATGCCGGCTAGGGTTATATTTAGTGTTACTCGGAAACAGCGAAACCGGAGGGTCCAGTTGCATGTGGGGCTGCATAAAGGCTCCCCTGGGGAGTTCAGATGTACCCAAAGCCTTCCTTTGGGGGCACTTTCTGATGGTCCAAGGGGAATAGCAATTCGTTTTCTGGGGCCCGATTTTTCAGTCGTCTGCCATGCGGGCCAGGGCTATATTTAGGGTTGCTGTTAAAGAGCGAACCCGGATGGTCCAGGTTCATGTGGGGCTGCCTAAAGGGTCCCCTGTGGAGTTCACTTGTACCCAAAGCCTTCCTTTGGGGGCACTTTTGGGTGGGCGAAAGGGTCTTGTAAAGCGTTTTCTTTGGCCTGATTTTTCAGTCATCTCCGATGTCGGCTAGGGTTATATTTAGTGTTGCTCGGAAACAGCGAACCCGGAGGGTCCAGTTGCATGTGGGGCTGCATAAAGGCTCCCCTGGGGAGTTCAGTTGTACTCAAAGCCTTCCTCTGGGGGCACTTTTGGATGGTCAAAGGGGAATCGCAATTCATTTTCTCGGGCCCGATTTTTCAGTCGTCTGCCATGCGGGCCAGGGCTATATTTAGGGTTGCTGTGAAAGAGCGAACCCGGATGGTCCAGGTTCATGTGGGGCTGCCTAAAGGGTCCCCTGTGGAGTTCACTTGTACCCAAAGCCTTCCTTTGGGGGCACTTTTGGGTGGGCGAAAGGGTCTTGTAAGGCGTTTTCTTTGGCCCGATTTTTCAGTCATCTCCGATGCCGGCTAGGGTTATATTTAGTGTTGCTCGGAAACAGCGAACCCGGAGGGTCCAGTTGCATGTGGGGCTGCATAAAGGCTCCCCTGGGGAGTTCAGTTGTACTCAAAGCCTTCCTCTGGGGGCACTTTTGGATGGTCAAAGGGGAATCGCAATTCATTTTCTGGGGCCCGATTTTTCAGTCGTCTGCCATGCGGGCCAGGGCTATATTTAGAGTTGCTGTGAAAGAGCGAACCCGGAGGATCCAGGTGCATGTGGGGCTGCGTAAAGGCTCCCCTGGGGAGTTCAGTTGTACCCAAAGCCTTCCTTTGGGGGCACTTTTGGATGGGCGAAAGGGTCTTGTAAGGCGTTTTCTTTGGCCCGATTTTTCAGTCATCTCCGATGCTGGCTAGGGCTATATTTAGGCTTGCTGTGAAAGAGCGAACCCGGAGGGTTCAGTTGCATGTGGGGCTGCATAAAGGCTCCCCTGGGGAGTTCACTTGTACTCAAAGCCTTCCTTTGGGAGCACTTTTGGATGGGCGAAAGGGGCTCGGAATGCTTTTTCTGGGGCCCGAGTTTTCAGTCGTCTCCCATGCCGGCTAGGGCTATATTTAGTGTTGCTCGGAAACAGCGAACCCGGAGGGTCCAGTTGCATGTGGGGCTGCATAAAGGCTCCCCTGGGGAGTTCACTTGTACTCAAAGCCTTCCTCTGGGCGCACTTTAGGATGGGCGAAAGGTGCTCGGAATGTGTTTTCTGGGGCCCGAGTTTTCAGACGTCTCCCATGCCGGCTAGGGCAATATTTATTGTTGCTCGGAAAGAGCGAACCCGGAGGGTCCAGTTGCATGTGGGGTTGCATAAAGGCTCCCCTGGGAGTTCAGATATACCCAAACCCTTCCTTTGGGGGCACTTTTGAAAGGGCGAATGGGGCTTGTAACACGTTTTCTCGGGCCCGAGTTTTCAGTCGTCTGCCATGCGGGCCAGGGATATATTTAGGGTTGCTGTGAAAGAGCGAATACGGAGGGTCCAGTTGCATGTGGGGCTGCGTAAAGGCACCCCGGGGAGTTCACTTGTACCCAAAGCCTTCCTTTGGGGGCACATTTGGATGGGCGAAAGGGTCTTGTAAGGCGTTTTGTTTGGCCCAATTTTTCAGTCATCTCCCATGGCGGCTAGGATTATATTTAGTGTTCTTCGGATAGTGCGAACCCGGAGGGTCCAGATGCATGTGGGGCTGCATAAAGGCTCCCCTGGGAGTTCAGATGTACCCAAACCCTTCCTTTGGGGGCACTTTTGGATGGGCGAATGGGGCTTGTAACGCGTTTTCTGAGGCCCGAGTTTTCAGTCGTCTCCAATGCCAGCTACGGCTATATATAATGTTGCTCGGAAAGAGCGAACCCGGAGGGTCCAGTTGCATGTGGGGCTGCATAAAGGATCCCCTGGGGAGTTCACTTGTACCCAAAGCCTTCCTTTAGGGGCACTTTTGGATGGTCCAAGGGGAATCTCAATGCGTTTTCTGAGGCCCGCCTTTTCAGTCTTCTCCCATTGCGCCGAGGGCTATATTTAGGTTTGCGGTGAAAGATTGAACCTGGAGCATCCAGTTTCATGTGGGGCTGCATAAAGGCTCCCCTGGGGAGTTCAGATGTATCCAAAGTCTTCCCTTGGGGGCACTTCTGGATGGTGGAATGTGGCTTTAAACGCTTTTTCTTTGGCCCGACTTTTCAGTCTTCTGCCATGCTGTCTAGGGTTATATTTAGGGTTGCTTGTAAACAGGGAACACGGAGGGTCCAGTTGCATGTGGGACTGCATAAAGGCTCCCCTGGGGAATTCACTTCTACCCAAAGCCTTCCTCTGGGGGCACATTTGGATGGGCGAAAGGGGCTCGGAATGCTTTTTCTGGGGCCCGAGTTTTCAGTCGTCTCCCATGCCGGCTAGGGCTATATTTAGTGTTGCTCGGAAACAGCGAACCCGGAGGGTCCAGTTGCATGTGGGGCTGCATAAAGGCTCCCCTGGGGAGTTCACTTGTACTCAAAGCCTTCCTCTGGGCGCACTTTAGGATGGGCGAAAGGTGCTCGGAATGTGTTTTCTGGGGCCCGAGTTTTCAGACGTCTCCCATGCCGGCTAGGGCAATATTTATTGTTGCTCGGAAAGAGCGAACACGGAGGGTCCAGTTGCATGTGGGGCTGCATAAAGGCTCCCCTGGGAGTTCAGATATACCCAAACCCTTCCTTTGGGGGCACTTTTGAAAGGGCGAATGGGGCTTGTAACACGTTTTCTCGGGCCCGAGTTTTCAGTCGTCTGCCATGCGGGCCAGGTATATATTTAGGGTTGCTGTGAAAGAGCGAATACGGAGGGTCCAGTTGCATGTGGGGCTGCATAAAGGCTCCCCTGGGGCGTTCAGATGTATCCAAAGTCTTCCTTTGGAGGCACTTCTGGATGGGCGAATGGGGCTTGAAACGCTTTTTCTGTGGCCCGACTTTTCAGTCTTCTGCCATGCTGGCTAGGGATATATTTAGGGTTGCTTGTAAACAGCGAACACGGAGGGTCCAGTTGCATGTGGGACTGTGTAAAGGCTCCCCTGGGGAATTCACTTCTACCCAAAGCCTTCCTCTGGGGGCACTTTTGGATGGGCGAAAGGGGCTCGGAATGCGTTTTCTGGGGCCCGAGTTTTCAGTCGTCTCCAATGCTGACTAGGTTTATATTAAGTGTTGCTCGGAAAGAGCGAACCCGGAGGGTCCAGTTGCATGTGGGGCTGCATAAAGGCTCCCCTGGGGAGTTCACTTGTACCCAAAGCCTTCCTTTAGGGGCACTTTTCGATGGTCCAAGGGGAATCGCAATGCGTTTTGTGAGGCCCGCTTTTTCAGTCTTCTCCCATTGCGCCGAGGGTTATATTTAGGCTTGCGGTGAAAGAGTGAACGCGATGGGTCCAGTTTCATGTGGGGCTACATAAAGGCTCCCCTGGGGAGTTCATATGTATCGAAAGTCTTCCTCTGGTGGCACTGCTGGATGGGCGAATGTGGCTTTAAAAGCTTTTTCTGTGGCCCGACTTTTCAGTCTTCTGCCATGCTGGCTAGGGTTATATTTAGGGTTGCTTGTAAACAGCGAACACGGAGGGTCCAGTTGCATGTGGGGCTGCATAAAGGCTCCCCTGGGGAGTTCACTTGTACCCAAACCCTTCGTTTAGGGGCACTTTTCGATGGTCCAAGGGGAATCGCAATGCGTTTTCTGAGGCCTGCTTTTTCAGTCTTCTCCCATTGCGCCGAGGGCTATATTTAGGCTTGCGGTGAAAGAGTGAACGCGGAAGGTCCAGTTGCATGTGGGGCTCCAAAAAGGCTCCACTGGGGAGTTCAGTTGTACCCAAAGCCTTCCTTTGGGGGTACTTTTGAATGGGGGAAAGGGTCTTGTAAGGCGTTATCTTTGGCCCGATTTTTCAGTCATCTCCGAATACTCCTAGGGCTATATTTAGGCTTGCTGTGAAAGAGTGAATAAGGAGGGTCCAGTTGCATGTGGGGCTGCATAAAGGCTCCCCTGGGGAGTTCACTTGTACTCAAAGTCTTCCTCTGGGGGCACTTTTGGATGGGCGAAAGGGGCTCGGAATGCGTTTTCTGTGGCCCGAATTTTCAGTCGTGTCCCATGCCGGCTAGGGTTATATTTAGTGTTGCTCGGAAAGAGCGAACCCGGAGGGTCCAGTTGCATGTGGGGCTGCATAAAGTCTCCCTTGGGGAGTTCTCTTGTACCCAAAGCCTTCCTTTGGGGGCACTTTTGGATGGTCCAAGGGGAATCACAATGCGTTTTGTGAGGCCCGCTTTTTCAGACTTCTCCCATTGCGCCGAGGGATATATTTAGGCTTGCTGTGAAAGAGCGAATACGGAGGGTCCAGTTGCATGTGGGGCTGCATAAAGGCTCCCCTGGGGAGTTCACTTGTACCCAAAGCCTTCCTTTAGGGGCTCTTTTGGATGGTCCAAGGGGAATCGCAATGCGTTTTATGAGGCCTGCTTTTTCAGTCTTCTCCTATTACGCCGAGGGCTATATTTAGGCTTGCGGTGAAAGAGTGAACACGGAGGGTCCAGTTGCATGTGTGGCTGCATAAAGGCTCCTTTGGGGAGTTCAGTTGTACCCAAAGCCTTTTTTTGGGGCACTTTTGGATGGGCGAAAGGGTCTTGTAAGGCGTTTTCTTTGGCCCGACTTTTCAGTCATCTCCGATGCCGGCTAGGGCTATTTTTAGGCTTGCTTTGAAAGAGCGAACCCGGAGGGTCCAGTTGCATGTGGGGCTGCATAAAGGCTCCCCTGGGGAGTTCACTTGTACTCAAAGCCTTCTTCTGGGGGCACTTTTGGATGGGCGAAAGGGGCTCGGAAAGCATTTTCTCGGGCCCGAGTTTTCAGTCGTCTCCCATGCCGGCTAGGGCTATATTTAGTGTTGCTCGGAAAGAGCGAACCCGGAGGGTCCAGTTGCATGTGCGGCTGCGTAAAGGCTCCCCTGGGGAGTTCACTTGTACTCAAAGCCTTCCTCTGGGGGCACTTTTGGATGGGCGAAAGGGGCTCGGAAAGCATTTTCTCGGGCCCGAGTTTTCAGTCGTCTCCCATGCCGGCTAGGGTTATATTTAGTGTTGCTCGGAAAGCGCGAACCCGGAGGGTCCAGTTGCATGTGGGGCTGCGTAAAGGCTCCCCTGGGGAGTTTACTTGTACTCAAAGCGTTCTTCTGGGGGCACTTTTGGATGGGCGAAAGGGGCTCGGAAAGCATTTTCTGAGGCCCGAGTTTTCAGTCGTCTCCCATGCCGGCTAGGGTTATATTTAGTGTTGCTCGGAAAGAGCGAACCCGGAGGGTCCAGTTGCATGTGGGGCTGCGTAAAGGCTCCCCTGGGGAGTTCACTTGTACTCAAAGCCTTCCTCTGGGGGCACTTTTGGATGGACGAAAGGGGCTCGGTATGCATTTTCTCGGGCCCGAATTTTCACTCGTCTCCCATGCCGGCTAGGGTTATATTTAGTGTTGCTCGGAAAGAGCGAACCCGGAGGGTCCAGGTGCATGTGGGGCTGCATAAAGGCTCCCCTGGGGAGTTCAGTGGTACCCAAAGCCTTCCTTTGGGGGCACTTTTGGATGGGCGAAAGGGGCTTGTAAGGCGTTTTCTTTGGCCCGATTTTTCAGTCATCTCCGATGCCGGCTAGGTCTATATTTAGGCTTGCTGTGAAAGACCGAATCAGGAGCGTCCAGTTGCATGTGGGGCTGCATAAAGGCTCCCCTGGGGACTTCACTTGTACTCAAAGCCTTCCTCTGGTGGCACTTTTGGATGGTCCAAGGGGAATCGTAATGCGTTTTCTGAGGCCCGCTTTTTCAGACTTCTCCCATTGCGCCGAGGGCTATATTTAGGATTGCTGTGAAAAAGCGAATACGGAGGGTTTAGTTGCATGTGGGGCTGCATAAAGTCTCCCCTGGGGAGTTCACTTGTACCCAAAGCCTTCCTTTAGGGGCTCTTTTGGATGGTCCAAGGGGAATCGGAATGTGTTTTATGAGGCCTGCTTTTTCAGACTTCTCCCATTGCGCCGAGTCCTATATTTAGGATTGCTGTGAAAAAGCGAATACGGGGGGTTTAGTTGCATGTGGGGCTGCATAAAGGCTCCCTTGGGGAGTTCAGTTGTACACAAAGCCTTCCGTTGGGGGCACTTTTGGATGGGCGAAAGGGTCTTGTAAGGCGTTTTCTTTGGCCCGAATTTTCAGTTGTCTCCCATGCCGGCTAGGGCTATATTTAGGCTTGCTGTGAAAGAGTGAATAAGGAGGGTCCAGTTGCATGTGGGGCTGCATAAAGGCTCCCCTGGGGAGTTCACTTGTACTCAAAGCCTTCTTCTGGGGGCACTTTTGGATGGGCGAAAGGGGCTCGGAAAGCATTTTCTCGGGCCCGAGTTTTCAGTCGTCTCCCATGCGGGCTAGGGTTATATTTAGTGTTGATCGGAAAGAGCGAACCCGGAGGGTCCAGTTGCATGTGGGGCTGCGTAAAGGCTCCCCTGGGGAGTTCACTTGTACTCAAAGCCTTCCTCTGGGGGCACTGTTGGATGGGCGAAAGGGGCTCGGAAAGCATTTTTTCGGGCCCGAGTTTTCAGTCGTTCCCATGCCGGCTAGGGTTATATTTAGTTTTGCTCGGAAAGAGCGAACCCGGAGGGTCCAGTTGAATGTGGGGCTGCATAAAGGCTCCCCTGGGGACTTCACTTGTACCCAAAGCCTTCCTTTAGGGGCACTTTTGGATGGTCCAAGGGGAATCGCAATGCGTTTTCGAAGGCCCGCTTTTTCAGTCTTCTCCCATTGCGCCGAGGGCTATATTTAGGCTTGCGGTGAACGAGTGAACGCGGAGGGTCCAGTTGCATGTGGGGCTGCATAAAGGCTCCCCTGGGGAGTTCACTTGTTCCCAAAGCCTTCCTTTAGGGGCACTTTTGGATGGGCGAATGGGGCTTGTATCTCATTTTTTGGGGCCCGAGTTTTCAGTCCTCTCCCTTGCGGGCCAGGGCTATATTTAGGGTTGCTGTGACAGAGCGAATACGGAGGGTCCAGTTGCATGTGGGGCTGCGTAAAGGCACCCCGGGGAGTTCACTTGTACCCAAAGCCTTCCTTTGGGGGCACTTCTGGATGGGCGAAAGGGTCTTGTAAGGCGTTTTGTTTGGCCCAATTTTTCAGTCATCTCCCATGGCGGCTAGGATTATATTTAGTGTTCTTCGGATAGTGCGAACCCGGAGGGTCCAGATGCATGTGGGGCTGCATAAAGGCTCCCCTGGGAGTTCAGATGTACCCAAACCCTTCCTTTGGGGGCACTTTTGGATGGGCGAATGGGGCTTGTAACGCGTTTTCTGAGGCCCGAGTTTTCAGTCGTCTCCAATGCCAGCTACGGCTATATATAATGTTGCTCGGAAAGAGCGAACCCGGAGGGTCCAGTTGCATGTGGGGCTGCATAAAGGATCCCCTGGGGAGTTCACTTGTACCCAAAGCCTTCCTTTAGGGGCACTTTTGGATGGTCCAAGGGGAATCTCAATGCGTTTTCTGAGGCCCGCCTTTTCAGTCTTCTCCCATTGCGCCGAGGGCTATATTTAGGTTTGCGGTGAAAGATTGAACCTGGAGCATCCAGTTTCATGTGGGGCTGCATAAAGGCTCCCCTGGGGAGTTCAGATGTATCCAAAGTCTTCCCTTGGGGGCACTTCTGGATGGTGGAATGTGGCTTTAAACGCTTTTTCTTTGGCCCGACTTTTCAGTCTTCTGCCATGCTGTCTAGGGTTATATTTAGGGTTGCTTGTAAACAGGGAACACGGAGGGTCCAGTTGCATGTGGGACTGCATAAAGGCTCCCCTGGGGAATTCACTTCTACCCAAAGCCTTCCTCTGGGGGCACATTTGGATGGGCGAAAGGGGCTCGGAATGCTTTTTCTGGGGCCCGAGTTTTCAGTCGTCTCCCATGCCGGCTAGGGCTATATTTAGTGTTGCTCGGAAACAGCGAACCCGGAGGGTCCAGTTGCATGTGGGGCTGCATAAAGGCTCCCCTGGGGAGTTCACTTGTACTCAAAGCCTTCCTCTGGGCGCACTTTAGGATGGGCGAAAGGTGCTCGGAATGTGTTTTCTGGGGCCCGAGTTTTCAGACGTCTCCCATGCCGGCTAGGGCAATATTTATTGTTGCTCGGAAAGAGCGAACACGGAGGGTCCAGTTGCATGTGGGGCTGCATAAAGGCTCCCCTGGGAGTTTAGATATACCCAAACCCTTCCTTTGGGGGCACTTTTGAAAGGGCGAATGGGGCTTGTAACACGTTTTCTCGGGCCCGAGTTTTCAGTCGTCTGCCATGCGGGCCAGGTATATATTTAGGGTTGCTGTGAAAGAGCGAATACGGAGGGTCCAGTTGCATGTGGGGCTGCATAAAGGCTCCCCTGGGGCGTTCAGATGTATCCAAAGTCTTCCTTTGGAGGCACTTCTGGATGGGCGAATGGGGCTTGAAACGCTTTTTCTGTGGCCCGACTTTTCAGTCTTCTGCCATGCTGGCTAGGGATATATTTAGGGTTGCTTGTAAACAGCGAACACGGAGGGTCCAGTTGCATGTGGGACTGTGTAAAGGCTCCCCTGGGGAATTCACTTCTACCCAAAGCCTTCCTCTGGGGGCACTTTTGGATGGGCGAAAGGGGCTCGGAATGCGTTTTCTGGGGCCCGAGTTTTCAGTCGTCTCCAATGCTGACTAGGTTTATATTAAGTGTTGCTCGGAAAGAGCGAACCCGGAGGGTCCAGTTGCATGTGGGGCTGCATAAAGGCTCCCCTGGGGAGTTCACTTGTACCCAAAGCCTTCCTTTAGGGGCACTTTTCGATGGTCCAAGGGGAATCGCAATGCGTTTTGTGAGGCCCGCTTTTTCAGTCTTCTCCCATTGCGCCGAGGGTTATATTTAGGCTTGCGGTGAAAGAGTGAACGCGGAGGGTCCAGTTTCATGTGGGGCTACATAAAGGCTCCCCTGGGGAGTTCATATGTATCCAAAGTCTTCCTCTGGTGGCACTGCTGGATGGGCGAATGTGGCTTTAAAAGCTTTTTCTGTGGCCCGACTTTTCAGTCTTCTGCCATGCTGGCTAGGGTTATATTTAGGGTTGCTTGTAAACAGCGAACACGGAGGGTCCAGTTGCATGTGGGGCTGCATAAAGGCTCCCCTGGGGAGTTCACTTGTACCCAAACCCTTCGTTTAGGGGCACTTTTCGATGGTCCAAGGGGAATCGCAATGCGTTTTCTGAGGCCTGCTTTTTCAGTCTTCTCCCATTGCGCCGAGGGCTATATTTAGGCTTGCGGTGAAAGAGTGAACGCGGAAGGTCCAGTTGCATGTGGGGCTCCAAAAAGGCTCCCCTGGGGAGTTCAGTTGTACCCAAAGCCTTCCTTTGGGGGTACTTTTGAATGGGGGAAAGGGTCTTGTAAGGCGTTATCTTTGGCCCGATTTTTCAGTCATCTCCGAATACTCCTAGGGCTATATTTAGGCTTGCTGTGAAAGAGTGAATAAGGAGGGTCCAGTTGCATGTGGGGCTGCATAAAGGCTCCCCTGGGGAGTTCACTTGTACTCAAAGTCTTCCTCTGGGGGCACTTTTGGATGGGCGAAAGGGGCTCGGAATGCGTTTTCTGTGGCCCGAATTTTCAGTCGTGTCCCATGCCGGCTAGGGTTATATTTAGTGTTGCTCGGAAAGAGCGAACCCGGAGGGTCCAGTTGCATGTGGGGCTGCATAAAGTCTCCCTTGGGGAGTTCTCTTGTACCCAAAGCCTTCCTTTGGGGGCACTTTTGGATGGTCCAAGGGGAATCACAATGCGTTTTGTGAGGCCCGCTTTTTCAGACTTCTCCCATTGCGCCGAGGGATATATTTAGGCTTGCTGTGAAAGAGCGAATACGGAGGGTCCAGTTGCATGTGGGGCTGCATAAAGGCTCCCCTGGGGAGTTCACTTGTACCCAAAGCCTTCCTTTAGGGGCTCTTTTGGATGGTCCAAGGGGAATCGCAATGCGTTTTATGAGGCCTGCTTTTTCAGTCTTCTCCTATTACGCCGAGGGCTATATTTAGGCTTGCGGTGAAAGAGTGAACACGGAGGGTCCAGTTGCATGTGTGGCTGCATAAAGGCTCCTTTGGGGAGTTCAGTTGTACCCAAAGCCTTTTTTTGGGGGCACTTTTGGATGGGCGAAAGGGTCTTGTAAGGCGTTTTCTTTGGCCCGACTTTTCAGTCATCTCCGATGCCGGCTAGGGCTATTTTTAGGCTTGCTTTGAAAGAGCGAACCCGGAGGGTCCAGTTGCATGTGGGGCTGCATAAAGGCTCCCCTGGGGAGTTCACTTGTACTCAAAGCCTTCTTCTGGGGGCACTTTTGGATGGGCGAAAGGGGCTCGGAAAGCATTTTCTCGGGCCCGAGTTTTCAGTCGTCTCCCATGCCGGCTAGGGCTATATTTAGTGTTGCTCGGAAAGAGCGAACCCGGAGGGTCCAGTTGCATGTGCGGCTGCGTAAAGGCTCCCCTGGGGAGTTCACTTGTACTCAAAGCCTTCCTCTGGGGGCACTTTTGGATGGGCGAAAGGGGCTCGGAAAGCATTTTCTCGGGCCCGAGTTTTCAGTCGTCTCCCATGCCGGCTAGGGTTATATTTAGTGTTGCTCGGAAAGCGCGAACCCGGAGGGTCCAGTTGCATGTGGGGCTGCGTAAAGGCTCCCCTGGGGAGTTTACTTGTACTCAAAGCGTTCTTCTGGGGGCACTTTTGGATGGGCGAAAGGGGCTCGGAAAGCATTTTCTGAGGCCCGAGTTTTCAGTCGTCTCCCATGCCGGCTAGGGTTATATTTAGTGTTGCTCGGAAAGAGCGAACCCGGAGGGTCCAGTTGCATGTGGGGCTGCGTAAAGGCTCCCCTGGGGAGTTCACTTGTACTCAAAGCCTTCCTCTGGGGGCACTTTTGGATGGACGAAAGGGGCTCGGTATGCATTTTCTCGGGCCCGAATTTTCACTCGTCTCCCATGCCGGCTAGGGTTATATTTAGTGTTGCTCGGAAAGAGCGAACCCGGAGGGTCCAGGTGCATGTGGGGCTGCATAAAGGCTCCCCTGGGGAGTTCAGTGGTACCCAAAGCCTTCCTTTGGGGGCACTTTTGGATGGGCGAAAGGGGCTTGTAAGGCGTTTTCTTTGGCCCGATTTTTCAGTCATCTCCGATGCCGGCTAGGTCTATATTTAGGCTTGCTGTGAAAGACCGAATCAGGAGCGTCCAGTTGCATGTGGGGCTGCATAAAGGCTCCCCTGGGGACTTCACTTGTACTCAAAGCCTTCCTCTGGTGGCACTTTTGGATGGTCCAAGGGGAATCGTAATGCGTTTTCTGAGGCCCGCTTTTTCAGACTTCTCCCATTGCGCCGAGGGCTATATTTAGGATTGCTGTGAAAAAGCGAATACGGAGGGTTTAGTTGCATGTGGGGCTGCATAAAGTCTCCCCTGGGGAGTTCACTTGTACCCAAAGCCTTCCTTTAGGGGCTCTTTTGGATGGTCCAAGGGGAATCGGAATGTGTTTTATGAGGCCTGCTTTTTCAGACTTCTCCCATTGCGCCGAGTCCTATATTTAGGATTGCTGTGAAAAAGCGAATACGGGGGGTTTAGTTGCATGTGGGGCTGCATAAAGGCTCCCTTGGGGAGTTCAGTTGTACACAAAGCCTTCCGTTGGGGGCACTTTTGGATGGGCGAAAGGGTCTTGTAAGGCGTTTTCTTTGGCCCGAATTTTCAGTTGTCTCCCATGCCGGCTAGGGCTATATTTAGGCTTGCTGTGAAAGAGTGAATAAGGAGGGTCCAGTTGCATGTGGGGCTGCATAAAGGCTCCCCTGGGGAGTTCACTTGTACTCAAAGCCTTCTTCTGGGGGCACTTTTGGATGGGCGAAAGGGGCTCGGAAAGCATTTTCTCGGGCCCGAGTTTTCAGTCGTCTCCCATGCGGGCTAGGGTTATATTTAGTGTTGATCGGAAAGAGCGAACCCGGAGGGTCCAGTTGCATGTGGGGCTGCGTAAAGGCTCCCCTGGGGAGTTCACTTGTACTCAAAGCCTTCCTCTGGGGGCACTGTTGGATGGGCGAAAGGGGCTCGGAAAGCATTTTTTCGGGCCCGAGTTTTCAGTCGTTCCCATGCCGGCTAGGGTTATATTTAGTTTTGCTCGGAAAGAGCGAACCCGGAGGGTCCAGTTGCATGTGGGGCTGCATAAAGGCTCCCCTGGGGAGTTCAGTGGTACCCAAAGCCTTCCTTTGGGGGCACTTTTGGATGGTCCAAGGGCAATCACAATGCGTTTTCTGAGGCCCGCTTTTTCAGTCTTCTCCCATTGCGCCGAGGGATATATTTAGGCTTGCGGTGAAAGAGTGAACGAGGAGGGTCCAGTTGCATGTGGGGCTGCCTAAAGGCTCCCCTGGGGAGTTCACTTGTACCCAAAGCCTTCCTCTGGGGGCACTTTTGAATGGGCGAAAGGGGCACAGAAAGCGTTTTCTGGGGCCCGAGTTTTCAGATGTCTCCCATGCCGGCTAGGGATATATTTAGTGTTGTTCGGAAAGAGCGAACCCGGAAGGTCCAGTTGCATGTGGGGCTGCGTAAAGGCTCCCCTGGGGAGTTCACTTCTACTCAAAGCCTTCCTCTGGGGGCACTTTTGGATGGGCGAATGGGGCTCGGAAAGCATTTTCTCGGGCCCGAATTTTCACTCGTCTCCCATGCCGGCTAGGGAAATATTTAGGGTTGCTCGGAAAGAGCGAACCCAGATGGTCCAGTTGCATGTGGGGCTGCCTATAGGCTCCCTTGGGGAGTTTAGTGGTACCCAAAGCCTTCCTTTGGGCGCACTTTTGGATGGGCGAAAGGGGCTTGTAAGGCGTTTTCTTTGGCCCGATTTTTCAGTCATCTCCGATGCCGGCTAGGTCTATATTTAGGCTTGCTGTGAAAGACCGAATCAGGAGCGTCCAGTTGCATGTGGGGCTGCATAAAGGCTCCCCTGGGGACTTCACTTGTACTCAAAGCCTTCCTCTGGGGGCACTTTTGGATGGTCCAAGGGGAATCGCAATGCGTTTTCTGAGGCCCGCTTTTTCAGACTTCTCCCATTGCGCCGAGGGCTATATTTAGGATTGCTGTGAAAAAGCGAATACGGAGGGTTTAGTTGCATGTGGGGCTGCATAAAGTCTCCCCTGGGGAGTTCACTTGTACCCAAAGCCTTCCTTTAGGGGCTCTTTTGGATGGTCCAAGGGGAATCGCAATGCGTTTTCTGAGGCCTTCTTTTTCAGTCTTCTCCCATTGCGCCGAGTGCTATATTTAGGCTTGCGGTGAAAGAGTGAACACGGAGGGTCCAGTTGCATGTGGGGCTGCATAAAGGCTCCCCTGGGGAGTTCAGTTGTACACAAAGCCTTTTTTTGGGGGCACTTTTGGATGGGCGAAAGGGTCTTGTAAGGCGTTTTCTTTGGCCCGAATTTTCAGTTGTCTCCCATGCCGGCTAGGGATATATTTAGTGTTGATCGGAAAGAGCGAACCCGGAGGGTCCAGTTGCATGTGGGGCTGCATAAAGGCTCCCCTGGGGAGTTCACTTGTACCCAAAGCCTTCCTCTGGGGGCACTTTTGGATGGGCGAAAGGGTCTTGTAAGGCGTTTTCTGGGGCCCGAGTTTACAGTTGTCTCCCATGCCGGCTAGGGATATATTTAGTGTTGTTCGGAAAGAGCGAACCCGGAAGGTCCAGTTGCATGTAGGGCTGCGTAAAGGCTCCCCTGGGGAGTTCACTTGCACCCAAAGCCTTCCTTTGCGGGCACTTTTGGATGGGCGAAAGGGTCTTGTAAGGCGTTTTCTGGGGCCCGAGTTTTCAGTCGTCTCCCATGCCGGCTAGGGCTTTATTTATTGTTGCTCGGAAACAGCGAAACCGGAGGGACCAGTTGCATGTGGGGCTGCATAAAGGCTCCCCTGGGGAGTTCAGATGTACAAAAGCCTTCCTTTGGGGGCACTTTTGGATGGGGTAATGGGGCTTGTAACGCGTTTTATTTGGCCCGATCTTTCAGTCATCTCCGAGGCCGGATAGGAATATATTTAGGCTTGCTGTGAAAGAGCGAATAAGGAGGGTCCAGTTGCATGTGGTGCTGCATAAAGGCTCCCCTGGGGAGTTCACTTGTACTCAAAGCCTTCCTCTGGGGGCACTTTTGGATGGGCGAATGGGTCTCGGAATGCGATTTCTGGGGCCCGAATTTTAAGTCGTCTCCCATGCCGGCTAGTGCTATATTTAGGGTTTCTAGGAAAGAGCGAACCCGGAGGGTCCAGTTGTATGTGGGGCTGCATAAAGGCTCCCCTGGGGAGTTCAGTTGTACCCAAAGCCTTCCTTTGTGGGCACTTTTGGATGGGCGAAAGGGTCTTGTAAGGCGTTTTCTTTGGTCCGATTTTTCAGTCATCTCCGATGCAGGCTAGGGCTATATTTAAGCTTGCTGTGAAAGAGGTAAAAAGGAAGGTCCAGTTCCATGTGGGACTGCTTAAAGGCTCCCATAGGGAATTCACTTCTACCCAAAGCCTTCCTCTGGGGGCACTTTTGGATGGGCGAAAGGGGCTCGGAAAGCATTTTCTGGGGCCCGAGTTTTCAGTCATCTCCGATGCCGGCTAGGGCTATATTTAGGCTTGCTGTGAAAGAGCGAATCGGGAGCGTCCAGTTGCATGTGGGGCTGCATAAATGCACCCTGGAGAGTTCACTTGTACCCAAAGCCTTCCTTTGGGGGCACTTTTGGATGGTCTAAGGGGAATCGCAATGCATTTTCTGAGACCCGCTTTTTCAGTCTTCTCCCATTGCGCCGAGTCAACGCGGAGGGCCCGCTTTTTCAGACTTCTCCCATTCTGCCGAGAGCTATATTTAGGCTTGCGTAAAGAGAGTGAACACGGAGGGTCCAGTTGCATGTGGGGCTGCATAAAGGCTTCCCTGGGGAGTTCGTTGTACCCAAAGCCTTCCTCTGGGGGCACCTTTGGATGGGCGAATGAGGCTTGTAAGGCGTTTTCTTTGGCCAGATTTTTCAGTCATCTCCGATGCCGGCTAGGGTTATGTTTAGGCTTGCTGTGAAAGAGCTAATAAGGAGGGTCCATGTGCATGTGGGGCGGCATAAAGACTCCCCTGGGGAGTTCACTTGTACTCAAAGCCTTCCTTTGGGGGCACTTTTGGATGGGTGAATGGGGCTCCCAATTCGTTTTCTGGGGTCCAAGTTTTCAGTCGTCTCCAATGCCGGCTAGGGATATATTTAGTGTTGCTCGGAAAGAGCGAACCTGGAGGGTCCAGTTGCATGTGGGGCTGCAGAAAGGCTCCCCTGGGGAGTTCAGATGTACCCAAAGCCTTTTTTTGGGCGTACTTTTGGATTGTCCAAGGGGACTCGCAATGCGTTTTCTGAGCCCCGCGTTTTCAGTCTTCTCCCATTGCGCTGAGGACTATATTTAGGCTTGCGGTGAAAGAGCTAATAAGGAGGGTACAGTTGCATGTGGGGCGGCATAAAGGCTCCCCTGGGGAGTTCACTTGTACTCAAAGCCTTCCTTTGGGGGCACTTTCGGATGGTCCAAGTGGAATCGCAGTGCGTTTTCTGGGGCCTGATTTTTCAGTCGACTGCCATGCGGGCCAGGGATATATTTAGGGTTGCTTTGAAAGAGCGAATACTGAGGGTCCAGTTGCATGTGGGGCTACATAAAGGCTCCCCTGGGGACTTCACTTGTACCCAAAGCCTTCCTTTGGGGGCACTTTTCGATGGTCCAAGGGGAATCGCAATGCGTTTTCTGAGGCCCGCTTTTTCAGTCTTCTCCCATTGCGCCGAGGACTACATTTAGACTTGCGGTGAGAGAGTGAACCCAGAGGGTCCAGTTGCATGTGGGGCTGCATAAAGTCTCCCCTGGGGAGTTCAGTTGTACCCAAAGCCTTCCTTTGGGGGTACTTTTGAATGGGGGAAAGGGTCTTGTAAGGCGTTATCTTTGGCCCGATTTTTCAGTCATCTCCGAATACTGCTAGGGCTATATTTAGGCTTGCTGTGAAAGTGTGAATAAGGAGGGTCCAGTTGCATGTGGGGCTGCATAAAGGCTCCCCTGGGGAGTTCACTTGTACTCAAAGTCTTCCTCTGGGGGCACTTTTGGATGGGCGAAAGGGGCTCGGAATGCGTTTTCTGTGGCCCGAATTTTCAGTCGTGTCCCATGCCGGCTAGGGTTATATTTAGTGTTGCTCGGAAAGAGCGAACCCGGAGGGTCCAGTTGCATGTGGGGCTGCATAAAGGCTCCCCTGGGGAGTTCAGTTGTACCTAAAGTCTTCCTTTCGGGGTACTTCTGGATGGGCGAATGGGGCTTGAAACGCTATTTCTGTGGCCCGAGTTTTCAGTCTTCTACCATGCTGGCTAGGGTTAAATTTAGGGTTGCTTGTAAAGAGCGAACACGGAGGGTCCACTTGCATGTGGGGCTGCATAAAGGCTCCCCTGGGGAGTTCACTTGTACTCAAAGTCTTCCTCTGGGGGCACTTTTGGATGGGCGAAAGGGGCTCGGAAAGTGTTTTCTGGGACCCGAGTTTTCAGTCGTCTCCGATGCCGGCTAGGGAAATATTTAGTGTTGCTCGGAAAGAGCGAACCCGGAGGGTCCAGTTGCATGTGGGGCTGCATAAAGTCTCCCCTGGGGAGTTCTCTTGTACCCAAAGCCTTCCTTTGGGGGCACTTTTGGATGGTCCAAGGGGAATCACAATGCGTTTTGTGTCTTCCGCTTTTTCAGACTTCTCCCATTGCGCCGAGGGATATATTTAGGCTTGCTGTGAAAGAGCGAATACGGAGGGTCCAGTTGCATGTGGGGCTGCATAAAGGCTCCCCTGGGGAGTTCACTTGTACCCAAAGCCTTCCTTTAGGGGCTCTTTTGGATGGTCCAAGGGGAATCGCAATGCATTTTATGAGGCCTGCTTTTTCAGTCTTCTCCTATTACGCCGAGGGCTATATTTAGGCTTGCGGTGAAAGAGTGAACACGGAGGGTCCAGTTGCATGTGTGGCTGCATAAAGGCTCCTTTGGGGAGTTCAGTTGTACCCAAAGCCTTTTTTTGGGGGCACTTTTGGATGGGCGAATGGGTCTTGTAAGGCGTTTTCTTTGGCCCGATTTTTCAGTCATCTCTGATGCCGGCTAGGTCTATATTTAGGCTTGCTGTGAAAGACCGAATCAGGAGCGTCCAGTTGCATGTGGGGCTGCATAAAGGCTCCCCTGGGGACTTCACTTGTACTCAAAGCCTTCCTCTGGGGGCACTTTTGGATGGTCCAAGGGGAATCGCAATGCGTTTTCTGAGGCCCGCTTTTTCAGACTTCTCCCATTGCGCCAAGGGCTATATTTAGGCTTGCGGTGTTAGAGTGAACTCGGAGGGTCCAGTTGCATGTGGGGCTGCATAAAGGCTCCCCTGGGGAGTTCACTTGTACCCAAAGCCTTCCTTTGGGGGCACTTTTGGATGGGCGAATGGGCTTGCAACGCGTTTTCTCGTGACCGAGTTTTCACTCGTCTGCCATGCGGGCCAGGTATGTATTTAGGGTTGCTGTGAAAGAGCGAAAACAGAGGGTCCAGTTGCATGTGGGGCTGCATAAAGGCTCCCCTGGGGAGTTCAGTTGTACCCAAAGCCTTCCTTTGTGGGCACTTTTGGATGGGCGAAAGGGTCTTGTAAGGCGTTTTCTTTGGCCCGATTTTTCAGTCATCTCCGATGCAGGCTAGGGCTATATTTAAGCTTGCTGTGAAAGAGGTAAAAAGGAAGGTCCAGTTCCATGTGGGACTGCTTAAAGGCTCCCATAGGGAATTCACTTCTACCCAAAGCCTTCCTCTGGGGGCACTTTTGGATGGGCGAAAGGGGCTCGGAAAGCATTTTCTGGGGCCCGAGTTTTCAGTCGTCTCCCATGCCGGCCAGGGTTATATATAGTGTTGCTCGGAAACAGCGAACCCGGAGGGTCCAGTTGCATGTGGGGCTGCATAAAGGCTCCCCTGGGGAGTTCACTTGTACTCAAAGCCTTCCTTTAGGGGCACTTTTGGATGGACGAAAGGGGCTCGGAAAGCATTTTCTCGGGCCCGAGTTTTCAGTCGTCTCCCATGCCGGCTAGGGTTATATTTAGTGTTGCTCGGAAAGAGCGAACCCGGAGGGTCCAGGTGCATGTGGGGCTGCATAAAGGCTCCCCTGGGGAGTTCAGTGGTACCCAAAGCCTTCCTTTGGGGGCACTTTTGGATGGGCGAAAGGGGCTTGTAATGCGTTTTCTTTGGCCCGATTTTTCAGTCATCTCCGATGCCGGCTAGGGCTATATTTAGGCTTGCTGTGAAAGAGCGAATCGGGAGCGTCCAGTTGCATGTGGGGCTGCATAAATGCACCCTGGGGAGTTCACTTGTACCCAAAGCCTTCCTTTGGGGGCACTTTTGGATGGTCTAAGGGGAATCGCAATGCATTTTCTGAGGCCCGCTTTTTCAGTCTTCTCCCATTGCGCCGAGGGATATATTTAGGCTTGCGGTGAAAGAGTCAACGCGGAGGGTCCAGTTGCATGTGGGGCTGCGTAAAGGCTCCCATAGGGAATTCACTTCTACCAAAGCCTTCCTCTGGGGGCACTTTTGGATGGGCGAAAAGGGCTCGGAATGCTTTTTCTGGGGCCCGAGTTTTCAGTCGTCTCCCATGCCGGCTAGGGCTATATTTATTATTGCTCGGAAACAGCGAACCCGGAGGGTCCAGTTGCATGTGGGGCTGCATAAAGGCTCCCCTGGGGAGTTCACTTGTACTCAAAGCCTTCCTCTGGGGGCACTTTTGGATGGTCCAAGGGGAATCGCAATGCGTTTTCTGAGGCCCGCTTTTCAGACTTCTCCCATTGCGCCGAGGGCTATATTTAGGATTGCTGTGAAAAAGCGAATACGGAGGGTTTAGTTGCATGTGGGGCTGCATAAAGGCTCCCCTGGGGAGTTCACTTGTACCCAAAGCCTTCCTTTGGGGGCCCTTTTGGATGGTCCAAGGGGAATCACAATGCGTTTTCTGAGGCCCGCTTTTTCAGACTTCTCCCATTGCGCCGAGGGCTATATTTAGGCCTGCTGTGAAAGAGTGAATTAGGAGGGTCCAGTTGCATGTGGGGCTGCATAAAGGCTCCCCTGGGGAGTTCACTTGTACTCAAAGCCTTCCTCTGGGGGCACTTTTGAATAGGCGAAAGGGGCTCGGAATGCGTTTTCTGGGGCTTGAGTTTTCAGTCGTCTCCAATGCTGACTAGGGATATATTAAGTGTTGCTCGGAAACAGCGAATCCGGAGGGACCAGTTGCATGTGGGGCTGCATAAAGGCTCCCCTGGGGAGTTCAGATGTACCCAAAGCCTTCCTTTGGGGGCACTTTCGGATGGTCCAAGGGGAATCGCAATGCTTTTTCTGAGGCCCGATTTCTCAGTCGTCTGCCATGCGGGCCAGGGATATATTTAGGCTTGCTGTGAAAGAGCGAACCCGGAGGGTCCAGTTGCATGTGGGGCTGCGTAAAGGCTCCCCTGGGGAGTTCACTTCTACTCAAAGCCTTCCTCTGGGGGCACTTTTGGATGGGCGAATGGGGCTCGGAATGCGTTTTCTGGGGCCAGAGTTTTCAGTCGTCTCCCATGCTGGCTAGGGCGATATTTAGTCTTGCGGTGAAAGAGCGAACCCGGAGGGTCCAGTTGCATGTGGGGCTGCATAAAGGCTCCCCTGGGGAGTTCAGTTGTACCCAAAGCCTTCCTTTGTGGGCACTTTTGGATGGGCGAAATGGTCTTGTAAGGCGTTTTCTTTGGCCCAATTTTTCAGTCATCTCCGATGCAGGCTAGGGCTATATTTAAGCTTGCTGTGAAAGAGGTAAAAAGGAGGGTCCAGTTCCATGTGGGACTGCGTAAAGGCTCCCATAGGGAATTCACTTCTACCCAAAGCCTTCCTCTGGGGGCACTTTTGGATGGGCGAAAAGGGCTCGGAAAGCGTTTTCTGGGGCCCGAGTTTTCAGTCGTCTCCCATGCCGGCTAGGGCTTTATTTATTGTTGCTCGGAAACAGCGAAACCGGAGGGACCAGTTGCATGTGGGGCTGCATAAAGGCTCCCCTGGGGAGTTCACTTGTACTCAAAGCCTTCCTCTGGGTGCACTTTTGGATGGTCCAAGGGGAATCGCAATGCGTTTTCTGAGCCCCGCTTTTTCAGTCTTCTCCCATTCTGCCGAGAGCTATATTTAGGCTTGCGTAAAGAGAGTGAACACGGAGGGTCCAGTTGCATGTGGGGCTGCAGAAAGGCTCCCCTGGGGAGTTCAGATGTACCCAAAGCCTTTTTTTGGGGGTACTTTTGGATTGTCCAAGGGGACTCGCAATGCGTTTTCTGAGCCCCGCGTTTTCAGTCTTCTCCCATTGCGCTGAGGAATATATTTAGGCTTGCGGTGAAAGAGTGAACCCGGAGAGTCCAGTTGCATTTGGGGCTGCCTAAAGGCTCCCCTGGGGAGTTCACTTGTACCCAAAGCCTTCCTTTGGGGGCACGTTTGGATGGGCGAAAAGGGCTTGAAATGCGTTTTCTTTGGCCCGATTTTTCAGTCATCTCCGATGCCGGCTAGGGCTATATTTAGGCTTGCTGTGAAAGAGCTAATAAGGAGGGTACAGTTGCATGTGGGGCGGCATAAAGGCTCCCCTGGGGAGTTCACTTGTACCCAAAGCCTTCCTCTGGGTGCACTTTTGGATGGTCCAAGGGGAATCGCAATGCGTTTTCTGAGGCCCGCTTTTTCAGTCTTCTCCCATTGCGCCGAGGACTACATTTAGACTTGCGGTGAGAGAGTGAACCCGGAGGGTCCAGTTGCATGTGGGGCTGCATAAAGGCTCCCCTGGGGAGTTCACTTGTACCCAAAGCCTTCCTCTGGGGGCACTTGTGGATGGGCGAAAGGGTCTTGTAAGGCGTTTTCATGGCCCGATTTTTCAGGCATCTCCGATGCCGGCTAGGGCTATATTTAGGCTTGCTGTGAAAGAGCGAAAAAGGAGGGTCCAGTTCCATGTGGAACTGCGTAAAGGCTCCCTTGGGGAATTCACTTCTACCCAAAGCCTTCCTCTGGGGGCACTTTTGGATGGGCGAAAGGGGCTCGGAAAGCGTTTTCTGGGGCCCGAGTTTTCAGTTGTATCCCATGCCGGCTAGGGCTCTATTTAGTGTTGCTCGGAAAGAGTGAACCCGGAGGGTCCAGTTGCATGTGGGGCTGCATAAAGGCTCCCCTGGGGAGTTCACTTGTACCCAAAGCCTTCCTTTAGGGGCACTTTTCGATGGTCCAAGGGGAATCGCAATGCGTTTTCTGAGGCCCGCTTTTTCAGACTTCTCCCATTGCACCGAGGGATATATTTAGGCCTGCTGTGAAAGAGCGAATACGGAGGGTCCAGTTGCATGTGGGGCTGCATAAAGGCTCCCCTGGGGAGTTCACTTGTACTCAAAGCCTTCCTCTGGGGGCACTTTTGGATGGGCTAATGGTGCTCGGAATGTGTTTTCTGGAGCCCAAGTTTTCAGTCGTCTCCAATGCCGACTAGGGTTATATTTAGTGTTGCTCGGAAACAGGGAACCCGGAGGGTCCAGTTGCATGTGGGGCTGCATAAAGGCTCCCCTGGGGAGTTCAGATGTACCCAAAGCCTTCTTCTGGGGGCACTTTCGGATGGTCCAAGGGGAATCGCAATGCTTTTTCTGAGGCCCGATTTTTCAGTCGTCTGCCATGCGGGCCAGGGATATATTTAGTCTTGCTGTGAAAGAGCGAATAAGGAGGGTCCAGTTGCATGTGGGGCTGCATAAAGGCTCCCCTGGGGAGTTCACTTGTACTCAAAGCCTTCCTCTGGGGGCACATTTGGATGGGCGAAAGGGGCTCGGAAAGCGTTTTCAGGGGCCCGATTTTTCAGTCGTCTCCGATGCCGGCTAGGGTTATATTTAGTGTTGCTCGGAAACAGCGAACCCGGAGGGTCCAGTTGCATGTGGGGCTGCATAAAGGCTCCCCTGGGGAGTTCACTTCTACCCAGAGCCTTCCTTTGGGGGCACTTTTGGATGGTCGAAAGAGACTCGCAATGCGTTTTGTGAGGCCCGCTTTTTCAGTCTTCTCCCTTTTTAGCTAGGGCTATATTTAGGCTTGCGTAGAGAGAGTGAACCCGGAGGGTCCAGTTGCATGTGGGGCTGCATAAAGGCTCCCCTGGGGAGTTCAGTTGTACCCAAAGCCTTTCTTTGGGGGCAATTTTGGATGGGCGAATGGGGCTTGTAAGGCGTTATCTTTGGCCCGATCTTTCAGCCATCTTCGATGCCGGATGGCATTATATTTAGGCTTGCTGTGAAAGAGCGAATAAGGAGGGTCCAGTTGCATGCGCGGCTGCATAAATGGTACCCTGGGGAGTTCAGTTGTACTCAAAGCCTTCCTCTGGGGGCACCTTTGGATGGGCGAAAGGGGCTCGGAATGCGTTTTCTGGGGCCCAAGTTTTCAGTCGTCTCCAATGACGACTAGTTTTATATTTAGTGTTGCTTGGAAACAGCGTACCCGGAAGGTCCAGTTGCATGTGGGGCTGCATAAAGGCTCCCCTGGGGAGTTCAGTTGTACCCAAAGCCTTCCTTTGGGGGCACTTCTGGATGGTCCAATCAGAAACGCAATGCGTTTTCTGAGGCCCGCTTTTTCAGTCTTCTCCCATTGCGCCGAGGGCTATATTTAGGCTTAGGGTGAAAGAGTGAATGCGGAGGGTCCAGTTGCATGTGGGGCTGCATAAAGGCTCCCCTGGGGAGTTCACTTGTACCCAAAGCCTTCCTTTAGGGGCACTTTTGGATGGGCGAAAGGGTCTTGTAAGGCGTTTTCTTTGGCCCGATTTTTCAGTCATCTCCGATGCCGGCTAGGGCTATATTTAGGCTTGCGGTGAAAGAGTGAACACGGAGGGTCCAGTTGCATGTGGGACTGCGTAAAGGCTCCCCTGGGGAATTCACTTGTACTCAAAGTCTTCCTTTGGGGGCACTTTTGGATGGGCGAAAGGGGCTCGGAATGCGTTTTCTTGGGACCGAGTTTTCAGTTGTCTCCCATGCCTGCTAGGGCTATATTTAGTGTTGCTCGGAAAGAGCGAACCCGGAGGGTCCAGTGGCATGTGGGGCTGCATAAAGGCTCCCCTGGGGAGTTTACTTGTACCCATAGCCTTCCTTTGGGGGCACTTTTGGATGGTCCAAGGGGAATCGCAATGCGTTTTCTGAGCCCCGCTTTTTCAGACTTCTCCCATTGCGCCGAGGGCTATATTTAGGCCTGCTGTGAAAGAGCGAATACGGAGGGTCCAGTTGCATGTGGGGCTGCATAAAGGCTCCCCTGGGGAGTTCACTTGTACTCAAAGCCTTCCTCTGGGGGCACTTTTGGATGGGTGAAAGGGGCTCGGAATGCGTTTTCTGGGGCTTGAGTTTTCAGTCGTCTCCAATGCCGACTAGGGTTATATTTAGGCTTGCTGTGAAAGAGTGAAAAAGGAGGGTCCAGTTGCATGTGGGGCGGCATAAAAGCTCCCCTGGGGAGTTCACTTTTACTCAAAGCCTTCCTCTGGGGGCAGTTTTGGATGGGCGAAAGGGGCTCGGAATGCGTTTTCTTGGGCCCAAGTTTTCAATCGTCTCCAATGCCGACTAATTTTATATTTAGTGTTGCTCGGAAACAGCGAACGCGAAAGGTCCAGTTGCATGTGGGGCTGCCTAAAGGCTCCCCTGGGGAATTCACTTCTACCCAAAGCCTTCCTCTGGGGGCACTTTTGGATGGGAGAAATTTTGGCTCGGAAAGCGTTTTCTCGGGCCCGACTTTTCAGTCGTCTCCCATGCCGGCTAGGGCTATATTTAGTGTTTCTCGGAAATAGCGAACCCGGAGGGTCCAGTTGCATGTGGGGCTGCATAAAGGCTCCCCTGGGGAGTTCACTTGTACCCAAAGCCTTCCTTTGGGGGCACTTTTGGATGGTCCAAGGGGAATCGCAATGCGTTTTCTGATGCCCACTTTTTCTGTCTTCTCCCTTGGTGGCTAGGGCAATATTTAGGCTTGTGTAGAAAGAGTGAACGCGGAGGGTCCAGTTGCATGTGGGGCTGCAGAAAGGCTCCCCTGGGGAATTCACTTGTACTCAAAGCCTTCCTCTGGGGGTACTTTTGGATGGGCGAATGGGGCTCCCAATGCGTTTTCTGGGGCCCGAGTTTTCAGTCGTCTCCAATGCCGGCTAGGGTTATATTTAGTTTTGCTCGGAGACAGCGAACCCTGAGGGTCCAGTTGCATGTGGGGCTTCCTAAAGGCTCCCCTGGGGAGTTCAGTTGTACCCAAAGCCTTCCTTTGGGGGCACTTTTGGATGGGCGAATGGGGCTTGTAACGCGTTTTCTGGGTCCCGATTTTTCAGTCGTCTCCGAAGCGCGCCAGTGCTATATTTAGGGTTGCTCGGAAAGAGCGAATACGGAGGGTCCAGTTGCATGTGGGGCTGTGTAAAGGCTCCCCTGGGGAGTTCAGATGTAGCCAAAGCCTTCCTTTGGGGGCACTTTTGGATCGGCGAATGGGGCTTGTTACGCGTTTTCTGGAAAAAAAATGCGTTTGGGATAGGAGTAAGGGTTAGATTTAGGGTAAGTGTTAAAGGGTTAGAGGAAAGGGAAAGAGGAACGGGAATGGAAAGGGGAAGGGGATGGAGAAGGGTAACGGGAACGGGAATAGGAACGGGAAGGGTTAATGTAGTGGCCGTCCCGGTGCCGGGGTTCAGTCCCATGCGGATGGGAGGCTTGCCGTCCCGAGCTCCCGGGTGCCTCCGTCCGGAGGCGAGGAAGCAGACCGTCCCGAGCCCCTTGGTTCCGGTCTTGGGAGACAACAGTGGGTCCAGAGGCTACGGGGGGTGTCTCGGAGACGGCTATCCAATGGCACAGGTATCTGGCCACATACGGCGAGGTGCTTGCCGTGCGTTGAACGAGGTTGTTGCTGTCGAGACGTTCGGGGACCGGCTGTTCCGAAATCTGTGGACTGTGTCGGGCGGCATGCCGGCAGACTGTCCCGTGTCCCGGGTGTCCGGCCTCGATCGGCACGTTGGCCGGCCGTGCCGTGAAGCGGGAGGCTGGTGTCCTCTGCTATTGGGACTCGCCGTTCCGGTTCTATCCCGTGCGGATCGGCGAACGACCATCCCACGCTCCCGGTTATATCCGTTCGGAAACGCGGGAGCCGACCGTCCCGAGCCCCTTGACGCAGGTCATGGGCAACGTGTGTGCTAGCCACACCACGGTCCAGGCCCCGTCTCGGGTGGATCGGAAAAGGCGATCCCATGAAACAGTTGTGCGGCCACGAGCTGCATGCCAAGCAGCCGTGTTCTGAAACAGGAGGTTGTCATCTGCAGGCTCGGGGGCTGCCTGTCCCCGAGACCAAAGCTTCAGTCCTGTGCGGAGCGGCGGCCGTCCTTCCCGAACAGCCAAGCTCCGGTACTGGACAACGTGCGTGCTAGCCGCACTGGGGTCCGGGAGGGACCTCGGTCGGCTCCGCTATTTTGATCACAGGAAACGTGTGTCCCTCTACGGGCTGCGTGGGTCCGGCTTCCCGAGCCCTTTGGCTCCATCCTGGCTGTCGTGTTTACTCGCCGCACCGGGGTCCGGATCCCATTTCGGGCGCCTCAGGGAAGGAGATCCTACGACACGGTTGTCCGGCCACAAGCGCTGTGGCTGCCAGCCGTGTCGAGAAGTGGAGGTTGTCGTTCAGCGGCTCGGAGTTACGCAGTGCCGGGGACCGGGGATTCAGACAGTCCAGAGCGGCAGGGGTCCGGATGTGGACCCTAGGCTCCGGTCCTGGGCGACGTGTGTCCTAGCTGCACGGGGGTCCGGGTCCCGCCTTGGGCGGCTGGACGAAAGTGATCGCAAGACACGGGTGACCGGCCACAAGCGGTGTGGCTTCCAGCCTTGCCGCGAAGCAGGAGGCTGTGTTCCGTTCACTCTGCAACTCTCCGTCCCGGAGAGGCCGCCGTCTTTCCCGAACGCCAAGACTCCGGTCCTGGGAGATGTGTATGCTAGCCGCGCAAGGGTTAGGATCCCGTTTCGGGTGTATTGGGGACAACGATCCCATGACATGGTTGTGCGGCCACGAGTGGCATGGGAGCCAGACTTTCCGCGAAGCGTGTGGCTGTCCTCTGCTGGCTCGTGAGTTGGCAGTCGCGGGGACATGGGGTTCTGTCCTCTCCGTAGCTGCAGCCGTCCGTCCCGAACAGCCACGCTCCTATCCTGGGCGACGTGTGTGCTAGCCGCGCCGGGGTCCGGGTGGGACCTCGGTCGGCTCCGCTCTTTCGATGGCACAGAGACAAGTGACCCTCCACGGGCAGCGTGGGTCCTGCTTCCCTTGCCCCTAGGCTCCGGTCCTGCGCGACGTGTGTGCTAGCCGCACCGGGGTCCGGGTCCCGCCTTGGGCGGCTCGACGAAAGTGATCGCAAGACACGGGTGACCGGCCACAAGCGGTGTGGGTGCCAGCCTTGCTGCGAAGCGTGTGGCTGTCCTCCGCCGGCTCGTGGGCTGGCAGTCGTGGGGACATGGGGTTCTGTCCTCTCCGTAGCTGCAGCCGTACGTCCCGAACAGCCACGCTCCTATCCTGTGCGACGTGTGTGCTAGCCGCGCCGGGGTCCGGGTGGGACCTCGGTCATCTCCGCTCTTTCGATGGCAGGAGACGAGTGTCCCTCCACGGGCAGCGTGGGTCCGGCTTCCCTTGCCCCTAGGCTCCGGTCCTGCGCGACGTGTGTGCTAGCCGCGCCGGGGTCCAGGTGGGACCTCGGTCGGCTCTGCTCTTTCGATTGCAGGAGACGAGTGTCCCTCCACGGGCAGTGTAGGTCCGGCTTCCCGAGCCCTTGGCTCCATCCTGGGTGTCGTGTTTGCTCGCCGCACCGGGGTCCGGATCCCATTTCGGGCGCCTCAGGGAAGGAGATCCTACGACACGGTTGTCCGGCCACAAGCGCTGTGGCTGCCAGCCGTGTCGAGAAGTGGAGGTTGTCGTTCAGCGGCTCGGCGTTATGCAGTGCCGGGGACCGGGGATTCAGACAGTCCAGAGCGGCAGTCGTCCGGATGTGGTCCCTGGGCTCCGGTCCTGGGCGACGTGTGTGCTAGCCGCACCGGGGTCCGGGTCCCGCCTTGGGCGGCTGGACGAAAGTGATCGCAAGACACGGGTGACCGGCCACAGCGGTGTGGCTTCCAGCCTTGCCGCGAAGCGTGTGGCTGTCCTCCGCCGGCTCGTGGGCTGGCAGTCGCGGGGACATGGGGTTCTGTCCTCTCCGTAGCTGCAGCCGTCCGTCCCGAACAGCCACGCTCCTATCCTGGGCGACATGTGTGCTAGCCG
Source organism: Anas acuta (assembly GCF_963932015.1). Taxonomy (NCBI): domain Eukaryota; kingdom Metazoa; phylum Chordata; class Aves; order Anseriformes; family Anatidae; genus Anas; species Anas acuta. The sequence continues at coordinate 11,932,686 of NC_088997.1, forward strand.
CGCCGGGGTCCGGGTGGGACCTCGGTCGTCTCCGCTCTTTCGATGGCAGGAGACGAGTGTCCCTCCACGGGCAGCGTGGGTCCGGCTTCCCTTGCCCCTAGGCTCCGGTCCTGCGCGACGTGTGTGCTAGCCGCGCCGGGGTCCGGGTCCCGCCTTGGGCGGCTCGACGAAAGTGATCGCAAGACACGGGTGAGCGGCCACAGCGGTGTGGCTTCCAGCCTTGCCGCGAAGCAGGAGGCTGTGTTCCGTTCCCTCTGCAACTCTCCGTCCCGGAGAGGCCGCCGTCTTTCCCGAACGCCAAGACTCCGGTCCTGGGAGATGTGTATGCTAGCCGCGCAAGGGTTAGGATCCCGTTTCGGGTGTATTGGGGACAACGATCCCATGACACGGTTGTGCGGCCACAAGCGGCAAGGGAGCAAGACTTTCCGCGAAGCGTGTGGCTGTCCTCCGCTGGCTCGTGAGCTGGCAGTCGCGGGGACATGGGGTTCTGTCCTCTCCGGACCGGCAGCCGTCCGTCCCGAACAGCCACGCTCCTATCCTGGGCGACGTGTGTGCTAGCCGCACCGTGGTCCGGGTGGAACCTCGGTCGTCTCCGCTCTTTCGATGGCAGGAGACGAGTGTCCCTCCACAGGCAGCGTGGGTCCGGCTTCCCGAGCCCTTTGGCTCCATCCTGGCTGTCGTGTTTGCTCGCCGCACCGGGGTCCGGATCCCATTTCGGGCGCCTCAGGGAAGGAGATCCTACGACACGGTTGTCCGGCCACAAGCGCTGTGGCTGCCAGCCGTGTCGAGAAGTGGAGGTTGTCGTTCAGCGGCTCGGAGTTACGCAGTGCCGGGGACCGGGGATTCAGACAGTCCAGAGCGGCAGTCGTCCGGATGTGGTCCCTGGGCTCCGGTCCTGCGCGACGTGTGTGCTAGCCGCGCCGGGGTCGGGGTCCCGCCTTGGGCGGCTGGACGAAAGTGATCGCAAGACACGGGTGACCGGCCACAAGCGGTGTGGCTTCCAGCCTTGCCGCGAAGCAGGAGGCTGTGTTCCGTTCGCTCTGCAACTCTCCGTCCCGGAGAGGCCGCCGTCTTTCCCGAACGCCAAGAACGCCAACGTCTTTCCCGTTTTTCCAGAGGAAGGCTTTGGGTACAAGTGAACTCCCCAGGGGAGCCTTTACGCAGGCCCACATGCAACTGGACCCTCCGGATTCGCTGTTTCCGAGCAACACTAAACATAGCCCTAGCCAGCATGGCAGAAGACTGAAAACTCGGGTCACAGAAAAAGCGTTTCAAGCCCCATTCCACCATCCAGAAGTGCCCCCAAAGGAAGGCTTTGGGTACAAGTGAACTCCCCAGGGGAGCCTTTACGCAGCCCCACATGCAACTGGACTCTCCGTATTCGCTGTTTCCGAGCAACCCTTAATATATCCCTAGCCAGCATGGCAGAAGACTGAAAACTCGGGCCACAGAAAAAGCGTTTCAAGCCCCATTCCACCATCCAGAAGTGCCCCCAAAGGAAGGCTTTGGGTACATCTGAACTCCCCAGGGGAGCCTTTACGCAGCCCCACATGCTACTGGACCCTCCGGGTTCGCTGTTTACGAGCAACCGTTAATATAACCCTAGCCAGCATGGCAGAAGACTGAAAACTCGGGCCACAGAAAAAGAGTTTCAAGCCCTGTTCGCCCATCCAGAAGTGCCCCTAAAGGAAAGCTTTGGTACAAGTGAACTCCCCAGGGGAGCCTTTATGCAGCCCCACATGCAACTGGACTCTGCGTATTCGCTCTTTCACAGCAACCCTAAATATAACCCTGGCCCGCATGGCAGACGACTGAAAAATCGGGCCCCAGAAAACACGTTAGAAGCCCCATTCGCCCATCCAAAAGTGCCCCCAAAGGAAGGCTTTGGGTACAAGTGAACTCCCCAGGGGAGCCTTTACGCAGCCCCACATGCAACTGGAGCCTCCGGGTTCGCTCTTTCACAGCAACCCTAAATATAGCCCTCGGCGCAATGGGAGAAGACTGAAAAGTCTTTTGAAGATTGAAGACTGATGTCCACCATACAGCTAAATAAAAACATCATACGATGGGTGAGCAATTGGCTAACGGGCAGGGCCCAAAGGGTTATGTTGAATGGCGCTGCGTCAGGCTGGCGGGCGGTCACTAGTGGGGTCCCTCAAGGCTCCATTTTAGGGCCGGTACTTTTCAATATTTTTATAAACGATCTGGATGTAGGAATAGAAGGTATTTTGAGCAAGTTTGCTGATGACACCAAACTTGGAGGAGTTGTGGACTCTGTTGAGGGTGGAAAGGCCTTACAGAGGGATCTGGATAGGTTGGAGAGCTGGGCGATTGCCAACCGCATGAAGTTCAATAAGAGCAAGTGCCGGGTCCTGCACCTGGGACGGGGAAACCCTGGCTGCACGTACAGACTGGGCGATGAGACGCTGGAGAGCAGCCTAGAAGAGAGGGATCTGGGGGTCGTGGTAGACAGCAAGTTGAATATGAGCCGGCAGTGTGCCCTGGCAGCCAGGAGGGCCAACCGTGTCCTGGGGTGCATCAAGCACGGCATCGCTAGTAGGTCGAGGGAGGTGATTGTCCCGCTCTACTCTGCGCTGGTGCGGCCTCACCTCGAGTACTGTGTGCAGTTCTGGGCACCACAGTATAAAAAGGACATGAAACTGTTGGAGAGTGTCCAGAGGAGGGCTACGAAGATGGTGAAAGGCCTGGAGGGGAAGACGTACGAGGAACGGCTGAGGGCACTGGGCCTGTTCAGCCTGGAGAAGAGGAGGCTGAGGGGAGACCTCATCGCAGTCTACAACTTCCTCGTAAGGGGGTGTCGAGAGGCAGGAGACCTTTTCTCCATTAACACCAGCGACAGGACCCGCGGGAACGGGGTTAAGCTGAGGCAGGGGAAGTTTAGGCTTGACATCAGGAGGGGGTTCTTCACAGAGAGAGTGGTTGCACACTGGAACAGGCTCCCCAGGGAAGTGGACACTGCACCGAGCCTGATTGAATTTAAGAAGAGATTGGACTGTGCACTTAGTCACATGGTCTGAACTTGGGTAGACCTGTGCGGTGTCAAGAGTTGGACTTGATGATCCTTAAGGGTCCCTTCCAACTCAGGATATTCTATGATTCTATGAAAAAGCGGGCCTCAGAAAACGCATTGCGATTCCCCTTGGACCATCCAAAAGTGCCCCCAGAGGAAGGCTTTGGGTACAAGTAAACTCCCCAGGGGAGCCTTTATGCAGCCCCACATGCAACTGGACCCTCCGGGTTCGCTCTTTCCGAGCAACACTAAACATAGCCCTAGCCGGCATGGGAGACGACTGAAAACTCGGGCCCCAGAAAACGATTTCCGAGCCCCTCTCGCCCATTCAAAAGTGCCCCCAGAGGAAGGCTTTGGGTACAAGTGAACTCCCCAGGGGAGCCTTTATGCAGCCCCACATGCAACTGGACCCTCCTGGTTCGCTGTTTCCGAGCAACCCTTAATATAACCCTGGCCCGCATGGCAGACGACTGAAAAATCGGGCCCCAGAAAACGCGTTACAAGCACCTTTCGCCCAACCAAAAGTGCCCCCATAGGAAGGCTTTGGGTACAAGTGAACTCCCCAGGGGAGCCTTTACGCAGCCCCACATGCAACTGGACCCTCTGGGTTCGCTCTTTCCGAGCAACACTAAACAAAGCCCTAGCCGGCATGGGAGACGACTCAAAATTCTGGCCCCAGAAAACGCATTCCGAGCCCCTTTCGCCCATTCAAAAGTGCCCCCAGAGGAAGGCTTAGGGTACAAGTGAACTCCCCAGGGGAGCCTTTATGCAGCCCCACATGCAAATGGACCCTCCGGGTTCGCTGTTTCCGAGAAAAACTAAATATAGGCGTAGCTGGCATTGGAGAAGACTGAAAACTCGGGTCTCAGAAAACGCATTCCGAGCCCCTTTCGCCCATTCAAAAGTGCCCCCAGAGGAAGGCTTTGGGTACAAGTGAACTCCCCAGGGGAGCCTTTATGCAGCCCCACATGCAACTGGACCCTCCGCGTTCACTCTTTCACCGCAAGCCTAAGTATATCCCTCGGCGCAATGGGAGAAGACTGAAAAAGCGGGCCTCAGAAAAAGCATTGCGATTCCCATTGGACCATGCAAAAGTGCCCCCAAAGGAAGGCTTTGGGTACAAGTGAACTCCCCAGGGGAGCCTTTATGCAGCCCCACATGCAACTGGACCCTCCGGGTTCGCTCTTTCCGAGCAACACTAAACATAGCCCTAGCCGGCATGGGAGACGACTTAAAATTCTGGCCCCAGAAAAAGCTTTCCGAGCCCTTTTCGCCCAGTCAAAAGTGCCCCCCGAGGAAGGCTTTGGGTACAAGTGAACTCTCCAGGGGAGCCTTTACGCAGCCCCACATGCAACTGGACCCTCCGGGTTCGCTCTTTCCGAGCAACACTAAATATAGCCCTAGCCGGCATGGGAGACGACTCAAAACAAGGGCCCCAGAAAACGCATTCCGAGCCCCTTTCGCCCATTCAAAAGTGCCCCCAGAGGAAGGCTTAGGGTACAAGTGAATTCCCCAGGGGAGCCTTTATGCAGCCCCACATGCAACTGGACCCTCCGTATTCGCTCTTTCACAGCAACCCTAAATATATCCCTGGCCCGCATGGCAGACGACTGAAAAATCGGGCCCCAGAAAACGTGTTACAAGCCCCATTCGCCCATCCAGAAGTGCCCCCAAAGGAAGGCTTTGGGTACAAGTGAACTCCCCAGGGGAGCCTTTACACAGCCCCACATGCTACTGGACCCTCCGGGTTCACTCTTTCACCGCAAGAGTAAATATATCCCTCGGCGCAATGGGAGATGACTGAAAAAGTGGGCCTCAGAAAATGCATTGCGATTCCCCTTGGACCATCCAAAAGTACCCCCAAAGGAAGGCTTTGGGTACAAGTGAACTCCCCAGGGGAGCCTTTATGCAGCCCCACATGCAACTGGACCCTCCGTATTCGCTCTTTCACAGCAACCCTAAATATAAGCCTGGCCCGCATGATAGACGACTGAAAAATCGGGTCCCAGAAAACGCGTTACAAGCCCCATTCGCCCATCCAAATGTTAACCCAGAGGAAGGCTTTGGGTACAAGTGAACTCCCCAGGGGAGCCTTTATGCAGCCCCACATGCAAACTGGACCCTCCGGGTTCGCTGTTTCCGAGCAACCCTAAATAAAACACTAGCCAGCATGGGAGACGACTGAAAACTCGGGCCCCAGAAAACGCTTTACGAGCCCCTTTCGCCCATCCAAAAGTGCCCCCAGAGGAAGACTTTGAGTACAAGTGAACTCCCCAGGGGAGCCTTTATGCAGCCCCACATGCAACTGGACCCTCCGTATTCGCTCTTTCACAGCAACCCTAAATATAACCCTGGCCCGCATGGTAGACGACTGAAAAATCGGGCCCCAGAAAACGCTTTACGAGCCCCTTTCGCCCATCCAAATGTTAACCCAGAGGAAGGCTTTGGGTACAAGTGAACTCCCCAGGGGAGCCTTTATGCAGCCCCACATGCAACTGGACCCTCCGGGTTCGCTCTTTCCGAGCAAAACTAAACATAGCCCTAGCCGGCATGGGAGGCGACTGAAAACTCGGGCCCCAGAAAACGCTTTCCGAGCCCCTTTCGCCCATTCAAAAGTGCCCCCAGAGGAAGGCTTTGGGTACAAGTGAACTCCCCAGGGGAGCCTTTATGCAGCCCCACATGCAACTGGACCCTCCGCGTTCACTCTTTTACCGCAAGTCTAAATACAGCCTTCGGCGCAATGGGAGAAGACTGAAAAAGCGGGCCTCAGAAAACGCATTTCGATTCCCCTTGGACCATCCAAAAGTGCCCCCAAAGGAAGGCTTTGGGTACAAGTGAACTCCCCAGGGGAGCCTTTATGAAGCCCCACATGCAACTGGACCCTGCGGGTACGCTCTTTCAGCGCAACACTAAACATAGCCCTAGCCGGCATGGGAAACGACTGAAAACTCGGGCCCCAGAAAACGCTTTCAGAGCCCCCTTCGCCCATTCAAAAGTGCCCGCAGAGGAAGGCTTTGGGTACAAGTGAACTCCCCAGGGGAGCCTTTATGCAGCCCCACATGCAACTGGACCCTCCGGGTTCACTCTTTCACCACAAGCCTAAATATAGCCCTCGGCGCAATGGGAGAAGACTGAAAAAGCGGGCCTCAGAATACGCATTGCGATTCCGTTGGACCATCCAAAAGTGCTCCCAAAGGAAGGCTTTGGGTACATCTGAACTCCCCAGGGGAGCCTTTATGCAGCCCCACATGCAACTGGACCCTCCGGCTTTGCTGTTTCCAAGTAACCCAAAATATAACACGAGCCAGCATGGGAGACGACTGAAAAATCGGGCCCAAGAAAACGTGTTACAAGCCCCATTCGCCCATCCAGAAGTGCCCTCAAAGGAAGGCTTTGGGAACAAGTGAACTCCCCAGGGGAGCCTTTATGCAGCCCCACATGCAACTGGAGCCTCCGGGTTCAGTCTTTCACCGCAAGCCTAACTATAGCCCTCGGCGCAATGGGAGAAGACTGAAAAAGCGGGCCTCAGAAAACGCATTGTGATTCCCCTTTGACCATCCAAAAGTGCCCCCAAAGGAAGGCTTTGGGGACAAGTGAACTCCCCAGGGGAGCCTTTATACAGCCCCACATGCAACTGGACCCTCCGGGTTCGCTGTTTCCGAGCAACCCTTAATATAACACTAGCCGGCATGGGAGACGACTGAAAACTCGGGCCCCAGAAAAAGCTTTCTGAGCCCCTTTTCGCCCATTCAAAAGTGCCCCCAAAGGAAGGCTTTGGGTACAAGTGAACTCCCCAGGGGAGCCTTTATGCAGCCCCACATGCAACTGGACCCTCCGTATTCGCTCTTTCACAGCAACCCTAAATATAACCCTGGCCCGGATGGCAGACGACTGAAAAATCGGGCCCCAGAAAACGCGTTACAAGCGCCATTCGCCCATCCAGAAGTGCCCCCAAAGGAAGGCTTTGGGTACAACTGAACTCCCCAGGGGAGCCTTTATGCAGCCCCACATGCAACTGGACCCTCCGGGTTCACTCTTTCTGAGCAACACTAAACATAGCCCTAGCCGGCATGGGAGACGACTGAAATCTTGGGCCCCAAAAAACGCTTTCAGAGCCCCTTTCGCCCATTCAAAAGTGCCCCCAGAGGAAGTCTTTGGGTACAAGTGAACTCCCCAGGGGAGGCTTTACGCAGCCCCACATGCAACTGGACCCTCCGGGTTCGCTGTTTATGAGCAACCCTAAATATATCCCTAGCCAGCATGGCAGAAGACTGAAAACTCGGGCCACAGAAAAAGAGTTTCAAGCCCCGTTCGCCCATCCAGAAGTGCCCCCAAAGGAAGGCTTTGGGTACAAGTGAACTCCCCAGGGGAGCCTTTATGAAGCCCCACATGCAACTGGACCCTGCGGGTACGCTCTTTCAGCGCAACACTAAACATAGCCCTAGCCGGCATGGGAAACGACTGAAAACTCGGGCCCCAGAAAACGCTTTCAGAGCCCCCTTCGCCCATTCAAAAGTGCCCGCAGAGGAAGGCTTTGGGTACAAGTGAACTCCCCAGGGGAGCCTTTATGCAGCCCCACATGCAACTGGACCCTCCGGGTTCACTCTTTCACCACAAGCCTAAATATAGCCCTCGGCGCAATGGGAGAAGACTGAAAAAGCGGGCCTCAGAATACGCATTGCGATTCCGTTGGACCATCCAAAAGTGCTCCCAAAGGAAGGCTTTGGGTACATCTGAACTCCCCAGGGGAGCCTTTATGCAGCCCCACATGCAACTGGACCCTCCGGCTTTGCTGTTTCCAAGTAACCCAAAATATAACACGAGCCAGCATGGGAGACGACTGAAAAATCGGGCCCAAGAAAACGTGTTACAAGCCCCATTCGCCCATCCAGAAGTGCCCTCAAAGGAAGGCTTTGGGAACAAGTGAACTCCCCAGGGGAGCCTTTATGCAGCCCCACATGCAACTGGAGCCTCCGGGTTCAGTCTTTCACCGCAAGCCTAACTATAGCCCTCGGCGCAATGGGAGAAGACTGAAAAAGCGGGCCTCAGAAAACGCATTGTGATTCCCCTTTGACCATCCAAAAGTGCCCCCAAAGGAAGGCTTTGGGGACAAGTGAACTCCCCAGGGGAGCCTTTATACAGCCCCACATGCAACTGGACCCTCCGGGTTCGCTGTTTCCGAGCAACCCTTAATATAACACTAGCCGGCATGGGAGACGACTGAAAACTCGGGCCCCAGAAAAAGCTTTCTGAGCCCCTTTTCGCCCATTCAAAAGTGCCCCCAAAGGAAGGCTTTGGGTACAAGTGAACTCCCCAGGGGAGCCTTTATGCAGCCCCACATGCAACTGGACCCTCCGTATTCGCTCTTTCACAGCAACCCTAAATATAACCCTGGCCCGCATGGCAGACGACTGAAAAATCGGGCCCCAGAAAACGCGTTACAAGCGCCATTCGCCCATCCAGAAGTGCCCCCAAAGGAAGGCTTTGGGTACAACTGAACTCCCCAGGGGAGCCTTTATGCAGCCCCACATGCAACTGGACCCTCCGGGTTCACTCTTTCTGAGCAACACTAAACATAGCCCTAGCCGGCATGGGAGACGACTGAAATCTTGGGCCCCAAAAAACGCTTTCCGAGCCCCTTTCGCCCATTCAAAAGTGCCCCCAGAGGAAGTCTTTGGGTACAAGTGAACTCCCCAGGGGAGGCTTTACGCAGCCCCACATGCAACTGGACCCTCCGGGTTCGCTGTTTATGAGCAACCCTAAATATAACCCTAGCCAGCATGGCAGAAGACTGAAAACTCGGGCCACAGAAAAAGAGTTTCAAGCCCCGTTCGCCCATCCAGAAGTGCCCCCAAAGGAAGGCTTTGGGTACAAGTGAACTCCCCAGGGGAGCCTTTATGAAGCCCCACATGCAACTGGACCCTGCGGGTACGCTCTTTCAGCGCAACACTAAACATAGCCCTAGCCGGCATGGGAAACGAGTGAAAACTCGGGCCCCAGAAAACGCTTTCAGAGCCCCCTTCGCCCATTCAAAAGTGCCCGCAGAGGAAGGCTTTGGGTACAAGTGAACTCCCCAGGGGAGCCTTTATGCAGCCCCACATGCAACTGGACCCTCCGGGTTCACTCTTTCACCACAAGCCTAAATATAGCCCTCGGCGCAATGGGAGAAGACTGAAAAAGCGGGCCTCAGAATACGCATTGCGATTCCGTTGGACCATCCAAAAGTGCTCCCAAAGGAAGGCTTTGGGTACATCTGAACTCCCCAGGGGAGCCTTTATGCAGCCCCACATGCAACTGGACCCTCCGGCTTTGCTGTTTCCAAGTAACCCAAAATATAACACGAGCCAGCATGGGAGACGACTGAAAAATCGGGCCCAAGAAAACGTGTTACAAGCCCCATTCGCCCATCCAGAAGTGCCCTCAAAGGAAGGCTTTGGGAACAAGTGAACTCCCCAGGGGAGCCTTTATGCAGCCCCACATGCAACTGGAGCCTCCGGGTTCAGTCTTTCACCGCAAGCCTAACTATAGCCCTCGGCGCAATGGGAGAAGACTGAAAAAGCGGGCCTCAGAAAACGCATTGTGATTCCCCTTTGACCATCCAAAAGTGCCCCCAAAGGAAGGCTTTGGGGACAAGTGAACTCCCCAGGGGAGCCTTTATACAGCCCCACATGCAACTGGACCCTCCGGGTTCGCTGTTTCCGAGCAACCCTTAATATAACACTAGCCGGCATGGGAGACGACTGAAAACTCGGGCCCCAGAAAAAGCTTTCTGAGCCCCTTTTCGCCCATTCAAAAGTGCCCCCAAAGGAAGGCTTTGGGTACAAGTGAACTCCCCAGGGGAGCCTTTATGCAGCCCCACATGCAACTGGACCCTCCGTATTCGCTCTTTCACAGCAACCCTAAATATAACCCTGGCCCGCATGGCAGACGACTGAAAAATCGGGCCCCAGAAAACGCGTTACAAGCGCCATTCGCCCATCCAGAAGTGCCCCCAAAGGAAGGCTTTGGGTACAACTGAACTCCCCAGGGGAGCCTTTATGCAGCCCCACATGCAACTGGACCCTCCGGGTTCACTCTTTCTGAGCAACACTAAACATAGCCCTAGCCGGCATGGGAGACGACTGAAATCTTGGGCCCCAAAAAACGCTTTCCGAGCCCCTTTCGCCCATTCAAAAGTGCCCCCAGAGGAAGTCTTTGGGTACAAGTGAACTCCCCAGGGGAGGCTTTACGCAGCCCCACATGCAACTGGACCCTCCGGGTTCGCTGTTTATGAGCAACCCTAAATATAACCCTAGCCAGCATGGCAGAAGACTGAAAACTCGGGCCACAGAAAAAGAGTTTCAAGCCCCGTTCGCCCATCCAGAAGTGCCCCCAAAGGAAGGCTTTGGGTACAAGTGAACTCCCCAGGGGAGCCTTTATGCAGCCCCACATGCAACTGGACCCTCCGTATTCGCTCTTTCACAGCAACCCTAAATATAAGCCTGGCCCGCATGGTAGACGACTGAAAAATCGGGTCCCAGAAAACGCGTTACAAGCCCCATTCGCCCATCCAAATGTTAACCCAGAGGAAGGCTTTGGGTACAAGTGAACTCCCCAGGGGAGCCTTTATGCAGCCCCACATGCAAACTGGACCCTCCGGGTTCGCTGTTTCCGAGCAACCCTAAATAAAACACTAGCCAGCATGGGAGACGACTGAAAACTCGGGCCCCAGAAAACGCTTTACGAGCCCCTTTCGCCCATCCAAATGTTAACCCAGAGGAAGGCTTTGGGTACAAGTGAACTCCCCAGGGGAGCCTTTATGCAGCCCCACATGCAACTGGACCCTCCGTATTCGCTCTTTCACAGCAACCCTAAATATAACCCTGGCCCGCATGGTAGACGACTGAAAAATCGGGCCCCAGAAAACGCTTTACGAGCCCCTTTCGCCCATCCAAATGTTAACCCAGAGGAAGGCTTTGGGTACAAGTGAACTCCCCAGGGGAGCCTTTATGCAGCCCCACATGCAACTGGACCCTCCGGGTTCGCTCTTTCCGAGCAAAACTAAACATAGCCCTAGCCGGCATGGGAGGCGACTGAAAACTCGGGCCCCAGAAAACGCTTTCCGAGCCCCTTTCGCCCATTCAAAAGTGCCCCCAGAGGAAGGCTTTGGGTACAAGTGAACTCCCCAGGGGAGCCTTTATGCAGCCCCACATGCAACTGGACCCTCCGCGTTCACTCTTTTACCGCAAGTCTAAATACAGCCTTCGGCGCAATGGGAGAAGACTGAAAAAGCGGGCCTCAGAAAACGCATTTCAATTCCCCTTGGACCATCCAAAAGTGCCCCCAAAGGAAGGCTTTGGGTACAAGTGAACTCCCCAGGGGAGCCTTTATGAAGCCCCACATGCAACTGGACCCTGCGGGTACGCTCTTTCAGCGCAACACTAAACATAGCCCTAGCCGGCATGGGAAACGACTGAAAACTCGGGCCCCAGAAAACGCTTTCAGAGCCCCCTTCGCCCATTCAAAAGTGCCCGCAGAGGAAGGCTTTGGGTACAAGTGAACTCCCCAGGGGAGCCTTTATGCAGCCCCACATGCAACTGGACCCTCCGGGTTCACTCTTTCACCACAAGCCTAAATATAGCCCTCGGCGCAATGGGAGAAGACTGAAAAAGCGGGCCTCAGAATACGCATTGCGATTCCGTTGGACCATCCAAAAGTGCTCCCAAAGGAAGGCTTTGGGTACATCTGAACTCCCCAGGGGAGCCTTTATGCAGCCCCACATGCAACTGGACCCTCCGGCTTTGCTGTTTCCAAGCAACCCAAAATATAACACGAGCCAGCATGGGAGACGACTGAAAAATCGGGCCCAAGAAAACGTGTTACAAGCCCCATTCGCCCATCCAGAAGTGCCCTCAAAGGAAGGCTTTGGGAACAAGTGAACTCCCCAGGGGAGCCTTTATGCAGCCCCACATGCAACTGGAGCCTCCGGGTTCAGTCTTTCACCGCAAGCCTAACTATAGCCCTCGGCGCAATGGGAGAAGACTGAAAAAGCGGGCCTCAGAAAACGCATTGTGATTCCCCTTTGACCATCCAAAAGTGCCCCCAAAGGAAGGCTTTGGGGACAAGTGAACTCCCCAGGGGAGCCTTTATACAGCCCCACATGCAACTGGACCCTCCGGGTTCGCTGTTTCCGAGCAACCCTTAATATAACACTAGCCGGCATGGGAGACGACTGAAAACTCGGGCCCCAGAAAAAGCTTTCTGAGCCCCTTTTCGCCCATTCAAAAGTGCCCCCAAAGGAAGGCTTTGGGTACAAGTGAACTCCCCAGGGGAGCCTTTATGCAGCCCCACATGCAACTGGACCCTCCGTATTCGCTCTTTCACAGCAACCCTAAATATAACCCTGGCCCGCATGGCAGACGACTGAAAAATCGGGCCCCAGAAAACGCGTTACAAGCGCCATTCGCCCATCCAGAAGTGCCCCCAAAGGAAGGCTTTGGGTACAACTGAACTCCCCAGGGGAGCCTTTATGCAGCCCCACATGCAACTGGACCCTCCGGGTTCACTCTTTCTGAGCAACACTAAACATAGCCCTAGCCGGCATGGGAGACGACTGAAATCTTGGGCCCCAGAAAACGCTTTCAGAGCCCCTTTCGCCCATTCAAAAGTGCCCCCAAAGGAAGGCTTTGGGTACAACTGAACTCCCCAGGGGAGCCTTTATGCAGCCCCAGATGCAACTGGACCCTCCGTATTCGCTCTTTCACAGCAACCCTAAATATAACCCTGGCCCGCATGGCAGACGACTGAAAAATCGGGTCCCAGAAAACGCGTTACAAGCCCCATTCGCCCATCCAAATGTAAACCCAGAGGAAGGCTTTGGGTACAAGTGAACTCCCCAGGGGAGCCTTTATGCAGCCCCACATGCAACTGGACCCTCCGCGTTCACTCTTTTACCGCAAGTCTAAATATAGCCCTCGGCGCAATGGGAGAAGACTGAAAAAGCGGGCCTCAGAAAACACATTGCGATTCCCCTTGGACCATGCAAAAGTGCCCCCAAAGGAAGGCTTTGGGTAGAAGTGAACTCCCCAGGGGAGCCTTTATGAAGCCCCACATGCAACTGGACCCTGCGGGTTCGCTCTTTCAGCGCAACACTAAACATAGCCTTAGCCGGCATGGGAAACGACTGAAAACTCGGGCCCCAGAAAACGCTTTCCGAGCCCCTTTCGCCCATTCAAAAGTGCCCCCAGAGGAAGGCTTTGGGTACAAGTGAACTCCCCAGGGGAGCCTTTATGCAGCCCCACATGCAACTGGACCCTCCGGGTTCGCTCTTTCCGAGCAAAACTAAACATAACCCTAGCCGGCATGGGAGGCGACTGAAAAGTCGGGCCCCAGAAAACGCTTTCCAAGCACCTTTCGCCCATCCAGAAGTGCACCTAAACGAAGGCTTTGGGTACAAGTGAACTCCCCAGGGGAGCCTTTATGCAGCCCCACATGCAACTGGACCCTCCGGGTTCGCTCTTTCACCACAAGCCTAAATATAGCCCTCGGCGCAATGGGAGAAGACTGAAAAAGCGGGCCTCAGAATACGCATTGCGATTCCGTTGGACCATCCAAAAGTGCTCCCAAAGGAAGGCTTTGGGTACATCTGAACTCCCCAGGGGAGCCTTTATGCAGCCCCACATGCAACTGGACCCTCCGACTTTGCTGTTTCCAAGCAACCCTAAATATAACACGAGCCAGCATGGGAGACGACTGAAAAATCGGGCCCAAGAAAACGTGTTACAAGCCCCATTCGCCCATCCAGAAGTGCCCCCAAAGGAAGGCTTTGGGTACAAGTGAACTCCCCAGGGGAGCCTTTATACAGCCCCACATGCAACTGGACCCTCCGGGTTCGCTGTTTCCGAGCAACCCTAAATATACCCCTAGCCAGCATGGCAGAAGACTGAAAACTCGGGCCACAGAAAAAGAGTTTCAAGCCCAGTTCGCCCATCCAGAAGTGCCTCCAGAGGAAGGCTTTGGGTACAAGTGAACTCCCCAGGGGAGCCTTTATGCAGCCCCACATGCAACTGGACCCTCCGGCTTTGCTGTTTCCAAGCAACCCTAAATATAACACTAGCCAGCATGGGAGACGACTGAAAAATCGGGCCCAAAAAAACGTGTTACAAGCCCCATTCGCCCATCCAGAAGTGCCCCCAAAGGAAGGCTTTGGGTACAAGTGAACTCCCCAGGGGAGCCTTTATACAGCCCCACATGCAACTGGACCCTTCGGGTTCGCTGTTTCCGAGCAACCCTAAATATAACACTAGCCAGCATGGGAGACGACTGAAAACTCGGGCCCCAGAAAACGATTTACGAGCCCCTTTCGCCCATCCAAAATGCCCCCAGAGGAAGGCTTTGGGTACAAGTGAACTCCCCAGGGGAGCCTTTATGCAGCCCCACATGCAACTGGACCCTCCGGGTTCGCTTTTTCCGAGCAAAACTAAACATAGCCCTAGCCGGCATGGGAGGCGACTGAAAACTCGGGCCCCAGAAAACGCTTTCCGAGCCCCTTTCGCCCATTCAAAAGTGCCCCCTAAGGAAGGTTTGGGTACAAGTGAACTCCCCAGGGGAGCCTTTATGCAGCCCCACATGCAACTGGACCCTCCGCGTTCACTCTTTTACCGCAAGTCTAAATACAGCCCTCAGCGCAATGGGAGAAGACTGAAAAAGCGGGACTCAGAAAACGCATTGCGATTCCCCTTGGACCATCCAAAAGTGCCCCCAAAGGAAGGCTTTGGGTAGAAGTGAACTCCCCAGGGGAGCCTTTATGAAGCCCCACATGCAACTGGACCCTGCGGGTTCGCTCTTTCAGCACAACACTAAACATAGACCTAGCCGGCATGGGAAACGACTGAAAACTCGGGCCCCAGAAAACGCTTTCAGAGCCCCTTTCGCCCATTCAAAAGTGCCCCCAGAGGAAGGCTTTGGGTACAAGTGAACTCCCCAGGGGAGCCTTTACGCAGCCCCACATGCAACTGGACCCTCCAGGTTCCCTGTTTCCGAGCAACCCTAAATACATTCCTAGCCCGCATGGCAGAAGACTGAAAACTCGGGCCACATAAAAAGTTTGAAGCCCCGTTCGCCCATCCAGAAGTGCACCTAAACGAAGGCTTTGGGTACAAGTGAACTCCCCAGGGGAGCCTTTATGCAGCCCCACATGCAACTGGACCCTCCGGGTTCACTCTTTCACCACAAGCCTAAATATAGCCCTCGGCGCAATGGGAGAAGACTGAAGAAGCGGGCCTCAGAATACGCATTGCGATTCCCTTGGACCATCCAAAAGTGCTCCCAAATGAAGGCTTTGGGTACATCTGAACTCCCCAGGGGAGCCTTTATGCAGCCCCACATGCAACTGGACCCTCCGGCTTTGCTGTTTCCAAGCAACCCTAAATATAACACGAGCCAGCATGGGAGACGACTGAAAAATCGGGCCCAAGAAAACGTGTTACAAGCCCCATTCGCCCATCCAGAAGTGCCCCCAAAGGAAGGCTTTGGGTACAAGTGAACTCCCCAGGGGAGCCTTTATACAGCCCCACATGCAACTGGACCCTTCGGGTTCGCTGTTTCCGAGCAACCCTAAATATAACACTAGCCAGCATGGGAGACGACTGAAAACTCGGGCCCCAGAAAACGATTTACGAGCCCCTTTCGCCCATCCAAAATGCCCCCAGAGGAAGGCTTTGGGTACAAGTGAACTCCCCAGGGGAGCCTTTATGCAGCCCCACATGCAACTGGACCCTCCGGGTTCACTCTTTCACCACAAGCCTAAATATAGCCCTCGGCGCAATGGGAGAAGACTGAAGAAGCGGGCCTCAGAATACGCATTGCGATTCCCTTGGACCATCCAAAAGTGCTCCCAAATGAAGGCTTTGGGTACATCTGAACTCCCCAGGGGAGCCTTTATGCAGCCCCACATGCAACTGGACCCTCCGGCTTTGCTGTTTCCAAGCAACCCTAAATATAACACGAGCCAGCATGGGAGACGACTGAAAAATCGGGCCCAAGAAAACGTGTTACAAGCCCCATTCGCCCATCCAGAAGTGCCCCCAAAGGAAGGCTTTGGGTACAAGTGAACTCCCCAGGGGAGCCTTTATACAGCCCCACATGCAACTGGACCCTTCGGGTTCGCTGTTTCCGAGTAACCCTAAATATAACACTAGCCAGCATGGGAGACGACTGAAAACTCGGGCCCCAGAAAACGATTTACGAGCCCCTTTCGCCCATCCAAAATGCCCCCAGAGGAAGGCTTTGGGTACAAGTGAACTCCCCAGGGGAGCCTTTATGCAGCCCCACATGCAACTGGACCCTCCGGGTTCGCTTTTTCCGAGCAAAACTAAACATAGCCCTAGCCGGCATGGGAGGCGACTGAAAACTCGGGCCCCAGAAAACGCTTTCCGAGCCCCTTTCGCCCATTCAAAAGTGCCCCCTAAGGAAGGTTTGGGTACAAGTGAACTCCCCAGGGGAGCCTTTATGCAGCCCCACATGCAACTGGACCCTCCGCGTTCACTCTTTTACCGCAAGTCTAAATACAGCCCTCGGCGCAATGGGAGAAGACTGAAAAAGCGGGCCTCAGAAAACGCATTGCGATTCCACTTAGACCATCCAAAAGTGCCCCCAAAGGAAGGCTTTGGGTAGAAGTGAACTCCCCAGGGGAGCCTTTATGAAGCCCCACATGCAACTGGACCCTGCGGGTTCGCTCTTTCAGCGCAACACTAAACATAGACCTAGCCGGCATGGGAAACGACTGAAAACTCGGGCCCCAGAAAACGCTTTCAGAGCCCCTTTCGCCCATTCAAAAGTGCCCCCAGAGGAAGGCTTTGGGTACAAGTGAACTCCCCAGGGGAGCCTTTATGCAGCCCCACATGCAACTGGACCCTCCAGGTTCCCTGTTTCCGAGCAACCCTAAATACATTCCTAGCCCGCATGGCAGAAGACTGAAAACTCGGGCCACATAAAAAGTTTGAAGCCCCGTTCGCCCATCCAGAAGTGCACCTAAACGAAGGCTTTGGGTACAAGTGAACTCCCCAGGGGAGCCTTTATGCAGCCCCACATGCAACTGGACCCTCCGGGTTCACTCTTTCACCACAAGCCTAAATATAGCCCTCGGCGCAATGGGAGAAGACTGAAGAAGCGGGCCTCAGAATACGCATTGCGATTCCCTTGGACCATCCAAAAGTGCTCCCAAATGAAGGCTTTGGGTACATCTGAACTCCCCAGGGGAGCCTTTATGCAGCCCCACATGCAACTGGACCCTCCGGCTTTGCTGTTTCCAAGCAACCCTAAATATAACACTAGCCAGCATGGGAGACGACTGAAAACTCGGGCCCCAGAAAAAGCGTTTCAAGCCCCATTCACCCATCTAAAAGTGCCCTAAAGGAAGGCTTTGGGTACAACTGAACTCCCCAGGGGAGCCTTTATGCAGCCCCACATGCAACTGGACCCTCCGGGTTCGCTCTTTCCGAGCAACCCTTAATATATCACTAGCCGGCATGGGAGACGACTGAAAACTCGGGCCCCAGAAAATGCTTTCCGAGCCCCTTTCTCCCATCCAAAAGTGCTCCCAAAGGAAGGCTTTGGGTACATCTGAACTCCCCAGGGGAGCCTTTATGCAGCCCCACATGCAACTGGACCCTGCGGGTTTGCTGTTTCTGAGCAACCCTTAATATAACACTAGCCAGCATGGCAGGCGACTGAAAACTCGGGCCCCAGAAAACGCGTTACAAGCCCCATTCGCCCATCCAAAAGTGCCCCCAAAGGAAGGCTTTGGACACAACTGAACTCCCCAGGGGAGCCTTTATGCAGCCCCACATGCAACTGGACCCTCCGGATTCGCTGTTTCCGAGCAACCCTAAATATAACACTAGCCAGCATGGCAGAAGACTGAAAACTCGGGCCCCAGAAAAAGCGTTTCAAGCCCCATTCACCCATCCAGAAGTGCCCCCAAAGGAAGGCTTTGGACACAACTGAACTCCCCAGGGGAGCCTTTATGCAGCCCCACATGCAACTGGACCCTCTGTATTCGCTCTTTCACAGCAACCCTACATATAACCGTGGCCCGCATGGCAGACGACTGAAAAATCGGGTCCCAGAAAACGCGTTACAACCCCCATTCGCCCATCCAAAAGTTCCCCCAGAGGAAGGCTTTGGGTACATCTGAACTCCCCAGGGGAGCCTTTATGCAGCCCCACATGCAACTGGACCCTCCGGGTTCGCTGTTTCCGAGCAACCCTAAATATAACACGAGCCAGCATGGCAGAAGACTGAAAACTCGGGCCACAGAAAAAGCGTTTCACGCCCCATTCACCCATCCAGATGTGCCCCCAAAGGAAGGCTTTGGGTACAACTGAACTCCCCAGGGGAGCCTTTATGCAGCCCCACATGCAACTGGACCCTGCGGGTTCGCTCTTTCCGAGCAACACTAAATGTAACCCTAGCCAGAATGGGAGAAGACTGTTAATTTGGGCCCCAGAAAACGCTTACCGAGCCCCATTCGCCCATTCAAAAGTGCCCCCAAAGGAAGGCTTTGGGTACAACTGAACTCCCCAGGGGAGCCTTTACGCAGCCCCACATGCAACTGGACCCTGCGGGTTCGCTCTTTCCGAGCAACACTAAACATATCCCTAGCCAGAATGGGAGAAGACTGTTAATTTGGGCCCCAGAAAACGCTTACCGAGCCCCATTCGCCCATCCAGAAGTGCCCCCAAAGGAAGGATTTGGGTACAACTGAACTCCCCAGGGGAGCCTTTATGCAGCCCCACATGCAACTGGACCCTCCGTATTCGCTCTTTCACAGCAACCCTAAATATATAACCCTCGGCGCAATGGGCGAAGACTGAAAAATCGGGCCCCAGAAAACGCGTTTCAAGCCCCATTCGTCCATCCAAAAGTGCCCCCAAAGGAAGGCTTTGGGTACAACTGATCTCCCCAGGGGAGCCTTTATGCAGCCCCACATGCAACTGGACCCTCCGGGTTCACTCTTTCACAGCAACCCTAAATATAGCCCTCGGCGCAATGGGATAAGACTGAAAAAGCGGGCCTCAGAATAGGCATTGCGATTCCCCTTGGACCATCCAAAAGTGCCCCCAAAGGAAGGCGTTGGGTACAAGTGAACTCCCCAGGGGAGCCTTTACGCAGCCCCACATGCAACTGGACCCTGCTGGTTCGCTCTTTCTGAGCAACACTAAACATAGCCCTAGTCAGCATGGCAGAAGACTGAAAATTCGGGCCACAGAAAAAGCGTTTCAAGCCCCATTCACCCATCCAGAAGTGCCCCTAAAGGAAGGGTTTCGGTACAAGTGAACTCCCCAGGGGAGCCTTTATGGAGCCCCACATGCAACTGGACCCTCCGTATTCGCTCTTTCACAGCAACCCTTAATATAACCCTGGCCAGGATGGCAGATGACTGAAAAATCGGGCGCCAGAAAACGAGTTACAGGCCCCATTCGCCCATCCAGAAGTGCACCCAGAGGAAGGCTTTGGATACAACTGAACTCCCCAGGGGAGCCTTTATGCAGCCCCACATGCAACTGGAGCCTCCTTGTTCACTCTTTCACCACAAGCCTAAATATAGCCCTCGGCGCAATGGGAGAAGACTGAAAAAGCGGGCCTCAGAAAAAAAGTTTCAAGCCCCATTCACCCATACAAAAGTTCCCCCAAAGGAATGCTTTGGGTACAAGTGAACTCCCCAGGGGAGCCTTTATGCAGCCCCACATGCAACTGGACCCTCCGGGTTCACTCTTTCACAGCAAGCCTAAATATAGCCCTCGGCGCAATGGGAGAAGACTGAAAAATCGGGCCCCAGAAAACGCGTTTCAAGCCCCATTCGCCCATCCAAAAGTGCCCCCAAAGGAAGGCTTTGGGTACAAGTGAACTCCCCAGGGGAGCCTTTATGCAGCCCCACATGCAACTGGAGCCTCCGGGTTCACTCTTTCACAGCAACCTTAAATATAGCCCTCCGCGCAATGGGATAAGACTGAAAAAGCGGGTCTCAGAAAACGCATTGCGATTCCCCTTGGACCATCCAAAAGTGCCCCCAAAGGAAGGCTTTGGGTACAAGTGAACTCCCCAGGGGAGCCTTTATGCAGCCCCACAAGCAACTGGACCCTCCGGGTTCGCTGTTTCCGAGCAACCCTAAATATAACACTAGCCAGCATGGCAGAAGACTGAAAACTCGGGCCATAGAAAAAGCGTTTCAAGCCCCCTTCGCCCATCCAGAAGTGCCCCCAAAGGAAGGCTTTGGGTACAACTGAACTCCCCAGGGGAGCCTTTATGCAGCCCCACATGCAACTGGAGCCCCCTTGTTCACTCTTTCACCCCAAGCCTAAATATAGCCCTCGGCGCATTGGGAGAAGACTGAAAACTCGGGCCACAGAAAAAGATTTTCAAGCCCTGTTCGCCCATCCAGAAGTACCCCTAAAAGAAGGCTTTGGGTACAAGTGAACTCCCCAGGGGAGCATTTATGCAGCCCCACATGCAACTGGACCCTCCGTATTCGCTCTTTCACAGCAACCCTAAATATAACCGTGGCCCGCATGGCAGACGACTGAAAAATCGGGTCCCAGAAAACGCGTTACAAGCCCCATTCACCCATCCAGAAGTGCCCCCAGAGGAAGGCTTTGGGTACAAGTGAACTCCCCAGGGGAGCCTTTACGCAGCCCCACATGCAACTGGACCCTCCGGGTTCGCTGTTTCCGAGCAACACTTAATATAACACTAGCCAGCATGGCAGAAGACTGAAAACTCGGGCGTCAGAAAAAGCGTTTCAAGCCCCATTCACCCATCCAGAAGTGCCCCCAAAGGAAGGCTTTGGGTACAACTGAACTCCCCAGGGGAGCCTTTATGCAGCCCCACATGCAACTGGACCCTCCGTATTCGCTCTTTCACAGCAACCCTAAATATAACCCTGGCCCGCATGGCAGATGACTGAAAAATCGGGCGCCAGAAAACGAGTTACAGGCCCCATTCGCCCATTCAGAAGTGCACCCAGAGGAAGGCCTTGGGTACAACTGAACTCCCCAGGGGAGCCTTTATGCAGCCCCACTTGCAACTGGAGCCTCCGGGTTCACTCTTTCACAGCAACCCTAAATATAGCCCTCGGCGCAATGGGAGAAGACTGAAAAAGCGAGCCTCAGAATAGGCATTGCGATTCCCCTTGAACCATCCAAAAGTGCCACAAAGGAAGGCTTTGGGTACATCTGAACTCCCCAGGGGAGCCTTTATGCAGCCCCACATGCAACTGGACCCTTCGCGTTCGCTGGTTCCGAGCAACCCTTAATATAACACTAGCCAGCATGGCAGAAGACTGAAAAATCGGGCGTCATAAAACGAGTTACAGGCCCCATTCGCCCATCCAGAAGTGCACCCAGAGGAAGGCTTTGGGTACAACTGAACTCCCCAGGGGAGCCTTTATGCAGCCCCACATGCCACTGGACCCTCCGGGTTCGCTCTTTCACAGCAACCCTAAATATAACCCTGGCCCGCATGGCAGATGACTGAAAAATCGGGCGCCAGAAAACGAGTTACAGGCCCCATTCGCCCATCCAGAAGTGCCCCCAGAGGAAGGCTTTGGGTACAAGTGAACTCCCCAGGGGAGCCTTTATGCAGCCCCACATGCAACTGGACCCTCCGCGTTCACTCTTTCACCACAAGCCTAAATATAGCCGTCGGCGCAATGGGAGAAGACTGAAAAAGCGGGCCTCAGAATACGCACTGCAATTCCCTTGGACCATCCAAAAGTGCTCCCAAAGGAAGGCTTTGGGTACATCTGAACTCCCCAGGCGAGCCTTTATGCAGCCCCACATGCAACTGGACCCTCCGGGTTCACTCTTTCACCACAAGCCGAAATATAGCCCTCGGCGCAATGGGAGAAGACTGAAAAAGCTGGCCTCAGAATACGCATTGCGATTCCCCTTGGACCATCCAAAAGTGCCCCCAGAGGAAGGCTTTGGGTACAAGTGAACTCCCCAGGGGAGCCTTTATGCAGCCCCACATGCAACTGGACCCTCCGGGTTCGCTGTTTCCGAGCAACCCTTAATATAACACTAGCCAGCATGGCAGAAGACTGAAAACTCGGGCCACACAAAAAGCATTTCAATCCCCTTTCACCCACCCAGAAGTGCCCCCAAAGGAAGGCTTTGGGTACAACTGAACTCCCCAGGGGAGCCTTTATGCAGCCCCACATGCAACTGGACCCTCCGTATTCGCTCTTTCACAGCAACCCTAAATATATCCCTGGCCCGCAATGCAGACGACTGAAAAATCGGGCCCCAGAAAACGCTTTCTGAGCCCCTTTCGCCCATCCAAAAGTGCCCCCAAAGGAAGGCTTTGGGTACAAGTGAACTCCCCAGGGGAGCCTTTATGCAGCCCCACATGCAACTGGACCCTCCGGGTTCACTCTTTCTACGCAAGCTTAAATATATCCCTAGCCGCAAAGGGATAAGACTGAAAAAGCGGGCCTCAAAAAACGCATTACGATTCCCCTTGGACCATCCAAAAGTGCCCCCAAAGGAAGGCTTTGGGTAAAACTGAACTCCCCAGGGGAGCCTTTATGCAGCCCCACATGCAACTGGACCCTCCGGGTTCGCTCTTTCCGAGCAACACTAAACATAGCCCTAGCCATCATTGGAGACGATTGAAAACTCGGGCCCCAGAAAACGCTTTCCGAGCCCCTTTCGCCCATTCAAATGTGCCCCCAAAGGAAGGCTTTGGGTACAAGTGAACTCCCCAGGGGAGCCTTTATGCAGCCCCACAAGCAACTGGACCCTCCGGGTTCGCTGTTTCCGAGCAACCCTAAATATAACCCTGGCCAGCATGGCAGACGACTGAAAACTCGGGCCCCAGAAAACGCGTTACAAGCCCCATTCGCCCATCCAAAAGTGCCCCCAAAGGAAGGCTTTGGACACAACTGAACTCCCCAGGGGAGCCTTTATGCAGCCCCACATGCAACTGGACCCTCCGGATTCGCTGTTTCCGAGCAACCCTAAATATAACACTAGCCAGCATGGCAGAAGACTGAAAACTCGGGCCTCAGAAAAAGCGTTTCAAGCCCCATTCACCCATCCAGAAGTGCCCCCAAAGGAAGGCTTTGGGTACAAGTGAACTCCCCAGGGGAGCCTTTATGGAGCCCCACATGCAACTGGACCCTCCGTATTCGCTCTTTCACAGCAACCCTAAATATAGCCCTCGGCGCAATGAGAGAAGAATGAAAAATCGGGCCCCAGAAAACGGGTTTCAAGCCCCATTCGCCCATCCAAAAGTGCCCCCAAAGGAAGGCTTTGGGTACAAGTGAACTCCCCAGGGGAGCCTTTATGCAGCCCCACATGCAACTGGAGCCTCCGGGTTTACTCTTTCACAGCAACCCTAAATATAGCCCTCGGCGCAATGGGAGAAGACTGAAAAAGCGGGCCTCAGAAAACGCATTGCGATTCCCCTTGAACCATCCAAAAGTGCCCCCAAAGGAAGGCTTTGGGTACAAGTGAACTCCCCAGGGGAGCCTTTATGCAGCCCCACATGCAACTGGACCCTCCGGGTTCGCTCTTTCCGAGCAACACTAAACATAGCCCTAGCCAGCATGGGAGACGACTGAAAAGTCGGGCCCCAGAAAACGCTTTCCGAGCATCTTTCACCCATTCAAAAGTGCCCCCAGAGGAAGGCTTTGGGTACAAGTGAACTCCCCAGGGGAGCCTTTATGCAGCCCCACATGCAACTGGACCCTCCGCGTTCACTCTTTCACCACAAGCCTAAATATAGCCGTCGGCGCAATGGGAGAAGACTGAAAAAGCGGGCCTCAGAATACGCACTGCAATTCCCTTGGACCATCCAAAAGTGCTCCCAAAGGAAGGCTTTGGGTACATCTGAACTCCCCAGGCGAGCCTTTATGCAGCCCCACATGCAACTGGACCCTCCGCGTTCACTCTTTCACCACAAGCCTAAATATAGCCCTCGGCGCAATGGGAGAAGACTGAAAAAGTTGGCCTCAGAATACGCATTGCAATTCCCCTTGGACCATCCAAAAGTGCCCCCAGAGGAAGGCTTTGGGTACAAGTGAACTCCCCAGGGGAGCCTTTATGCAGCCCCACATGCAACTGGACCCTGCGGGTTTGCTGTTTCTGAGCAACCCTTAATATAACACTAGCCAGCATGGCAGAAGACTGAAAACTCGGGCCTCAGAAAAAGCATTTCAAGCCCCATTCACCCATCCAGAAGTGCCCCCAAAGGAAGGCTTTGGGTACAACTGAACTCCCCAGGGGAGCCTTTACGCAGCCCCACATGCTACTGGGCCCTCCGTGTTCGCTGTTTACGAGCAACACTTAATAGATCCCTGGCCAGCATGGCAGAAGACTGAAATCTTGGGCCACAGAAAAAGAGTTTCAAGCCCCGTTCGCCCATCCAGAAGTGCCCCGAAAGGAAGGCTTTTGTACAACTGAACTCCCCAGGGGAGCATTTATGCAGCCCCACATGCAACTGGACTCTCCGGGTTCGCTCTTTCACAGCAAACCTAAATATAACGGTGGCCCGCCTGGCAGACGACTGAAAAATCAGGCCCCAGAAAACGCGTTACAAGCCCCATTCGCCCATCCAAAAGTGCCCCCAAAGGAAGGCTTTGGGTACAAGTGAACTCCCCAGGCGAGCCTTTATGCAGCCCCACATGCAACTGGACCCTCCGGGTTCACTCTTTCACCACAAGCCTAAATATAGCCCTCGGCGCAATGGGAGAAGACTGAAAAAGCGGGCCTCAGAATACGCATTGCAATTCCCTTGGACCATCCAAAAGTGCTCCCAAAGGAAGGCTTTGGGTACATCTGAACTCCCCAGGGGAGCCTTTATGCAGCCCCACATGCAACTGGACCCTCCGGCTTTGCTGTTTCCGAGCAACACTAAATATAACACTAGCCAGCATGGGAGACGACTGAAAACTCGGGCCCCAGAAAAAGCGTTTCAAGCCCCATTCACCCATCTAGAAGTGCCCTAAAGGAAGGCTTTGGGTACAAGTGAACTCCCCAGGGGAGCCTTTATGCAGACCCACATGCAACTGGACCCTCCGGGTTCGCTGTTTCCGAGCAACCCTTAATATAACACTAGCCGGCATGGGAGACGACTGAAAACTCGGGCCCCAGAAAATGCTTTCCGAGCCCCTTTCGCCCATTCAAAAGAGCCCCCAGAGGAAGGCTTTGGGTACAAGTGAACTCCCCAGGGGAGCCTTTATGCAGCCCCACATGCAACTGGACCCTCCGTATTCGCTCTTCATAGCAACCCTAAATATATCCCTGGCCCGCAATGCAGACGACTGAAAAATCGGGCCCCAGAAAACGCTTTCTGAGTCCCTTTCGCCCATCCAAAAGTGCCCCCAAAGGAAGGCTTTGGGTACAAGTGAACTCCCCAGGGGAGCCTTTATGCAGCCCCACATGCAACTGGACCCTCCGCGTTCACTCTTTCTACGCAAGCTTAAATATATCCCTAGCCGCAAAGGGATAAGACTGAAAAAGCGGGCCTCAAAAAACGCATTGCGATTCCCCTTGGACCATCCAAAAGTGCCCCCAAAGTAAGGCTTTGGGTACAAGTGAACTCCCCAGGGGAGCCTTTATGCAGCCCCACATGCAACTGGACCCTGCGGGTTCGCTCTTTCCGAGCAACACTAAACATAGCCCTAGCCGGCATGGGAGACGACTGAAAACTCGGGCCACATAAAAAGTGTTTCAAGCCCCATTCACCCATCCAGAAGTGCCCCCAGAGGAAGGGTTTGGGTACAAGTGAACTCCCCAAGGGAGCCTTTACGCAGCCCCACATGCAACTGGACCCTCCGGGTTCGCTCTTTCCGAGCAACACTAAACATAGCCCTAGCCGGCATGGGAGACGACTGAAAACTCGGGCCACATAAAAAGTGTTTCAAGCCCCATTCACCCATCCAAAAGTGCCCCCAAAGGAAGGCTTTGGGTACAAGTGAACTCCCCAGGGGAGCCTTTATGCAGCCCCACATGCAACTGGACCCTCCGGGTTCGCTCTTTCCGAGCAACACTAAACATATCCCTAGCAGGCGTGGGAGATGACTGAAAACTCGGGCCCCAGAAAACGCTTTCCGAGCCCCTTTCGCCCATTCAAAAGTGCCCCCAGAGGAAGGCTTTGGGTACAAGTGAACTCCCCAGGGGAGCCTTTACGCAGGCCCACATGCAACTGGACCCTCCGGGTTCTCTGTTTCCGAGCAACCCTTAATATATCCCTAGCCATCATGGCAGAAGACTGAAAACTCGGGCCACACAAAAAGCGTGTCAAGCCCCATTCCACCATCCAGAAGTGCCCCCAAAGGAAGGCTTTGGGTACAACTGAACTCCCCAGGGAAGCCTTTATGCAGCCCCACATGCAACTGGACCCTCCGTATTCGCTCTTTCACAGCAACCCTAAATATAACCCTGGCCCGCATGGCAGACGACTGAAAAATCGGGTCCCAGAAAACGCGTTACAAGCCCCATTCGCCCATCCAAATGTTAACCCAGAGGAAGGCTTTGGGTACAACTGAACTCCCCAGGGGAGCCTTTATGCAGCCCCACATGCAAACTGGACCCTCCGGGTTCGCTGTTTCCGAGCAACCCTAAATATAACACTAGCCAGCATGGTAGAAGACTGAAAACTCGCGCCACAGAAAAAGCGTTTCAAGCCCCATTCACCCATCCAGAAGTTCCCCCAAATGAAGGCTTTGGGTACAAGTGAACTCCCCAGGGGAGCCTTTATGCAGCCCCACATGCAACTGGACCCTCCGTATTCGCTCTTTCACAGCAACCCTAAATATAGCCCTCGGCGCAATGGGAGAAGACTGAAAAGTCTTTTGAAGATTGAAGACTGATGTCCACCATACAGCTAAATAAAAACATCATACGATGGGTGAGCAATTGGCTAACGGGCAGGGCCCAAAGGGTTATGTTGAATGGCGCTGCGTCAGGCTGGCGGGCGGTCACTAGTGGGGTCCCTCAAGGCTCCATTTTAGGGCCGGTACTTTTCAATATTTTTATAAACGATCTGGATGTAGGAATAGAAGGTATTTTGAGCAAGTTTGCTGATGACACCAAACTTGGAGGAGTTGTGGACTCTGTTGAGGGTGGAAAGGCCTTACAGAGGGATCTGGATAGGTTGGAGAGCTGGGCGATTGCCAACCGCATGAAGTTCAATAAGAGCAAGTGCCGGGTCCTGCACCTGGGACGGGGAAACCCTGGCTGCACGTACAGACTGGGCGATGAGACGCTGGAGAGCAGCCTAGAAGAGAGGGATCTGGGGGTCGTGGTAGACAGCAAGTTGAATATGAGCCGGCAGTGTGCCCTGGCAGCCAGGAGGGCCAACCGTGTCCTGGGGTGCATCAAGCACGGCATCGCTAGTAGGTCGAGGGAGGTGATTGTCCCGCTCTACTCTGCGCTGGTGCGGCCTCACCTCGAGTACTGTGTGCAGTTCTGGGCACCACAGTATAAAAAGGACATGAAACTGTTGGAGAGTGTCCAGAGGAGGGCTACGAAGATGGTGAAAGGCCTGGAGGGGAAGACGTACGAGGAACGGCTGAGGGCACTGGGCCTGTTCAGCCTGGAGAAGAGGAGGCTGAGGGGAGACCTCATCGCAGTCTACAACTTCCTCGTAAGGGGATGTCGAGAGGCAGGAGACCTTTTCTCCATTAACACCAGCGACAGGACCCGCGGGAATGGGGTTAAGCTGAGGCAGGGGAAGTTTAGGCTTGACATCAGGAGGGGGTTTTTCACAGAGAGAGTGGTTGCACACTGGAACAGGCTCCCCAGGGAAGTGGTCACTGCACCAAGCCTGACTGAATTTAAGAAGAGATTGGACTGTGCACTTAGTCACATGGTCTGAACTTGGGTAGACCTGTGCGGTGTCAAGAGTTGGACTTGATGATCCTTAAGGGTCCCTTCCAACTCAGGATATTCTATGATTCTATGATTCTATGAAAAAGCGGGACTCAGAAAACGTATTGCGATTCCCCTTGGACCATCCAAAAGTGCCCCCAGAGGAAGGCTTTGGGTACAAGTGAACTCCCCAGGGGAGCCTTTATGCAGCCCCACATGCAACTGGACCCTGCGGGTTCTCTCTTTCCGAGCAACACTAAATATAACCCTAGCCGGCATGGTAGAAGACTGAAAACTCGGGCCACAGAAAAAGAGTTTCAAGCCCCATTCGACCATCCAGAAGTGCCCCCAAAGGAAGGCTTTGGGTACAAGTGAACTCCCCAGGGGAGCCTTTATGCAGCCCCACATGCAACTGGACCCTCCGCGTTCACTCTTTTACCGCAAGTCTAAATACAGCCCTCGGCGCAATGGGAGAAGACTGAAAAAGCGGGCCTCAGAAAACGCATTGCGATTCCCCTTGGACCATCCAAAAGTGCCCCCAAAGGAAGGCTTTGGGTACAAGTGAACTCCCCAGGGGAGCCTTTATGAAGCCCCACATGCAACTGGACCCTGCGGGTTCGCTCTTTCAGCGCAACACTAAACATAGCCCTAGCCGGCATGGGAAACGAGTGAAAATTCGGGCCCCAGAAAACGCTTTCCGAGCCCCTTTCGCCCATTCAAAAGTGCCCCCAGAGGAAGGCTTTGGGTACAAGTGAACTCCCCAGGGGAGCCTTTACGCAGCCCCACATGCAACTGGACCCTCCAGGTTCCCTGTTTCCGAGCAACCCTAAATACATTCCAAGCCCGCATGGCAGAAGACTGAAAACTCGGGCCACATAAAAAGTTTGACGCCCCGTTCGCCCATCCAGAAGTGCACCTAAACGAAGGCTTTGGGTACATCTGAACTCCCCAGGCGAGCCTTTATGCAGCCCCACATGCAACTGGACCCTCCGGGTTCACTCTTTCACCACAAGCCTAAATATAGCCCTCGGCGCAATGGGAGAAGACTGAAAAAGCTGGCCTCAGAATACGCATTGCGATTCCCCTTGGACCATCCAAAAGTGCCCCCAGAGGAAGGCTTTGGGTACAAGTGAACTCCCCAGGGGAGCCTTTATGCAGCCCCACATGCAACTGGACCCTGCGGGTTTGCTGTTTCTGAGCAACCCTTAATATAACACTAGCCAGCATGGGAGACGACTGAAAACTCGGGCCACACAAAAAGCGTTTCAATCCCCTTTCACCCACCCAGAAGTGCCCCCAAAGGAAGGCTTTGGGTAAAACTGAACTCCCCAGGGGAGCCTTTATGCAGCCCCACATGCAACTGGACCCTCCGCGTTCACTCTTTCTACGCAAGCTTAAATATATCCCTAGCCACAAAGGGATAAGACTGAAAAAGCGGGCCTCAAAAAACGCATTGCGATTCCCCTTGGACCATCCAAAAGTGCCCCCAAAGGAAGGCTTTGGGTAAAACTGAACTCCCCAGGGGAGCCTTTATGCAGCCCCACATGCAACTGGACCCTCCGGGTTCGCTCTTTCCGAGCAACACTAAACATAGCCCTAGCCATCATTGGAGACGATTGAAAACTCGGGCCCCAGAAAACGCTTTCCGAGCCCCTTTCGCCCATTCAAATGTGCCCCCAAAGGAAGGCTTTGGGTACAAGTGAACTCCCCAGGGGAGCCTTTATGCAGCCCCACATGCAACTGGACCCTCTGTATTCGCTCTTTCACAGCAACCCTACATATAACCCTGGCCAGCATGGCAGACGACTGAAAACTCGGGCCCCAGAAAACGCGTTACAAGCCCCATTCGCCCATCCAAAAGTGCCCCCAAAGGAAGGCTTTGGACACAACTGAACTCCCCAGGGGAGCCTTTATGCAGCCCCACATGCAACTGGACCCTCCGGATTCGCTGTTTCCGAGCAACCCTAAATATAACACTAGCCAGCATGGCAGAAGACTGAAAACTCGGGCCTCAGAAAAAGCGTTTCAAGCCCCATTCACCCATCCAGAAGTGCCCCCAAAGGAAGGCTTTGGGTACAACTGAACTCCCCAGGGGAGCCTTTACGCAGCCCCACATGCTACTGGGCCCTCCGTGTTCGCTGTTTACGAGCAACACTTAATAGATCCCTGGCCAGCATGGCAGAAGACTGAAATCTTGGGCCACAGAAAAAGAGTTTCAAGCCCCGTTCGCCCATCCAGAAGTGCCCCGAAAGGAAGGCTTTTGTACAACTGAACTGCCCAGGGGAGCATTTATGCAGCCCCACATGCAACTGGACTCTTTGGGTTCGCTCTTTCACAGCAAACCTAAATATAACCCTGGCCCGCATGGCAGACGACTGAAAACTCGGGCCCCAGAAAACGCGTTACAAGCCCCATTCGCCCATCCAAAAGTGCCCCCAAAGGAAGGCTTTGGGTACAAGTGAACTCCCCAGGGGAGCCTTTACGCAGCCCCACATGCAAACTTGACCCTCCGGGTTCGCTGTTTACGAACAACCCTAAATATAACCCTAGCCATCATGGCAGAAGACTGAAAACTCGCGCCACAGAAAAAGCGTTTCAAGCCCCATTCACCCATCCAGAAGTTCCCCCAAAGGAAGGCTTTGGGTACAAGTGAACTCCCCAGGGGAGCCTTTATGCAGCCCCACATGCAACTGGACCCTCCGTATTCGCTCTTTCACAGCAACCCTAAATATAGCCCTCGGCGCAATGGGAGAAGACTGAAAAGTCTTTTGAAGATTGAAGACTGATGTCCACCATACAGCTAAATAAAAACATCATACGATGGGTGAGCAATTGGCTAACGGGCAGGGCCCAAAGGGTTATGTTGAATGGCGCTGCGTCAGGCTGGCGGGCGGTCACTAGTGGGGTCCCTCAAGGCTCCATTTTAGGGCCGGTACTTTTCAATATTTTTATAAACGATCTGGATGTAGGAATAGAAGGTATTTTGAGCAAGTTTGCTGATGACACCAAACTTGGAGGAGTTGTGGACTCTGTTGAGGGTGGAAAGGCCTTACAGAGGGATCTGGATAGGTTGGAGAGCTGGGCGATCGCCAACCGCATGAAGTTCAATAAGAGCAAGTGCCGGGTCCTGCACCTGGGACGGGGAAACCCTGGCTGCACGTACAGACTGGGCGATGAGACGCTGGAGAGCAGCCTAGAAGAGAGGGATCTGGGGGTCGTGGTAGACAGCAAGTTGAATATGAGCCGGCAGTGTGCCCTGGCAGCCAGGAGGGCCAACCGTGTCCTGGGGTGCATCAAGCACGGCATCGCTAGTAGGTCGAGGGAGGTGATTGTCCCGCTCTACTCTGCGCTGGTGCGGCCTCACCTCGAGTACTGTGTGCAGTTCTGGGCACCACAGTATAAAAAGGACATGAAACTGTTGGAGAGTGTCCAGAGGAGGGCTACGAAGATGGTGAAAGGCCTGGAGGGGAAGACGTACGAGGAATGGCTGAGGGCACTGGGCCTGTTCAGCCTGGAGAAGAGGAGGCTGAGGGGAGACCTCATCGCAGTCTACAACTTCCTCGTAAGGGGGTGTCGAGAGGCAGGAGACCTTTTCTCCATTAACACCAGCGACAGGACCCGCGGGAATGGGGTTAAGCTGAGGCAGGGGAAGTTTAGGCTTGACATCAGGAGGGGGTTCTTCACAGAGAGAGTGGTTGCACACTGGAACAGGCTCCCCAGGGAAGTGGTCACTGCACCAAGCCTGACTGAATTTAAGAAGAGATTGGACTGTGCACTTAGTCACATGGTCTGAACTTGGGTAGACCTGTGCGGTGTCAAGAGTTGGACTTGATGATCCTTAAGGGTCCCTTCCAACTCAGGATATTCTATGATTCTATGATTCTATGAAAAAGCGGGACTCAGAAAACGTATTGCGATTCCCCTTGGACCATCCAAAAGTGCCCCCAGAGGAAGGCTTTGGGTACAAGTGAACTCCCCAGGGGAGCCTTTATGCAGCCCCACATGCAACTGGACCCTGCGGGTTCTCTCTTTCCGAGCAACACTAAATATAACCCTAGCCGGCATGGTAGAAGACTGAAAACTCGGGCCACAGAAAAAGCGTTTCAAGCCCCATTCACCCATCCAGAAGTGCCCCCAAAGGAAGGCTTTGGGTACAACTGAACTCCCCAGGGGAGCCTTTATGCAGCCCCACATGCAACTGGACCCTCCGTATTCGCTCTTTCACAGCAACCCTAAATATACCCCTCGGCGCAATGAGAGAAGACTGAAAAATCGGGCCCCAGAAAACGGGTTTCAAGCCCCATTCGCCCATCCAAAAGTGCCCCCAAAGGAAGGCTTTGGGTACAAGTGAACTCCCCAGGGGAGCCTTTATGCAGCCCCACATGCAACTGGAGCCTCCGGGTTCACTCTTTCACAGCAACCCTAAATATAGCCCTCGGCGCAATGGGAGAAGACTGAAAAAGCGGGCCTCAGAAAACGCATTGCGATTCCCCTTGAACCATCCAAAAGTGCCCCCAAAGGAAGGCTTTGGGTACAAGTGAACTCCCCAGGGGAGCCTTTATGCAGCCCCACATGCAACTGGACCCTCCGGGTTCGCTCTTTCCGAGCAACACTAAACATAGCCCTAGCCAGCATGGGAGACGACTGAAAAGTCGGGCCCCAGAAAACGCTTTCCGAGCATCTTTCACCCATTCAAAAGTGCCCCCAGAGGAAGGCTTTGGGTACAAGTGAACTCCCCAGGGGAGCCTTTATGCAGCCCCACATGCAACTGGACCCTCCGCGTTCACTCTTTCACCACAAGCCTAAATATAGCCCTCGGCGCAATGGGAGAAGACTGAAAAAGCGGGCCTCAGAATACGCATTGCAATTCCCTTGGAGCATCCAAAAGTGCTCCCAAAGGAAGGCTTTGGGTACAAGTGAACTCCCCAGGGGAGCCTTTATGCAGCCCCACATGCAACTGGACCCTGCGGGTTTGCTGTTTCTGAGCAACCCTTAATATAACACTAGCCAGCATGGCAGAAGACTGAAAACTCGGGCCACACAAAAAGCATTTCAATCCCCTTTCACCCACCCAGAAGTGCCCCCAAAGGAAGGCTTTGGGTACAACTGAACTCCCCAGGGGAGCCTTTATGCAGCCCCACATGCAACTGGACCCTCCGTATTCGCTCTTTCGCAGCAACCCCAAATATATCCCTGGCCCGCAATGCAGACGACTGAAAAATCGGGCCCCAGAAAACGCTTTCTGAGCCCCTTTCGCCCATCCAAAAGTGCCCCCAAAGGAAGGCTTTGGGTACAAGTGAACTCCCCAGGGGAGCCTTTATGCAGCCCCACATGCAACTGGACCCTCCGCGTTCACTCTTTCTACGCAAGCTTAAATATATCCCTAGCCGCAAAGGGATAAGACTGAAAAAGCGGGCCTCAAAAAACGCATTGCGATTCCCCTTGGACCATCCAAAAGTGCCCCCAAAGGAAGGCTTTGGGTACAAGTGAACTCCCCAGGGGAGCCTTTATGCAGCCCCACATGCAACTGGACCCTCCGGGTTCGCTCTTTCCGAGCAACACTAAACATAGCCCTAGCCATCATTGGAGACGATTGAAAACTCGGGCCCCAGAAAACGCTTTCCGAGCCCCTTTCGCCCATTCAAATGTGCCCCCAAAGGAAGGCTTTGGGTACAAGTGAACTCCCCAGGGGAGCCTTTATGCAGCCCCACATGCAACTGGACCCTCTGTATTCGCTCTTTCACAGCAACCCTACATATAACCCTGGCCAGCATGGCAGACGACTGAAAACTCGGGCCCCAGAAAACGCGTTACAAGCCCCATTCGCCCATCCAAAAGTGCCCCCAAAGGAAGGCTTTGGACACAACTGAACTCCCCAGGGGAGCCTTTATGCAGCCCCACATGCAACTGGACCCTCCGGATTCGCTGTTTCCGAGCAACCCTAAATATAACACTAGCCAGCATGGCAGAAGACTGAAAACTCGGGCCTCAGAAAAAGCGTTTCAACCCCATTCACCCATCCAGAAGTGCCCCCAAAGGAAGGCTTTGGGTACAAGTGAACTCCCCAGGGGAGCCTTTATGCAGCCCCACATGCAACTGGACCCTCCGTATTCGCTCTTTCACAGCAACACTAAATATAGCCCTCGGCGCAATGGGAGAAGACTGAAAAAGCGGGCCTCAGAAAACGCATTGCGATTCCCCTTGAACCATCCAAAAGTGCCCCCAAAGGAAGGCTTTGGGTACAAGTGAACTCCCCAGGGGAGCCTTTATGCAGCCCCACATGCAACTGGACCCTCCGGGTTCGCTCTTTCCGAGCAACACTAAACATATCCCTAGCCATCATTGGAGACGATTGAAAACTCGGGCCCCAGAAAACGCTTTCCGAGCCCCTTTCGCCCATTCAAATGTGCCCCCAAAGGAAGGCTTTGGGTACAAGTGAACTCCCCAGGGGAGCCTTTATGCAGCCCCACATGCAACTGGACCCTCTGTATTCGCTCTTTCACAGCAACCCTACATATAACCCTGGCCAGCATGGCAGACGACTGAAAACTCGGGCCCCAGAAAACGCGTTACAAGCCCCATTCGCCCATCCAAAAGTGCCCCCAAAGGAAGGCTTTGGACACAACTGAACTCCCCAGGGGAGCCTTTATGCAGCCCCACATGCAACTGGACCCTCCGTATTCGCTCTTTCACAGCAACCCTAAATATAGCCCTCGGCGCAATGAGAGAAGACTGAAAAATCGGGCTCCAGAAAACGGGTTTCAAGCCCCATTCGCCCATTCAAAAGTGCCCCCAGAGGAAGTCTTTGGACACAACTGAACTCCCCAGGGGAGCCTTTATGCAGCCCCACATGCAACTGGACCCTCCGTATTCGCTCTTTCGCAGCAACCCCAAATATATCCCTGGCCCGCAATGCAGACGACTGAAAAATCGGGCCCCAGAAAACGCTTTCTGAGCCCCTTTCGCCCATCCAAAAGTGCCCCCAAAGGAAGGCTTTGGGTACAAGTGAACTCCCCAGGGGAGCCTTTATGCAGCCCCACATGCAACTGGAGCCTCCGGGTTCACTCTTTCACAGCAACCCTAAATATAGCCCTCAGCGCAATGGGAGAAGACTGAAAAAGCGGGCCTCAGAAAACGCATTGCGATTCCCCTTGAACCATCCAAAATTGCCCCCAAAGGAAGGCTTTGGGTACAAGTGAACTCCCCAGGGGAGCCTTTATGCAGCCCCACATGCAACTGGACCCTCCGGGTTCGCTCTTTCCGAGCAACACTAAACATAGCCCTAGCCAGCATGGGAGACGACTGAAAAGTCGGGCCCCAGAAAACGCTTTCCGAGCATCTTTCACCCATTCAAAAGTGCCCCCAGAGGAAGGCTTTGGGTACAAGTGAACTCCCCAGGGGAGCCTTTATGCAGCCCCACATGCAACTGGACCCTCCGCGTTCACTCTTTCACCACAAGCCTAAATATAGCCCTCGGCGCAATGGGAGAAGACTGAAAAAGCGGGCCTCAGAATACGCATTGCAATTCCCTTGGACCATCCAAAAGTGCTCCCAAAGGAAGGCTTTGGGTACATCTGAACTCCCCAGGCGAGCCTTTATGCAGCCCCACATGCAACTGGACCCTCCGCGTTCACTCTTTCACCACAAGCCTAAATATAGCCCTCGGCGCAATGGGAGAAGACTGAAAAAGCGGGCCTCAGAATACGCATTGCGATTCCCCTTGGACCATCCAAAAGTGCCCCCAGAGGAAGGCTTTGGGTACAAGTGAACTCCCCAGGGGAGCCTTTATGCAGCCCCACATGCAACTGGACCCTGCGGGTTTGCTGTTTCTGAGCAACCCTTAATATAACACTAGCCAGCATGGCAGAAGACTGAAAACTCGGGCCACACAAAAAGCATTTCAATCCCCTTTCACCCACCCAGAAGTGCCCCCAAAGGAAGGCTTTGGGTACAACTGAACTCCCCAGGGGAGCCTTTATGCAGCCCCACATGCAACTGGACCCTCTGTATTCGCTCTTTCGCAGCAACCCCAAATATATCCCTGGCCCGCAATGCAGACGACTGAAAAATCGGGCCCCAGAAAACGCTTTCTGAGCCCCTTTCGCCCATCCAAAAGTGCCCCCAAAGGAAGGCTTTGGGTACAAGTGAACTCCCCAGGGGAGCCTTTATGCAGCCCCACATGCAACTGGACCCTCCGCGTTCACTCTTTCTACGCAAGCTTAAATATATCCCTAGCCGCAAAGGGATAAGACTGAAAAAGCGGGCCTCAAAAAACGCATTGCGATTCCCCTTGGACCATCCAAAAGTGCCCCCAAAGGAAGGCTTTGGGTACAAGTGAACTCCCCAGGGGAGCCTTTATGCAGCCCCACATGCAACTGGACCCTCCGGGTTCGCTCTTTCCGAGCAACACTAAACATAGCCCTAGCCATCATTGGAGACGATTGAAAACTCGGGCCCCAGAAAACGCTTTCCGAGCCCCTTTCGCCCATTCAAATGTGCCCCCAAAGGAAGGCTTTGGGTACAAGTGAACTCCCCAGGGGAGCCTTTATGCAGCCCCACATGCAACTGGACCCTCTGTATTCGCTCTTTCACAGCAACCCTACATATAACCCTGGCCAGCATGGCAGACGACTGAAAACTCGGGCCCCAGAAAACGCGTTACAAGCCCCATTCGCCCATCCAAAAGTGCCCCCAAAGGAAGGCTTTGGACACAACTGAACTCCCCAGGGGATCCTTTATGCAGCCCCACATGCAACTGGACCCTCCGTATTCGCTCTTTCACAGCAACCCTAAATATAGCCCTCGGCGCAATGAGAGAAGACTGAAAAATCGGGCCCCAGAAAACGGGTTTCAAGCCCCATTCGCCCATTCAAAAGTGCCCCCAGAGGAAGGCTTTGGACACAACTGAACTCCCCAGGGGAGCCTTTATGCAGCCCCACATGCAACTGGACCCTCCGTATTCGCTCTTTCACAGCAACCCTAAATATAGCCCTCGGCGCACTGGGAGAAGACTAAAAAGCGGGCCTCAGAAAACGCATTGCGATTCCCCTTGAACCATCCAAAAGTGCCCCCAAAGGAAGGCTTTGGGTACAAGTGAACTCCCCAGGGGAGCCTTTATGCAGCCCCACATGCAACTGGACCCTCCGGGTTCGCTCTTTCCGAGCAACACTAAACATAACCCTAGCCATCATTGGAGACGATTGAAAACTCGGGCCCCAGAAAACGCTTTCCGAGCCCCTTTCGCCCATTCAAATGTGCCCCCAAAGGAAGGCTTTGGGTACAAGTGAACTCCCCAGGGGAGCCTTTATGCAGCCCCACATGCAACTGGACCCTCTGTATTCGCTCTTTCACAGCAACCCTACATATAACCCTGGCCAGCATGGCAGACGACTGAAAACTCGGGCCCCAGAAAACGCGTTACAAGCCCCATTCGCCCATCCAAAAGTGCCCCCAAAGGAAGGCTTTGGACACAACTGAACTCCCCAGGGGAGCCTTTATGCAGCCCCACATGCAACTGGACCCTACGTATTCGCTCTTTCACAGCAACCCTAAATATAGCCCTCGGCGCAATGAGAGAAGACTGAAAAATCGGGCCCCAGAAAACGCGTTACAAGCCCCATTCGCCCATTCAAAAGTGCCCCCAGAGGAAGGCTTTGGACACAACTGAACTCCCCAGGGGAGCCTTTATGCAGCCCCACATGCAACTGGACCCTCCGGATTCGCTGTTTCCGAGCAACCCTAAATATAACACTAGCCAGCATGGCAGAAGACTGAAAACTCGGGCCTCAGAAAAAGCGTTTCAAGCCCCATTCACCCATCCAGAAGTGCCCCCAAAGGAAGGCTTTGGGTACAACTGAACTCCCCAGGGGAGCCTTTACGCAGCCCCACATGCTACTGGGCCCTCCGTGTTCGCTGTTTACGAGCAACACTTAATAGATCCCTGGCCAGCATGGCAGAAGACTGAAATCTTGGGCCACAGAAAAAGAGTTTCAAGCCCCGTTCGCCCATCCAGAAGTGCCCCGAAAGGAAGGCTTTTGTACAACTGAACTCCCCAGGGGAGCATTTATGCAGCCCCACATGCAACTGGACTCTCCGGGTTCGCTCTTTCACAGCAAACCTAAATATAACGGTGGCCCGCCTGGCAGACGACTGAAAAATCAGGCCCCAGAAAACGCGTTACAAGCCCCATTCGCCCATCCAAAAGTGCCCCCAAAGGAAGGCTTTGGGTACAAGTGAACTCCCCAGGGGAGCCTTTACGCAGCCCCACATGCAAACTTGACCCTCCGGGTTCGCTGTTTACGAACAACCCTAAATATAACCCTAGCCATCATGGCAGAAGACTGAAAACTCGGGCCACAGAAAAAGCGTTTCAAGCCCCATTCACCCATCCAGAAGTTCCCCCAAAGGAAGGCTTTGGGTACAAGTGAACTCCCCAGGGGAGCCTTTATGCAGCCCCACATGCAACTGGACCCTCCGTATTCGCTCTTTCACAGCAACCCTAAATATAGCCCTCGGCGCAATGGGAGAAGACTGAAAAGTCTTTTGAAGATTGAAGACTGATGTCCACCATACAGCTAAATAAAAACATCATACGATGGGTGAGCAATTGGCTAACGGGCAGGGCCCAAAGGGTTATGTTGAATGGCGCTGCGTCAGGCTGGCGGGCGGTCACTAGTGGGGTCCCTCAAGGCTCCATTTTAGGGCCGGTACTTTTCAATATTTTTATAAACGATCTGGATGTAGGAATAGAAGGTATTTTGAGCAAGTTTGCTGATGACACCAAACTTGGAGGAGTTGTGGACTCTGTTGAGGGTGGAAAGGCCTTACAGAGGGATCTGGATAGGTTGGAGAGCTGGGCGATCGCCAACCGCATGAAGTTCAATAAGAGCAAGTGCCGGGTCCTGCACCTGGGACGGGGAAACCCTGGCTGCACGTACAGACTGGGCGATGAGACGCTGGAGAGCAGCCTAGAAGAGAGGGATCTGGGGGTCGTGGTAGACAGCAAGTTGAATATGAGCCGGCAGTGTGCCCTGGCAGCCAGGAGGGCCAACCGTGTCCTGGGGTGCATCAAGCACGGCATCGCTAGTAGGTCGAGGGAGGTGATTGTCCCGCTCTACTCTGCGCTGGTGCGGCCTCACCTCGAGTACTGTGTGCAGTTCTGGGCACCACAGTATAAAAAGGACATGAAACTGTTGGAGAGTGTCCAGAGGAGGGCTACGAAGATGGTGAAAGGCCTGGAGGGGAAGACGTATGAGGAACGGCTGAGGGCACTGGGCCTGTTCAGCCTGGAGAAGAGGAGGCTGAGGGGAGACCTCATCGCAGTCTACAACTTCCTCGTAAGGGGGTGTCGAGAGGCAGGAGACCTTTTCTCCATTAACACCAGCGACAGGACCCGCGGGAATGGGGTTAAGCTGAGGCAGGGGAAGTTTAGGCTTGACATCAGGAGGGGGTTCTTCACAGAGAGAGTGGTTGCACACTGGAACAGGCTCCCCAGGGAAGTGGTCACTGCACCAAGCCTGACTGAATTTAAGAAGAGATTGGACTGTGCACTTAGTCACATGGTCTGAACTTGGGTAGACCTGTGCGGTGTCAAGAGTTGGACTTGATGATCCTTAAGGGTCCCTTCCAACTCAGGATATTCTATGATTCTATGATTCTATGAAAAAGCGGGACTCAGAAAACGTATTGCGATTCCCCTTGGACCATCCAAAAGTGCCCCCAGAGGAAGGCTTTGGGTACAAGTGAACTCCCCAGGGGAGCCTTTATGCAGCCCCACATGCAACTGGACCCTGCGGGTTCTCTCTTTCCGAGCAACACTAAATATAACCCTAGCCGGCATGGCAGAAGACTGAAAACTCGGGCCACAGAAAAAGAGTTTCAAGCCCCATTCGACCATCCAGAAGTGCCCCCAAAGGAAGGCTTTGGGTACAAGTGAACTCCCCAGGGGAGCCTTTATGCAGCCCCACATGCAACTGGACCCTCCGTATTCGCTGTTTCACAGCAACCCTAAATATAGCCCTCGGCGCAATGAGAGAAGACTGAAAAATCGGGCCCCAGAAAACGGGTTTCAAGCCCCATTCGCCCATCCAAAAGTGCCCCCAAAGAAAGGCTTTGGGTACAAGTGAACTCCCCAGGGGAGCCTTTATGCAGCCCCACATGCAACTGGAGCCTCCGGGTTCACTCTTTCACAGCAACCCTAAATATAGCCCTCGGCGCAATGGGAGAAGACTGAAAAAGCGGGCCTCAGAAAACGCATTGCGATTCCCCTTGAACCATCCAAAAGTGCCCCCAAAGGAAGGCTTTGGGTACAAGTGAACTCCCCAGGGGAGCCTTTATGCAGCCCCACATGCAACTGGACCCTCCGGGTTCGCTCTTTCCGAGCAACACTAAACATAGCCCTAGCCAGCATGGGAGACGACTGAAAAGTCGGGCCCCAGAAAACGCTTTCCGAGCATCTTTCACCCATTCAAAAGTGCCCCCAGAGGAAGGCTTTGGGTACAAGTGAACTCCCCAGGGGAGCCTTTACGCAGCCCCACATGCAACTGGACCCTGCTGGTTCGCTCTTTCCGAGCAACACTAAATATAACCCTAGCCAGCATGGTAGAAGACTGAAAACTCGGGCCACAGAAAAAGAGTTTCAAGCCCCGTTCGCCCATCCAGAAGTGCCCCCAAAGGAAGGCTTTGGGTACAACTGAACTCCCCAGGGGAGCCTTTATGCAGCCCCACATGCAACTGGACCCTCCGGGTTCGCTCTTTCCGAGCAACACTAAACATATCCCTAGCCAGAATGGGAGAAGACTGTTAATTTGGGCCCCAGAAAACGCTTACCGAGCCCCATTCGCCCATTCAAAAGTGCCCCCAAAGGAAGGCTTTGGGTACAACTGAACTCCCCAGGGGAGCCTTTACGCAGCCCCACATGCAACTGGACCCTGCGGGTTCGCTCTTTCCGAGCAACACTAAATATAACCCTAGCCAGCATGGTAGAAGACTGAAAACTCGGGCCACAGAAAAAGAGTTTCAAGCCCCGTTCGCCCATCCAGAAGTGCCCCCAAAGGAAGGCTTTGGGTACAAGTGAACTCCCCAGGGGAGCCTTTATGCAGCCCCACATGCAACTGGACCCTCCGTATTCGCTCTTTCACAGCAACCCTAAATATATAACCCTCGGCGCAATGGGCGAAGACTGAAAAATCGGGCCCCAGAAAACGCGTTTCAAGCCCCATTCGTCCATCCAAAAGTGCCCCCAAAGGAAGGCTTTGGGTACAACTGATCTCCCCAGGGGAGCCTTTATGCAGCCCCACATGCAACTGGACCCTCCGGGTTCACTCTTTCACAGCAACCCTAAATATAGCCCTCGGCGCAATGGGATAAGACTGAAAAAGCGGGCCTCAGAATAGGCATTGCGATTCCCCTTGGACCATCCAAAAGTGCCCCCAAAGGAAGGCGTTGGGTACAAGTGAACTCCCCAGGGGAGCCTTTACGCAGCCCCACATGCAACTGGACCCTGCTGGTTCGCTCTTTCTGAGCAACACTAAACATAGCCCTAGTCAGCATGGCAGAAGACTGAAAATTCGGGCCACAGAAAAAGCGTTTCAAGCCCCATTCACCCATGCAGAAGTGCCCCTAAAGGAAGGGTTTCGGTACAAGTGAACTCCCCAGGGGAGCCTTTATGGAGCCCCACATGCAACTGGACCCTCCGTATTCGCTCTTTCACAGCAACCCTTAATATAACCCTGGCCAGGATGGCAGATGACTGAAAAATCGGGCGCCAGAAAACGAGTTACAGGCCCCATTCGCCCATCCAGAAGTGCACCCAGAGGAAGGCTTTGGATATAAC
Organism: Anas acuta; assembly: GCF_963932015.1. Classification (NCBI taxonomy): domain Eukaryota; kingdom Metazoa; phylum Chordata; class Aves; order Anseriformes; family Anatidae; genus Anas; species Anas acuta. The sequence goes on from NC_088997.1 coordinate 11,974,405, forward strand.
TGAACTCCCCAGGGGAGCCTTTATGCAGCCCCACATGCAACTGGAGCCTCCTTGTTCACTCTTTCACCACAAGCCTAAATATAGCCCTCGGCGCAATGGGAGAAGACTGAAAAAGCGGGCCTCAGAAAAAAAGTTTCAAGCCCCATTCACCCATACAAAAGTTCCCCCAAAGGAATGCTTTGGGTACAAGTGAACTCCCCAGGGGAGCCTTTATGCAGCCCCACATGCAACTGGACCCTCCGGGTTCACTCTTTCACAGCAAGCCTAAATATAGCCCTCGGCGCAATGGGAGAAGACTGAAAAATCGGGCCCCAGAAAACGCGTTTCAAGCCCCATTCGCCCATCCAAAAGTGCCCCCAAAGGAAGGCTTTGGGTACAAGTGAACTCCCCAGGGGAGCCTTTATGCAGCCCCACATGCAACTGGAGCCTCCGGGTTCACTCTTTCACAGCAACCTTAAATATAACCCTCCGCGCAATGGGATAAGACTGAAAAAGCGGGTCTCAGAAAACGCATTGCGATTCCCCTTGGACCATCCAAAAGTGCCCCCAAAGGAAGGCTTTGGGTACAAGTGAACTCCCCAGGGGAGCCTTTATGCAGCCCCACAAGCAACTGGACCCTCCGGGTTCGCTGTTTCCGAGCAACCCTAAATATAACACTAGCCAGCATGGCAGAAGACTGAAAACTCGGGCCATAGAAAAAGCGTTTCAAGCCCCCTTCGCCCATCCAGAAGTGCCCCCAAAGGAAGGCTTTGGGTACAACTGATCTCCCCAGGGGAGCCTTTATGCAGCCCCACATGCAACTGGACCCTCCGGGTTCACTCTTTCACAGCAACCCTAAATATAGCCCTCGGCGCAATGGGATAAGACTGAAAAAGCGGGCCTCAGAATAGGCATTGCGATTCCCCTTGGACCATCCAAAAGTGCCCCCAAAGGAAGGCGTTGGGTACAAGTGAACTCCCCAGGGGAGCCTTTACGCAGCCCCACATGCAACTGGACCCTGCTGGTTCGCTCTTTCTGAGCAACACTAAACATAGCCCTAGTCAGCATGGCAGAAGACTGAAAATTCGGGCCACAGAAAAAGCGTTTCAAGCCCCATTCACCCATCCAGAAGTGCCCCTAAAGGAAGGGTTTCGGTACAAGTGAACTCCCCAGGGGAGCCTTTATGGAGCCCCACATGCAACTGGACCCTCCGTATTCGCTCTTTCACAGCAACCCTTAATATAACCCTGGCCAGGATGGCAGATGACTGAAAAATCGGGCGCCAGAAAACGAGTTACAGGCCCCATTCGCCCATCCAGAAGTGCACCCAGAGGAAGGCTTTGGATACAACTGAACTCCCCAGGGGAGCCTTTATGCAGCCCCACATGCAACTGGAGCCTCCTTGTTCACTCTTTCACCACAAGCCTAAATATAGCCCTCGGCGCAATGGGAGAAGACTGAAAAAGCGGGCCTCAGAAAAAAAGTTTCAAGCCCCATTCACCCATACAAAAGTTCCCCCAAAGGAATGCTTTGGGTACAAGTGAACTCCCCAGGGGAGCCTTTATGCAGCCCCACATGCAACTGGACCCTCCGGGTTCACTCTTTCACAGCAAGCCTAAATATAGCCCTCGGCGCAATGGGAGAAGACTGAAAAATCGGGCCCCAGAAAACGCGTTTCAAGCCCCATTCGCCCATCCAAAAGTGCCCCCAAAGGAAGGCTTTGGGTACAAGTGAACTCCCCAGGGGAGCCTTTATGCAGCCCCACATGCAACTGGAGCCTCCGGGTTCACTCTTTCACAGCAACCTTAAATATAACCCTCCGCGCAATGGGATAAGACTGAAAAAGCGGGTCTCAGAAAACGCATTGCGATTCCCCTTGGACCATCCAAAAGTGCCCCCAAAGGAAGGCTTTGGGTACAAGTGAACTCCCCAGGGGAGCCTTTATGCAGCCCCACAAGCAACTGGACCCTCCGGGTTCGCTGTTTCCGAGCAACCCTAAATATAACACTAGCCAGCATGGCAGAAGACTGAAAACTCGGGCCATAGAAAAAGCGTTTCAAGCCCCCTTCGCCCATCCAGAAGTGCCCCCAAAGGAAGGCTTTGGGTACAACTGAACTCCCCAGGGGAGCCTTTATGCAGCCCCACATGCAACTGGAGCCCCCTTGTTCACTCTTTCACCACAAGCCTAAATATAGCCCTCGGCGCATTGGGAGAAGACTGAAAACTCGGGCCACAGAAAAAGATTTTCAAGCCCCGTTCGCCCATCCAGAAGTACCCCTAAAAGAAGGCTTTGGGTACAAGTGAACTCCCCAGGGGAGCATTTATGCAGCCCCACATGCAACTGGACCCTCCATATTCGCTCTTTCACAGCAACCCTAAATATAAGCCTGGCCCGCATGGCAGACGACTGAAAAATCGGGTCCCAGAAAACGCGTTACAAGCCCCATTCACCCATCCAGAAGTGCCCCCAGAGGAAGGCTTTGGGTACAAGTGAACTCCCCAGGGGAGCCTTTACGCAGCCCCACATGCAACTGGACCCTCCGGGTTCGCTGTTTCCGAGCAACACTTAATATAACACTAGCCAGCATGGCAGAAGACTGCAAACTCGGGCGTCAGAAAAAGCGTTTCAAGCCCCATTCACCCATCCAGAAGTGCCCCCAAAGGAAGGCTTTGGGTACAACTGAACTCCCCAGGGGAGCCTTTATGCAGCCCCACATGCAACTGGACCCTCCGTATTCGCTCTTTCACAGCAACCCTAAATATAACCCTGGCCCGCATGGCAGATGACTGAAAAATCGGGCGCCAGAAAACGAGTTACAGGCCCCATTCGCCCATTCAGAAGTGCACCCAGAGGAAGGCCTTGGGTACAACTGAACTCCCCAGGGGAGCCTTTATGCAGCCCCACTTGCAACTGGAGCCTCCGGGTTCACTCTTTCACAGCAACCCTAAATATAGCCCTCGGCGCAATGGGAGAAGACTGAAAAAGCGAGCCTCAGAATAGGCATTGCGATTCCCCTTGAACCATCCAAAAGTGCCACAAAGGAAGGCTTTGGGTACATCTGAACTCCCCAGGGGAGCCTTTATGCAGCCCCACATGCAACTGGACCCTTCGCGTTCGCTGGTTCCGAGCAACCCTTAATATAACACTAGCCAGCATGGCAGAAGACTGAAAAATCGGGCGTCAGAAAACGAGTTACAGGCCCCATTCGCCCATCCAGAAGTGCACCCAGAGGAAGGCTTTGGGTACAACTGAACTCCCCAGGGGAGCCTTTATGCAGCCCGACATGCCACTGGACCCTCCGGGTTCGCTCTTTCACAGCAACCCTAAATATAACCCTGGCCCGCATGGCAGATGACTGAAAAATCGGGCGCCAGAAAACGAGTTACAGGCCCCATTCGCCCATCCAGAAGTGCCCCCAGAGGAAGGCTTTGGGTACAAGTGAACTCCCCAGGGGAGCCTTTATGCAGCCCCACATGCAACTGGACCCTCCGCGTTCACTCTTTCACCACAAGCCTAAATATAGCCGTCGGCGCAATGGGAGAAGACTGAAAAAGCGGGCCTCAGAATACGCACTGCAATTCCCTTGGACCATCCAAAAGTGCTCCCAAAGGAAGGCTTTGGGTACATCTGAACTCCCCAGGCGAGCCTTTATGCAGCCCCACATGCAGCTGGACCCTCCGGGTTCACTCTTTCACCACAAGCCGAAATATAGCCCTCGGCGCAATGGGAGAAGACTGAAAAAGCTGGCCTCAGAATACGCATTGCGATTCCCCTTGGACCATCCAAAAGTGCCCCCAGAGGAAGGCTTTGGGTACAAGTGAACTCCCCAGGGGAGCCTTTATGCAGCCCCACATGCAACTGGACCCTCCGGGTTCGCTGTTTCTGAGCAACCCTTAATATAACACTAGCCAGCATGGCAGAAGACTGAAAACTCGGGCCACACAAAAAGCATTTCAATCCCCTTTCACCCACCCAGAAGTGCCCCCAAAGGAAGGCTTTGGGTACAACTGAACTCCCCAGGGGAGCCTTTATGCAGCCCCACATGCAACTGGACCCTCCGTATTCGCTCTTTCACAGCAACCCTAAATATATCCCTGGCCCGCAATGCAGACGACTGAAAAATCGGGCCCCAGAAAACGCTTTCTGAGCCCCTTTCGCCCATCCAAAAGTGCCCCCAAAGGAAGGCTTTGGGTACAAGTGAACTCCCCAGGGGAGCCTTTATGCAGCCCCACATGCAACTGGACCCTCCGGGTTCACTCTTTCTACGCAAGCTTAAATATATCCCTAGCCGCAAAGGGATAAGACTGAAAAAGCGGGCCTCAAAAAACGCATTGCGATTCCCCTTGGACCATCCAAAAGTGCCCCCAAAGGAAGGCTTTGGGTAAAACTGAACTCCCCAGGGGAGCCTTTATGCAGCCCCACATGCAACTGGACCCTCCGGGTTCGCTCTTTCCGAGCAACACTAAACATAGCCCTAGCCATCATTGGAGACGATTGAAAACTCGGGCCCCAGAAAACGCTTTCCGAGCCCCTTTCGCCCATTCAAATGTGCCCCCAAAGGAAGGCTTTGGGTACAAGTGAACTCCCCAGGGGAGCCTTTATGCAGCCCCACATGCAACTGGACCCTCTGTATTCGCTCTTTCACAGCAACCCTACATATAACCCTGGCCAGCATGGCAGACGACTGAAAACTCGGGCCCCAGAAAACGCGTTACAAGCCCCATTCGCCCATCCAAAAGTGCCCCCAAAGGAAGGCTTTGGACACAACTGAACTCCCCAGGGGAGCCTTTACGCAGCCCCACATGCAACTGGACCCTCCGGATTCGCTGTTTCCGAGCAACCCTAAATATAACACTAGCCAGCATTGCAGAAGACTGAAAACTCGGGCCTCAGAAAAAGCGTTTCAAGCCCCATTCACCCATCCAGAAGTGCCCCCAAAGGAAGGCTTTGGGTACAAGTGAACTCCCCAGGGGAGCCTTTATGGAGCCCCACATGCAACTGGACCCTCCGTATTCGCTCTTTCACAGCAACCCTAAATATAGCCCTCGGCGCAATGAGAGAAGAATGAAAAATCGGGCCCCAGAAAACGGGTTTCAAGCCCCATTCGCCCATCCAAAAGTGCCCCCAAAGGAAGGCTTTGGGTACAAGTGAACTCCCCAGGGGAGCCTTTATGCAGCCCCACATGCAACTGGAGCCTCCGGGTTTACTCTTTCACAGCAACCCTAAATATAGCCCTCGGCGCAATGGGAGAAGACTGAAAAAGCGGGCCTCAGAAAACGCATTGCGATTCCCCTTGAACCATCCAAAAGTGCCCCCAAAGGAAGGCTTTGGGTACAAGTGAACTCCCCAGGGGAGCCTTTATGCAGCCCCACATGCAACTGGACCCTCCGGGTTCGCTCTTTCCGAGCAACACTAAACATAGCCCTAGCCAGCATGGGAGACGACTGAAAAGTCGGGCCCCAGAAAACGCTTTCCGAGCATCTTTCACCCATTCAAAAGTGCCCCCAGAGGAAGGCTTTGGGTACAACTGAACTCCCCAGGGGAGCCTTTATGCAGCCCCACTTGCAACTGGAGCCTCCGGGTTCACTCTTTCACAGCAACCCTAAATATAGCCCTCGGCGCAATGGGAGAAGACTGAAAAAGCGAGCCTCAGAATAGGCATTGCGATTCCCCTTGAACCATCCAAAAGTGCCACAAAGGAAGGCTTTGGGTACATCTGAACTCCCCAGGGGAGCCTTTATGCAGCCCCACATGCAACTGGACCCTTCGCGTTCGCTGGTTCCGAGCAACCCTTAATATAACACTAGCCAGCATGGCAGAAGACTGAAAAATCGGGCGTCAGAAAACGAGTTACAGGCCCCATTCGCCCATCCAGAAGTGCACCCAGAGGAAGGCTTTGGGTACAACTGAACTCCCCAGGGGAGCCTTTATGCAGCCCGACATGCCACTGGACCCTCCGGGTTCGCTCTTTCACAGCAACCCTAAATATAACCCTGGCCCGCATGGCAGATGACTGAAAAATCGGGCGCCAGAAAACGAGTTACAGGCCCCATTCGCCCATCCAGAAGTGCCCCCAGAGGAAGGCTTTGGGTACAAGTGAACTCCCCAGGGGAGCCTTTATGCAGCCCCACATGCAACTGGACCCTCCGCGTTCACTCTTTCACCACAAGCCTAAATATAGCCGTCGGCGCAATGGGAGAAGACTGAAAAAGCGGGCCTCAGAATACGCACTGCAATTCCCTTGGACCATCCAAAAGTGCTCCCAAAGGAAGGCTTTGGGTACATCTGAACTCCCCAGGCGAGCCTTTATGCAGCCCCACATGCAGCTGGACCCTCCGGGTTCACTCTTTCACCACAAGCCGAAATATAGCCCTCGGCGCAATGGGAGAAGACTGAAAAAGCTGGCCTCAGAATACGCATTGCGATTCCCCTTGGACCATCCAAAAGTGCCCCCAGAGGAAGGCTTTGGGTACAAGTGAACTCCCCAGGGGAGCCTTTATGCAGCCCCACATGCAACTGGACCCTCCGGGTTCGCTGTTTCTGAGCAACCCTTAATATAACACTAGCCAGCATGGCAGAAGACTGAAAACTCGGGCCACACAAAAAGCATTTCAATCCCCTTTCACCCACCCAGAAGTGCCCCCAAAGGAAGGCTTTGGGTACAACTGAACTCCCCAGGGGAGCCTTTATGCAGCCCCACATGCAACTGGACCCTCCGTATTCGCTCTTTCACAGCAACCCTAAATATATCCCTGGCCCGCAATGCAGACGACTGAAAAATCGGGCCCCAGAAAACGCTTTCTGAGCCCCTTTCGCCCATCCAAAAGTGCCCCCAAAGGAAGGCTTTGGGTACAAGTGAACTCCCCAGGGGAGCCTTTATGCAGCCCCACATGCAACTGGACCCTCCGGGTTCACTCTTTCTACGCAAGCTTAAATATATCCCTAGCCGCAAAGGGATAAGACTGAAAAAGCGGGCCTCAAAAAACGCATTGCGATTCCCCTTGGACCATCCAAAAGTGCCCCCAAAGGAAGGCTTTGGGTAAAACTGAACTCCCCAGGGGAGCCTTTATGCAGCCCCACATGCAACTGGACCCTCCGGGTTCGCTCTTTCCGAGCAACACTAAACATAGCCCTAGCCATCATTGGAGACGATTGAAAACTCGGGCCCCAGAAAACGCTTTCCGAGCCCCTTTCGCCCATTCAAATGTGCCCCCAAAGGAAGGCTTTGGGTACAAGTGAACTCCCCAGGGGAGCCTTTATGCAGCCCCACATGCAACTGGACCCTCTGTATTCGCTCTTTCACAGCAACCCTACATATAACCCTGGCCAGCATGGCAGACGACTGAAAACTCGGGCCCCAGAAAACGCGTTACAAGCCCCATTCGCCCATCCAAAAGTGCCCCCAAAGGAAGGCTTTGGACACAACTGAACTCCCCAGGGGAGCCTTTACGCAGCCCCACATGCAACTGGACCCTCCGGATTCGCTGTTTCCGAGCAACCCTAAATATAACACTAGCCAGCATTGCAGAAGACTGAAAACTCGGGCCTCAGAAAAAGCGTTTCAAGCCCCATTCACCCATCCAGAAGTGCCCCCAAAGGAAGGCTTTGGGTACAAGTGAACTCCCCAGGGGAGCCTTTATGGAGCCCCACATGCAACTGGACCCTCCGTATTCGCTCTTTCACAGCAACCCTAAATATAGCCCTCGGCGCAATGAGAGAAGAATGAAAAATCGGGCCCCAGAAAACGGGTTTCAAGCCCCATTCGCCCATCCAAAAGTGCCCCCAAAGGAAGGCTTTGGGTACAAGTGAACTCCCCAGGGGAGCCTTTATGCAGCCCCACATGCAACTGGAGCCTCCGGGTTTACTCTTTCACAGCAACCCTAAATATAGCCCTCGGCGCAATGGGAGAAGACTGAAAAAGCGGGCCTCAGAAAACGCATTGCGATTCCCCTTGAACCATCCAAAAGTGCCCCCAAAGGAAGGCTTTGGGTACAAGTGAACTCCCCAGGGGAGCCTTTATGCAGCCCCACATGCAACTGGACCCTCCGGGTTCGCTCTTTCCGAGCAACACTAAACATAGCCCTAGCCAGCATGGGAGACGACTGAAAAGTCGGGCCCCAGAAAACGCTTTCCGAGCATCTTTCACCCATTCAAAAGTGCCCCCAGAGGAAGGCTTTGGGTACAAGTGAACTCCCCAGGGGAGCCTTTATGCAGCCCCACATGCAACTGGACCCTCCGCGTTCACTCTTTCACCACAAGCCTAAATATAGCCCTCGGCGCAATGGGAGAAGACTGAAAAAGCGGGCCTCAGAATACGCATTGCAATTCCCTTGGACCATCCAAAAGTGCTCCCAAAGGAAGGCTTTGGGTACATCTGAACTCCCCAGGCGAGCCTTTATGCAGCCCCACATGCAACTGGACCCTCCGCGTTCACTCTTTCACCACAAGCCTAAATATAGCCCTCGGCGCAATGGGAGAAGACTGAAAAAGCGGGCCTCAGAATACGCATTGCGATTCCCCTTGGACCATCCAAAAGTGCCCCCAGAGGAAGGCTTTGGGTACAAGTGAACTCCCCAGGGGAGCCTTTATGCAGCCCCACATGCAACTGGACCCTGCGGGTTTGCTGTTTCTGAGCAACCCTTAATATAACACTAGCCAGCATGGCAGAAGACTGAAAACTCGGGCCTCAGAAAAAGCATTTCAAGCCCCATTCACCCATCCAGAAGTGCCCCCAAAGGAAGGCTTTGGGTACAACTGAACTCCCCAGGGGAGCCTTTACGCAGCCCCACATGCTACTGGGCCCTCCGTGTTCGCTGTTTACGAGCAACACTTAATAGATCCCTGGCCAGCATGGCAGAAGACTGAAATCTTGGGCCACAGAAAAAGAGTTTCAAGCCCCGTTCGCCCATCCAGAAGTGCCCCGAAAGGAAGGCTTTTGTACAACTGAACTCCCCAGGGGAGCATTTATGCAGCCCCACATGCAACTGGACTCTCCGGGTTCGCTCTTTCACAGCAAACCTAAATATAACGGTGGCCCGCCTGGCAGACGACTGAAAAATCAGGCCCCAGAAAACGCGTTACAAGCCCCATTCGCCCATCCAAAAGTGCCCCCAAAGGAAGGCTTTGGGTACAAGTGAACTCCCCAGGCGAGCCTTTATGCAGCCCCACATGCAACTGGACCCTCCGGGTTCACTCTTTCACCACAAGCCTAAATATAGCCCTCGGCGCAATGGGAGAAGACTGAAAAAGCGGGCCTCAGAATACGCATTGCAATTCCCTTGGACCATCCAAAAGTGCTCCCAAAGGAAGGCTTTGGGTACATCTGAACTCCCCAGGGGAGCCTTTATGCAGCCCCACATGCAACTGGACCCTCCGGCTTTGCTGTTTCCGAGCAACCCTAAATATAACACTAGCCAGCATGGGAGACGACTGAAAACTCGGGCCCCAGAAAAAGCGTTTCAAGCCCCATTCACCCATCTAGAAGTGCCCTAAAGGAAGGCTTTGGGTACAAGTGAACTCCCCAGGGGAGCCTTTATGCAGCCCCACATGCAACTGGACCCTCCGGGTTCGCTGTTTCCGAGCAACCCTTAATATAACACTAGCCGGCATGGGAGACGACTGAAAACTCGGGCCCCAGAAAATGCTTTCCGAGCCCCTTTCGCCCATTCAAAAGTGCCCCCAGAGGAAGGCTTTGGGTACATCTGAACTCCCCAGGGGAGCCTTTATGCAGCCCCACATGCAACTGGACCCTCCGTATTCGCTCTTCATAGCAACCCTAAATATATCCCTGGCCCGCAATGCAGACGACTGAAAAATCGGGCCCCAGAAAACGCTTTCTGAGTCCCTTACGCCCATCCAAAAGTGCCCCCAAAGGAAGGCTTTGGGTAAAACTGAACTCCCCAGGGGAGCCTTTATGCAGCCCCACATGCAACTGGACCCTCCGCGTTCACTCTTTCTACGCAAGCTTAAATATATCCCTAGCCGCAAAGGGATAAGACTGAAAAAGCGGGCCTCAAAAAACGCATTGCGATTCCCCTTGGACCATCCAAAAGTGCCCCCAAAGTAAGGCTTTGGGTACAAGTGAACTCCCCAGGGGAGCCTTTATGCAGCCCCACATGCAACTGGACCCTCCGGGTTCGCTCTTTCCGAGCAACACTAAACATAGCCCTAGCCGGCATGGGAGACGACTGAAAACTCGGGCCACATAAAAAGTGTTTCAAGCCCCATTCACCCATCCAAAAGTGCCCCCAAAGGAAGGCTTTGGGTACAAGTGAACTCCCCAGGGGAGCCTTTATGCAGCCCCACATGCAACTGGACCCTCCGGGTTCGCTCTTTCCGAGCAACACTAAACATATCCCTAGCAGGCGTGGGAGATGACTGAAAACTCGGGCCCCAGAAAACGCTTTCCGAGCCCCTTTCGCCCATTCAAAAGTGCCCCCAGAGGAAGGCTTTGGGTACATCTAACTCCCCAGGGGAGCCTTTATGCAGCCCCACATGCAAACTGGACCCTCCGGGTTCGCTGTTTCCGAGCAACCCTAAATATAACACTAGCCAGCATGGTAGAAGACTGAAAACTCGGGCCTCAGAAAAAGCGTTTCAAGCCCCATTCACCCATCCAGAAGTGCCCCCAAAGGAAGGCTTTGGGTACAACTGAACTCCCCAGGGGAGCCTTTACGCAGCCCCACATGCTACTGGGCCCTCCGTGTTCGCTGTTTACGAGCAACACTTAATAGATCCCTGGCCAGCATGGCAGAAGACTGAAATCTTGGGCCACAGAAAAAGAGTTTCAAGCCCCGTTCGCCCATCCAGAAGTGCCCCGAAAGGAAGGCTTTTGTACAACTGAACTCCCCAGGGGAGCATTTATGCAGCCCCACATGCAACTGGACTCTCCGGGTTCGCTCTTTCACAGCAAACCTAAATATAACGGTGGCCCGCCTGGCAGACGACTGAAAAATCAGGCCCCAGAAAACGCGTTACAAGCCCCATTCGCCCATCCAAAAGTGCCCCCAAAGGAAGGCTTTGGGTACAAGTGAACTCCCCAGGGGAGCCTTTACGCAGCCCCACATGCAAACTTGACCCTCCGGGTTCGCTGTTTACGAACAACCCTAAATATAACCCTAGCCATCATGGCAGAAGACTGAAAACTCGGGCCACAGAAAAAGCGTTTCAAGCCCCATTCACCCATCCAGAAGTTCCCCCAAAGGAAGGCTTTGGGTACAAGTGAACTCCCCAGGGGAGCCTTTATGCAGCCCCACATGCAACTGGACCCTCCGTATTCGCTCTTTCACAGCAACCCTAAATATAGCCCTCGGCGCAATGGGAGAAGACTGAAAAGTCTTTTGAAGATTGAAGACTGATGTCCACCATACAGCTAAATAAAAACATCATACGATGGGTGAGCAATTGGCTAACGGGCAGGGCCCAAAGGGTTATGTTGAATGGCGCTGCGTCAGGCTGGCGGGCGGTCACTAGTGGGGTCCCTCAAGGCTCCATTTTAGGGCCGGTACTTTTCAATATTTTTATAAACGATCTGGATGTAGGAATAGAAGGTATTTTGAGCAAGTTTGCTGATGACACCAAACTTGGAGGAGTTGTGGACTCTGTTGAGGGTGGAAAGGCCTTACAGAGGGATCTGGATAGGTTGGAGAGCTGGGCGATCGCCAACCGCATGAAGTTCAATAAGAGCAAGTGCCGGGTCCTGCACCTGGGACGGGGAAACCCTGGCTGCACGTACAGACTGGGCGATGAGACGCTGGAGAGCAGCCTAGAAGAGAGGGATCTGGGGGTCGTGGTAGACAGCAAGTTGAATATGAGCCGGCAGTGTGCCCTGGCAGCCAGGAGGGCCAACCGTGTCCTGGGGTGCATCAAGCACGGCATCGCTAGTAGGTCGAGGGAGGTGATTGTCCCGCTCTACTCTGCGCTGGTGCGGCCTCACCTCGAGTACTGTGTGCAGTTCTGGGCACCACAGTATAAAAAGGACATGAAACTGTTGGAGAGTGTCCAGAGGAGGGCTACGAAGATGGTGAAAGGCCTGGAGGGGAAGACGTACGAGGAACGGCTGAGGGCACTGGGCCTGTTCAGCCTGGAGAAGAGGAGGCTGAGGGGAGACCTCATCGCAGTCTACAACTTCCTCGTAAGGGGGTGTCGAGAGGCAGGAGACCTTTTCTCCATTAACACCAGCGACAGGACCCGCGGGAATGGGGTTAAGCTGAGGCAGGGGAAGTTTAGGCTTGACATCAGGAGGGGGTTTTTCACAGAGAGAGTGGTTGCACACTGGAACAGGCTCCGCAGGGAAGTGGTCACTGCACCAAGCCTGACTGAATTTAAGAAGAGATTGGACTGTGCACTTAGTCACATGGTCTGAACTTGGGTAGACCTGTGCGGTGTCAAGAGTTGGACTTGATGATCCTTAAGGGTCCCTTCCAACTCAGGATATTCTATGATTCTATGATTCTATGAAAAAGCGGGACTCAGAAAACGTATTGCGATTCCCCTTGGACCATCCAAAAGTGCCCCCAGAGGAAGGCTTTGGGTACAAGTGAACTCCCCAGGGGAGCCTTTATGCAGCCCCACATGCAACTGGACCCTCCGGGTTCGCTCTTTCCGAGCAACACTAAACATATCCCTAGCAGGCGTGGGAGATGACTGAAAACTCGGGCCCCAGAAAACGCTTTCCGAGCCCCTTTCGCCCATTCAAAAGTGCCCCCAGAGGAAGGCTTTGGGTACATCTAACTCCCCAGGGGAGCCTTTATGCAGCCCCACATGCAAACTGGACCCTCCGGGTTCGCTGTTTCCGAGCAACCCTAAATATAACACTAGCCAGCATGGTAGAAGACTGAAAACTCGGGCCTCAGAAAAAGCGTTTCAAGCCCCATTCACCCATCCAGAAGTGCCCCCAAAGGAAGGCTTTGGGTACAACTGAACTCCCCAGGGGAGCCTTTACGCAGCCCCACATGCTACTGGGCCCTCCGTGTTCGCTGTTTACGAGCAACACTTAATAGATCCCTGGCCAGCATGGCAGAAGACTGAAATCTTGGGCCACAGAAAAAGAGTTTCAAGCCCCGTTCGCCCATCCAGAAGTGCCCCGAAAGGAAGGCTTTTGTACAACTGAACTCCCCAGGGGAGCATTTATGCAGCCCCACATGCAACTGGACTCTCCGGGTTCGCTCTTTCACAGCAAACCTAAATATAACGGTGGCCCGCCTGGCAGACGACTGAAAAATCAGGCCCCAGAAAACGCGTTACAAGCCCCATTCGCCCATCCAAAAGTGCCCCCAAAGGAAGGCTTTGGGTACAAGTGAACTCCCCAGGGGAGCCTTTACGCAGCCCCACATGCAAACTTGACCCTCCGGGTTCGCTGTTTACGAACAACCCTAAATATAACCCTAGCCATCATGGCAGAAGACTGAAAACTCGGGCCACAGAAAAAGCGTTTCAAGCCCCATTCACCCATCCAGAAGTTCCCCCAAAGGAAGGCTTTGGGTACAAGTGAACTCCCCAGGGGAGCCTTTATGCAGCCCCACATGCAACTGGACCCTCCGTATTCGCTCTTTCACAGCAACCCTAAATATAGCCCTCGGCGCAATGGGAGAAGACTGAAAAGTCTTTTGAAGATTGAAGACTGATGTCCACCATACAGCTAAATAAAAACATCATACGATGGGTGAGCAATTGGCTAACGGGCAGGGCCCAAAGGGTTATGTTGAATGGCGCTGCGTCAGGCTGGCGGGCGGTCACTAGTGGGGTCCCTCAAGGCTCCATTTTAGGGCCGGTACTTTTCAATATTTTTATAAACGATCTGGATGTAGGAATAGAAGGTATTTTGAGCAAGTTTGCTGATGACACCAAACTTGGAGGAGTTGTGGACTCTGTTGAGGGTGGAAAGGCCTTACAGAGGGATCTGGATAGGTTGGAGAGCTGGGCGATCGCCAACCGCATGAAGTTCAATAAGAGCAAGTGCCGGGTCCTGCACCTGGGACGGGGAAACCCTGGCTGCACGTACAGACTGGGCGATGAGACGCTGGAGAGCAGCCTAGAAGAGAGGGATCTGGGGGTCGTGGTAGACAGCAAGTTGAATATGAGCCGGCAGTGTGCCCTGGCAGCCAGGAGGGCCAACCGTGTCCTGGGGTGCATCAAGCACGGCATCGCTAGTAGGTCGAGGGAGGTGATTGTCCCGCTCTACTCTGCGCTGGTGCGGCCTCACCTCGAGTACTGTGTGCAGTTCTGGGCACCACAGTATAAAAAGGACATGAAACTGTTGGAGAGTGTCCAGAGGAGGGCTACGAAGATGGTGAAAGGCCTGGAGGGGAAGACGTACGAGGAACGGCTGAGGGCACTGGGCCTGTTCAGCCTGGAGAAGAGGAGGCTGAGGGGAGACCTCATCGCAGTCTACAACTTCCTCGTAAGGGGGTGTCGAGAGGCAGGAGACCTTTTCTCCATTAACACCAGCGACAGGACCCGCGGGAATGGGGTTAAGCTGAGGCAGGGGAAGTTTAGGCTTGACATCAGGAGGGGGTTTTTCACAGAGAGAGTGGTTGCACACTGGAACAGGCTCCGCAGGGAAGTGGTCACTGCACCAAGCCTGACTGAATTTAAGAAGAGATTGGACTGTGCACTTAGTCACATGGTCTGAACTTGGGTAGACCTGTGCGGTGTCAAGAGTTGGACTTGATGATCCTTAAGGGTCCCTTCCAACTCAGGATATTCTATGATTCTATGATTCTATGAAAAAGCGGGACTCAGAAAACGTATTGCGATTCCCCTTGGACCATCCAAAAGTGCCCCCAGAGGAAGGCTTTGGGTACAAGTGAACTCCCCAGGGGAGCCTTTATGCAGCCCCACATGCAACTGGACCCTGCGGGTTCTCTCTTTCCGAGCAACACTAAATATAACCCTAGCCGGCATGGCAGAAGACTGAAAACTCGGGCCACAGAAAAAGAGTTTCAAGCCCCATTCGACCATCCAGAAGTGCCCCCAAAGGAAGGCTTTGGGTACAAGTGAACTCCCCAGGGGAGCCTTTATGCAGCCCCACATGCAACTGGACCCTCCGCGTTCACTCTTTTACCGCAAGTCTAAATACAGCCCTCGGCGCAATGGGAGAAGACTGAAAAAGCGGGCCTCAGAAAACGCATTGCGATTCCCCTTGGACCATCCAAAAGTGCCCCCAAAGGAAGGCTTTGGGTACAAGTGAACTCCCCAGGGGAGCCTTTATGAAGCCCCACATGCAACTGGACCCTGCGGGTTCGCTCTTTCAGCGCAACACTAAACATAGCCCTAGCCATCATTGGAGACGATTGAAAACTCGGGCCCCAGAAAACGCTTTCCGAGCCCCTTTCGCCCATTCAAAAGTGCCCCCAGAGGAAGGCTTTGGGTACAAGTGAACTCCCCAGGGGAGCCTTTACGCAGCCCCACATGCAACTGGACCCTCCAGGTTCCCTGTTTCCGAGCAACCCTAAATACATTCCAAGCCCGCATGGCAGAAGACTGAAAACTCGGGCCACATAAAAAGTTTGACGCCCCGTTCGCCCATCCAGAAGTGCACCTAAACGAAGGCTTTGGGTACATCTGAACTCCCCAGGCGAGCCTTTATGCAGCCCCACATGCAACTGGACCCTCCGGGTTCACTCTTTCACCACAAGCCTAAATATAGCCCTCGGCGCAATGGGAGAAGACTGAAAAAGCTGGCCTCAGAATACGCATTGCGATTCCCCTTGGACCATCCAAAAGTGCCCCCAGAGGAAGGCTTTGGGTACAAGTGAACTCCCCAGGGGAGCCTTTATGCAGCCCCACATGCAACTGGACCCTGCGGGTTTGCTGTTTCTGAGCAACCCTTAATATAACACTAGCCAGCATGGGAGACGACTGAAAACTCGGGCCACACAAAAAGCGTTTCAATCCCCTTTCACCCACCCAGAAGTGCCCCCAAAGGAAGGCTTTGGGTAAAACTGAACTCCCCAGGGGAGCCTTTATGCAGCCCCACATGCAACTGGACCCTCCGCGTTCACTCTTTCTACGCAAGCTTAAATATATCCCTAGCCACAAAGGGATAAGACTGAAAAAGCGGGCCTCAAAAAACGCATTGCGATTCCCCTTGGACCATCCAAAAGTGCCCCCAAAGGAAGGCTTTGGGTACAAGTGAACTCCCCAGGGGAGCCTTTATGCAGCCCCACATGCAACTGGACCCTCCGGGTTCGCTCTTTCCGAGCAACACTAAACATAGCCCTAGCCATCATTGGAGACGATTGAAAACTCGGGCCCCAGAAAACGCTTTCCGAGCCCCTTTCGCCCATTCAAATGTGCCCCCAAAGGAAGGCTTTGGGTACAAGTGAACTCCCCAGGGGAGCCTTTATGCAGCCCCACATGCAACTGGACCCTCTGTATTCGCTCTTTCACAGCAACCCTACATATAACCCTGGCCAGCATGGCAGACGACTGAAAACTCGGGCCCCAGAAAACGCGTTACAAGCCCCATTCGCCCATCCAAAAGTGCCCCCAAAGGAAGGCTTTGGACACAACTGAACTCCCCAGGGGAGCCTTTATGCAGCCCCACATGCAACTGGACCCTCCGGATTCGCTGTTTCCGAGCAACCCTAAATATAACACTAGCCAGCATGGCAGAAGACTGAAAACTCGGGCCTCAGAAAAAGCGTTTCAAGCCCCATTCACCCATCCAGAAGTGCCCCCAAAGGAAGGCTTTGGGTACAACTGAACTCCCCAGGGGAGCCTTTACGCAGCCCCACATGCTACTGGGCCCTCCGTGTTCGCTGTTTACGAGCAACACTTAATAGATCCCTGGCCAGCATGGCAGAAGACTGAAATCTTGGGCCACAGAAAAAGAGTTTCAAGCCCCGTTCGCCCATCCAGAAGTGCCCCGAAAGGAAGGCTTTTGTACAACTGAACTGCCCAGGGGAGCATTTATGCAGCCCCACATGCAACTGGACTCTCCGGGTTCGCTCTTTCACAGCAAACCTAAATATAACGGTGGCCCGCCTGGCAGACGACTGAAAAATCAGGCCCCAGAAAACGCGTTACAAGCCCCATTCGCCCATCCAAAAGTGCCCCCAAAGGAAGGCTTTGGGTACAAGTGAACTCCCCAGGGGAGCCTTTACGCAGCCCCACATGCAAACTTGACCCTCCGGGTTCGCTGTTTACGAACAACCCTAAATATAACCCTAGCCATCATGGCAGAAGACTGAAAACTCGCGCCACAGAAAAAGCGTTTCAAGCCCCATTCACCCATCCAGAAGTTCCCCCAAAGGAAGGCTTTGGGTACAAGTGAACTCCCCAGGGGAGCCTTTATGCAGCCCCACATGCAACTGGACCCTCCGTATTCGCTCTTTCACAGCAACCCTAAATATAGCCCTCGGCGCAATGGGAGAAGACTGAAAAGTCTTTTGAAGATTGAAGACTGATGTCCACCATACAGCTAAATAAAAACATCATACGATGGGTGAGCAATTGGCTAACGGGCAGGGCCCAAAGGGTTATGTTGAATGGCGCTGCGTCAGGCTGGCGGGCGGTCACTAGTGGGGTCCCTCAAGGCTCCATTTTAGGGCCGGTACTTTTCAATATTTTTATAAACGATCTGGATGTAGGAATAGAAGGTATTTTGAGCAAGTTTGCTGATGACACCAAACTTGGAGGAGTTGTGGACTCTGTTGAGGGTGGAAAGGCCTTACAGAGGGATCTGGATAGGTTGGAGAGCTGGGCGATCGCCAACCGCATGAAGTTCAATAAGAGCAAGTGCCGGGTCCTGCACCTGGGACGGGGAAACCCTGGCTGCACGTACAGACTGGGCGATGAGACGCTGGAGAGCAGCCTAGAAGAGAGGGATCTGGGGGTCGTGGTAGACAGCAAGTTGAATATGAGCCGGCAGTGTGCCCTGGCAGCCAGGAGGGCCAACCGTGTCCTGGGGTGCATCAAGCACGGCATCGCTAGTAGGTCGAGGGAGGTGATTGTCCCGCTCTACTCTGCGCTGGTGCGGCCTCACCTCGAGTACTGTGTGCAGTTCTGGGCACCACAGTATAAAAAGGACATGAAACTGTTGGAGAGTGTCCAGAGGAGGGCTACGAAGATGGTGAAAGGCCTGGAGGGGAAGACGTACGAGGAATGGCTGAGGGCACTGGGCCTGTTCAGCCTGGAGAAGAGGAGGCTGAGGGGAGACCTCATCGCAGTCTACAACTTCC
This sequence comes from Anas acuta, assembly GCF_963932015.1. Lineage (NCBI taxonomy): Eukaryota > Metazoa > Chordata > Aves > Anseriformes > Anatidae > Anas > Anas acuta. The sequence goes on from NC_088997.1 coordinate 11,992,570, forward strand.
TCGTAAGGGGGTGTCGAGAGGCAGGAGACCTTTTCTCCATTAACACCAGCGACAGGACCCGCGGGAATGGGGTTAAGCTGAGGCAGGGGAAGTTTAGGCTTGACATCAGGAGGGGGTTCTTCACAGAGAGAGTGGTTGCACACTGGAACAGGCTCCGCAGGGAAGTGGTCACTGCACCAAGCCTGACTGAATTTAAGAAGAGATTGGACTGTGCACTTAGTCACATGGTCTGAACTTGGGTAGACCTGTGCGGTGTCAAGAGTTGGACTTGATGATCCTTAAGGGTCCCTTCCAACTCAGGATATTCTATGATTCTATGATTCTATGAAAAAGCGGGACTCAGAAAACGTATTGCGATTCCCCTTGGACCATCCAAAAGTGCCCCCAGAGGAAGGCTTTGGGTACAAGTGAACTCCCCAGGGGAGCCTTTATGCAGCCCCACATGCAACTGGACCCTGCGGGTTCTCTCTTTCCGAGCAACACTAAATATAACCCTAGCCGGCATGGTAGAAGACTGAAAACTCGGGCCACAGAAAAAGCGTTTCAAGCCCCATTCACCCATCCAGAAGTGCCCCCAAAGGAAGGCTTTGGGTACAAGTGAACTCCCCAGGGGAGCCTTTATGCAGCCCCACATGCAACTGGACCCTCCGTATTCGCTCTTTCACAGCAACCCTAAATATAGCCCTCGGCGCAATGAGAGAAGACTGAAAAATCGGGCCCCAGAAAACGGGTTTCAAGCCCCATTCGCCCATCCAAAAGTGCCCCCAAAGGAAGGCTTTGGGTACAAGTGAACTCCCCAGGGGAGCCTTTATGCAGCCCCACATGCAACTGGAGCCTCCGGGTTCACTCTTTCACAGCAACCCTAAATATAGCCCTCGGCGCAATGGGAGAAGACTGAAAAAGCGGGCCTCAGAAAACGCATTGCGATTCCCCTTGAACCATCCAAAAGTGCCCCCAAAGGAAGGCTTTGGGTACAAGTGAACTCCCCAGGGGAGCCTTTATGCAGCCCCACATGCAACTGGACCCTCCGGGTTCGCTCTTTCCGAGCAACACTAAACATAGCCCTAGCCAGCATGGGAGACGACTGAAAAGTCGGGCCCCAGAAAACGCTTTCCGAGCATCTTTCACCCATTCAAAAGTGCCCCCAGAGGAAGGCTTTGGGTACAAGTGAACTCCCCAGGGGAGCCTTTATGCAGCCCCACATGCAACTGGACCCTCCGCGTTCACTCTTTCACCACAAGCCTAAATATAGCCCTCGGCGCAATGGGAGAAGACTGAAAAAGCGGGCCTCAGAATACGCATTGCAATTCCCTTGGAGCATCCAAAAGTGCTCCCAAAGGAAGGCTTTGGGTACAAGTGAACTCCCCAGGGGAGCCTTTATGCAGCCCCACATGCAACTGGACCCTCCGTATTCGCTCTTTCGCAGCAACCCCAAATATATCCCTGGCCCGCAATGCAGACGACTGAAAAATCGGGCCCCAGAAAACGCTTTCTGAGCCCCTTTCGCCCATCCAAAAGTGCCCCCAAAGGAAGGCTTTGGGTACAAGTGAACTCCCCAGGGGAGCCTTTATGCAGCCCCACATGCAACTGGACCCTCCGGGTTCGCTCTTTCCGAGCAACACTAAACATAGCCCTAGCCAGCATGGGAGACGACTGAAAAGTCGGGCCCCAGAAAACGCTTTCCGAGCATCTTTCACCCATTCAAAAGTGCCCCCAGAGGAAGGCTTTGGGTACAAGTGAACTCCCCAGGGGAGCCTTTATGCAGCCCCACATGCAACTGGACCCTCCGCGTTCACTCTTTCACCACAAGCCTAAATATAGCCCTCGGCGCAATGGGAGAAGACTGAAAAAGCGGGCCTCAGAATACGCATTGCAATTCCCTTGGAGCATCCAAAAGTGCTCCCAAAGGAAGGCTTTGGGTACAAGTGAACTCCCCAGGGGAGCCTTTATGCAGCCCCACATGCAACTGGACCCTGCGGGTTTGCTGTTTCTGAGCAACCCTTAATATAACACTAGCCAGCATGGCAGAAGACTGAAAACTCGGGCCACACAAAAAGCATTTCAATCCCCTTTCACCCACCCAGAAGTGCCCCCAAAGGAAGGCTTTGGGTACAACTGAACTCCCCAGGGGAGCCTTTATGCAGCCCCACATGCAACTGGACCCTCCGTATTCGCTCTTTCGCAGCAACCCCAAATATATCCCTGGCCCGCAATGCAGACGACTGAAAAATCGGGCCCCAGAAAACGCTTTCTGAGCCCCTTTCGCCCATCCAAAAGTGCCCCCAAAGGAAGGCTTTGGGTACAAGTGAACTCCCCAGGGGAGCCTTTATGCAGCCCCACATGCAACTGGACCCTCCGCGTTCACTCTTTCTACGCAAGCTTAAATATATCCCTAGCCGCAAAGGGATAAGACTGAAAAAGCGGGCCTCAAAAAACGCATTGCGATTCCCCTTGGACCATCCAAAAGTGCCCCCAAAGGAAGGCTTTGGGTACAAGTGAACTCCCCAGGGGAGCCTTTATGCAGCCCCACATGCAACTGGACCCTCCGGGTTCGCTCTTTCCGAGCAACACTAAACATAGCCCTAGCCATCATTGGAGACGATTGAAAACTCGGGCCCCAGAAAACGCTTTCCGAGCCCCTTTCGCCCATTCAAATGTGCCCCCAAAGGAAGGCTTTGGGTACAAGTGAACTCCCCAGGGGAGCCTTTATGCAGCCCCACATGCAACTGGACCCTCTGTATTCGCTCTTTCACAGCAACCCTACATATAACCCTGGCCAGCATGGCAGACGACTGAAAACTCGGGCCCCAGAAAACGCGTTACAAGCCCCATTCGCCCATCCAAAAGTGCCCCCAAAGGAAGGCTTTGGACACAACTGAACTCCCCAGGGGAGCCTTTATGCAGCCCCACATGCAACTGGACCCTCCGGATTCGCTGTTTCCGAGCAACCCTAAATATAACACTAGCCAGCATGGCAGAAGACTGAAAACTCGGGCCTCAGAAAAAGCGTTTCAACCCCATTCACCCATCCAGAAGTGCCCCCAAAGGAAGGCTTTGGGTACAAGTGAACTCCCCAGGGGAGCCTTTATGCAGCCCCACATGCAACTGGACCCTCCGTATTCGCTCTTTCACAGCAACCCTAAATATAGCCCTCGGCGCAATGGGAGAAGACTGAAAAAGCGGGCCTCAGAAAACGCATTGCGATTCCCCTTGAACCATCCAAAAGTGCCCCCAAAGGAAGGCTTTGGGTACCACTGAACTCCCCAGGGGAGCCTTTATGCAGCCCCACATGCAACTGGACCCTCCGGGTTCGCTCTTTCCGAGCAACACTAAACATATCCCTAGCCATCATTGGAGACGATTGAAAACTCGGGCCCCAGAAAACGCTTTCCGAGCCCCTTTCGCCCATTCAAATGTGCCCCCAAAGGAAGGCTTTGGGTACAAGTGAACTCCCCAGGGGAGCCTTTATGCAGCCCCACATGCAACTGGACCCTCTGTATTCGCTCTTTCACAGCAACCCTACATATAACCCTGGCCAGCATGGCAGACGACTGAAAACTCGGGCCCCAGAAAACGCGTTTCAAGCCCCATTCGCCCATCCAAAAGTGCCCCCAAAGGAAGGCTTTGGACACAACTGAACTCCCCAGGGGAGCCTTTATGCAGCCCCACATGCAACTGGACCCTCCGTATTCGCTCTTTCACAGCAACCCTAAATATAGCCCTCGGCGCAATGAGAGAAGACTGAAAAATCGGGCCCCAGAAAACGCGTTTCAAGCCCCATTCGTCCATCCAAAAGTGCCCCCAAAGGAAGGCTTTGGGTACAACTGATCTCCCCAGGGGAGCCTTTATGCAGCCCCACATGCAACTGGACCCTCCGTATTCGCTCTTTCACAGCAACCCTAAATATAGCCCTCGGCGCAATGAGAGAAGACTGAAAAATCGGGCCCCAGAAAACGCGTTACAAGCCCCATTCACCCATCCAGAAGTTCCCCCAAAGGAAGGCTTTGGGTACAAGTGAACTCCCCAGGGGAGCCTTTATGCAGCCCCACTTGCAACTGGACCCTCCGTATTCGCTCTTTCACAGCAACCCTAAATATAGCCCTCGGCGCAATGGGAGAAGACTGAAAAGTCTTTTGAAGATTGAAGACTGATGTCCACCATACAGCTAAATAAAAACATCATACGATGGGTGAGCAATTGGCTAACGGGCAGGGCCCAAAGGGTTATGTTGAATGGCGCTGCGTCAGGCTGGCGGGCGGTCACTAGTGGGGTCCCTCAAGGCTCCATTTTAGGGCCGGTACTTTTCAATATTTTTATAAACGATCTGGATGTAGGAATAGAAGGTATTTTGAGCAAGTTTGCTGATGACACCAAACTTGGAGGAGTTGTGGACTCTGTTGAGGGTGGAAAGGCCTTACAGAGGGATCTGGATAGGTTGGAGAGCTGGGCGATCGCCAACCGCATGAAGTTCAATAAGAGCAAGTGCCGGGTCCTGCACCTGGGACGGGGAAACCCTGGCTGCACGTACAGACTGGGCGATGAGACGCTGGAGAGCAGCCTAGAAGAGAGGGATCTGGGGGTCGTGGTAGACAGCAAGTTGAATATGAGCCGGCAGTGTGCCCTGGCAGCCAGGAGGGCCAACCGTGTCCTGGGGTGCATCAAGCACGGCATCGCTAGTAGGTCGAGGGAGGTGATTGTCCCGCTCTACTCTGCGCTGGTGCGGCCTCACCTCGAGTACTGTGTGCAGTTCTGGGCACCACAGTATAAAAAGGACATGAAACTGTTGGAGAGTGTCCAGAGGAGGGCTACGAAGATGGTGAAAGGCCTGGAGGGGAAGACGTATGAGGAACGGCTGAGGGCACTGGGCCTGTTCAGCCTGGAGAAGAGGAGGCTGAGGGGAGACCTCATCGCAGTCTACAACTTCCTCGTAAGGGGGTGTCGAGAGGCAGGAGACCTTTTCTCCATTAACACCAGCGACAGGACCCGCGGGAATGGGGTTAAGCTGAGGCAGGGGAAGTTTAGGCTTGACATCAGGAGGGGGTTTTTCACAGAGAGAGTGGTTGCACACTGGAACAGGCTCCGCAGGGAAGTGGTCACTGCACCAAGCCTGACTGAATTTAAGAAGAGATTGGACTGTGCACTTAGTCACATGGTCTGAACTTGGGTAGACCTGTGCGGTGTCAAGAGTTGGACTTGATGATCCTTAAGGGTCCCTTCCAACTCAGGATATTCTATGATTCTATGATTCTATGAAAAAGCGGGACTCAGAAAACGTATTGCGATTCCCCTTGGACCATCCAAAAGTGCCCCCAGAGGAAGGCTTTGGGTACAAGTGAACTCCCCAGGGGAGCCTTTATGCAGCCCCACATGCAACTGGACCCTGCGGGTTCTCTCTTTCCGAGCAACACTAAATATAACCCTAGCCGGCATGGCAGAAGACTGAAAACTCGGGCCACAGAAAAAGAGTTTCAAGCCCCATTCGACCATCCAGAAGTGCCCCCAAAGGAAGGCTTTGGGTACAAGTGAACTCCCCAGGGGAGCCTTTATGCAGCCCCACATGCAACTGGACCCTCCGTATTCGCTCTTTCACAGCAACCCTAAATATAGCCCTCGGCGCAATGAGAGAAGACTGAAAAATCGGGTCCCAGAAAACGGGTTTCAAGCCCCATTCGCCCATCCAAAAGTGCCCCCAAAGAAAGGCTTTGGGTACAAGTGAACTCCCCAGGGGAGCCTTTATGCAGCCCCACATGCAACTGGAGCCTCCGGGTTCACTCTTTCACCGCAAGCCTAAATATAGCCCTCGGCGCAATGGGAGAAGACTGAAAAAGCGGGCCTCAGAAAACGCATTGCGATTCCCCTTGAACCATCCAAAAGTGCCCCCAAAGGAAGGCTTTGGGTACAAGTGAACTCCCCAGGGGAGCCTTTATGCAGCCCCACATGCAACTGGACCCTCCGGGTTCGCTCTTTCCGAGCAACACTAAACATAGCCCTAGCCAGCATGGGAGACGACTGAAAAGTCGGGCCCCAGAAAACGCTTTCCGAGCATCTTTCACCCATTCAAAAGTGCCCCCAGAGGAAGGCTTTGGGTACAAGTGAACTCCCCAGGGGAGCCTTTACGCAGCCCCACATGCAACTGGACCCTGCTGGTTCGCTCTTTCCGAGCAACACTAAATATAACCCTAGCCAGCATGGTAGAAGACTGAAAACTCGGGCCACAGAAAAAGAGTTTCAAGCCCCGTTCGCCCATCCAGAAGTGCCCCCAAAGGAAGGCTTTGGGTACAACTGAACTCCCCAGGGGAGCCTTTATGCAGCCCCACATGCAACTGGACCCTCCGTATTCACTCTTTCACAGCAACCCTAAATATAACCGTGTCCCGCATGGCAGACGACTGAAAAATCGGGTCCCAGAAAACGCGTTACAACCCCCATTCGCCCATCCAAAAGTTCCCCCAGAGGAAGGCTTTGGGTACATCTGAACTCCCCAGGGGAGCCTTTATGCAGCCCCACATGCAACTGGACCCTCCGGGTTCGCTGTTTCCGAGCAACCCTAAATATAACACCAGCCAGCATGGCAGAAGACTGAAAACTCGGGCCACAGAAAAAGCGTTTCACGCCCCATTCACCCATCCAGATGTGCCCCCAAAGGAAGGCTTTGGGTACAACTGAACTCCCCAGGGGAGCCTTTATGCAGCCCCACATGCAACTGGACCCTCCGGGTTCGCTCTTTCCGAGCAACACTAAACATATCCCTAGCCAGAATGGGAGAAGACTGTTAATTTGGGCCCCAGAAAACGCTTACCGAGCCCCATTCGCCCATTCAAAAGTGCCCCCAAAGGAAGGCTTTGGGTACAACTGAACTCCCCAGGGGAGCCTTTACGCAGCCCCACATGCAACTGGACCCTGCGGGTTCGCTCTTTCCGAGCAACACTAAATATAACACTAGCCAGCATGGTAGAAGACTGAAAACTCGGGCCACAGAAAAAGAGTTTCAAGCCCCGTTCGCCCATCCAGAAGTGCCCCCAAAGGAAGGCTTTGGGTACAACTGAACTCCCCAGGGGAGCCTTTATGCAGCCCCACATGCAACTGGACCCTCCGTATTCGCTCTTTCACAGCAACCCTAAATATATAACCCTCGGCGCAATGGGCGAAGACTGAAAAATCGGGCCCCAGAAAACGCGTTTCAAGCCCCATTCGTCCATCCAAAAGTGCCCCCAAAGGAAGGCTTTGGGTACAACTGATCTCCCCAGGGGAGCCTTTATGCAGCCCCACATGCAACTGGACCCTCCGGGTTCACTCTTTCACAGCAACCCTAAATATAGCCCTCGGCGCAATGGGATAAGACTGAAAAAGCGGGCCTCAGAATAGGCATTGCGATTCCCCTTGGACCATCCAAAAGTGCCCCCAAAGGAAGGCGTTGGGTACAAGTGAACTCCCCAGGGGAGCCTTTACGCAGCCCCACATGCAACTGGACCCTGCTGGTTCGCTCTTTCTGAGCAACACTAAACATAGCCCTAGTCAGCATGGCAGAAGACTGAAAACTCGGGCCACAGAAAAAGCGTTTCAAGCCCCATTCAGCCATCCAGAAGTGCTCCTAAAGGAAGGGTTTCGGTACAAGTGAACTCCCCAGGGGAGCCTTTATGCAGCCCCACATGCAACTGGAGCCTCCTTGTTCACTCTTTCACCACAAGCCTAAATATAGCCCTCGGCGCATTGGGAGAAGACTGAAAACTCGGGCCACAGAAAAAGATTTTCAAGCCCCGTTCGCCCATCCAGAAGTGCCCCTAAAAGAAGGCTTTGGGTACAAGTGAACTCCCCAGGGGAGCCTTTATGCAGCCCCACATGCAACTGGACCCTCCGTATTCGCTCTTTCACAGCAACCCTAAATATAACCGTGGCCTGCATGGCAGACGACTGAAAAATCGGGTCCCAGAAAACGCGTTACAAGCCCCATTCACCCATCCAGAAGTGCCCCCAGAGGAAGGCTTTGGGTACAAGTGAACTCCCCAGGGGAGCCTTTACGCAGCCCCACATGCAACTGGACCCTCCGGGTTCGCTGTTTCCGAGCAACACTTAATATAACACTAGCCAGCATGGCAGAAGACTGAAAACTCGGGCGTCAGAAAAAGCGTTTCAAGCCCCATTCACCCATCCAGAAGTGCCCCCAAAGGAAGGCTTTGGGTACAACTGAACTCCCCAGGGGAGCCTTTATGCAGCCCCACATGCAACTGGACCCTCCGTATTCGCTCTTTCACAGCAACCCTAAATATAACCCTGGCCCGCATGGCAGATGACTGAAAAATCGGGCGCCAGAAAACGAGTTACAGGCCCCATTCGCCCATTCAGAAGTGCACCCAGAGGAAGGCCTTGGGTACAACTGAACTCCCCAGGGGAGCCTTTATGCAGCCCCACTTGCAACTGGACCCTCCGGGTTCACTCTTTCACCGCAAGCCTAAATATAGCCCTCGGCACAATGGGAGAAGACTGAAAAAGCGGGCCTCAGAAAACGCATTACAAGCCCCATTCGCCCATCCAAAAGTGCCCCCAAAGGAAGGCTTTGGGTACAAGTGAACTCCCCAGGGGAGCCTTTATGCAGCCCCACATGCAACTGGAGCCTCCGGGTTCACTCTTTCACAGCAACCCTAAATATAGCCCTCGGCGCAATGGGAGAAGACTGAAAAAGCGAGACTCAGAATAGGCATTGCGATTCCCCTTGAACCATCCAAAAGTGCCACAAAGGAAGGCTTTGGGTACATCTGAACTCCCCAGGGGAGCCTTTATGCAGCCCCACATGCAACTGGACCCTTCGCGTTCGCTGTTTCCGAGCAACCCTTAATATAACTCTAGCCAGCATGGCAGAAGACTGAAAAATCGGGCGTCAGAAAACGAGTTACAGGCCCCATTCGCCCATCCAGAAGTGCACCCAGAGGAAGGCTTTGGGTACAACTGAACTCCCCAGGGGAGCCTTTATGCAGCCCCACATGCCACTGGACGCTCCGGGTTCGCTCTTTCACAGCAACCCTAAATATAAACCTGGCCCGCATGGCAGATGACTGAAAAATCGGGCGCCAGAAAACGAGTTACAGGCCCCATTCGCCCATCCAGAAGTGCCCCCAGAGGAAGGCTTTGGGTACAAGTGAACTCCCCAGGGGAGCCTTTATGCAGCCCCACATGCAACTGGACCCTCCGCGTTCACTCTTTCACCACAAGCCTAAATATAGCCGTCGGCGCAATGGGAGAAGAGTGAAAAAGCGGGCCTCAGAATACGCATTGCAATTCCCTTGGACCATCCAAAAGTGCTCCCAAAGGAAGGCTTTGGGTACATCTGAACTCCCCAGGCGAGCCTTTATGCAGCCCCACATGCAACTGGACCCTCCGGGTTCACTCTTTCACCACAAGCCTAAATATAGCCCTCGGAGCAATGGGAGAAGACTGAAAAAGCTGGCCTCAGAATACGCATTGCGATTCCCCTTGGACCATCCAAAAGGGCCCCCAGAGGAAGGCTTTGGGTACAAGTGAACTCCCCAGGGGAGCCTTTATGCAGCCCCACATGCAACTGGACCCTGCGGGTTTGCTGTTTCTGAGCAACCCTTAATATAACACTAGCTAGCATGGCAGAAGACTGAAAAATCGGGCCACACAAAAAGCGTTTCAATCCCCTTTCACCCACCCAGAAGTGCCCCCAAAGGAAGGCTTTGGGTACAACTGAACTCCCCAGGGGAGACTTTATGCAGCCCCACATGCAACTGGACCCTCCGTATTCGCTCTTTCACAGCAACCCTAAATATATCCCTGGCCCGCAATGCAGACGACTGAAAAATCGGGCCCCAGAAAACGCTTTCTGAGCCCCTTTCGCCCATCCAAAAGTGCCCCCAAAGGAAGGCTTTGGGTACAAGTGAACTCCCCAGGGGAGCCTTTATGCAGCCCCACATGCAACTGGACCCTCCGCGTTCACTCTTTCTACGCAAGCTTAAATATATCCCTAGCCGCAAAGGGATAAGACTGAAAAAGCGGGCCTCAAAAAACGCATTGCGATTCCCCTTGGACCATCCAAAAGTGCCCCCAAAGGAAGGCTTTGGGTACAAGTGAACTCCCCAGGGGAGCCTTTATGCAGCCCCACATGCAACTGGACCCTCCGGGTTCGCTCTTTCCGAGCAACACTAAACATAGCCCTAGCCATCATTGGAGACGATTGAAAACTCGGGCCCCAGAAAACGCTTTCCGAGCCCCTTTCGCCCATTCAAATGTGCCCCCAAAGGAAGGCTTTGGGCACAACTGAACTCCCCAGGGGAGCCTTTATGCAGCCCCACATGCAACTGGACCCTCTGTATTCGCTCTTTCACAGCAACCCTACATATAACCCTGGCCAGCATGGCAGACGACTGAAAACTCGGGCCCCAGAAAACGCGTTACAAGCCCCATTCGCCCATCCAAAAGTGCCCCCAAAGGAAGGCTTTGGACACAACTGAACTCCCCAGGGGAGCCTTTATGCAGCCCCACATGCAACTGGACCCTCCGGATTCGCTGTTTCCGAGCAACCCTAAATATAACACTAGCCAGCATGGCAGAAGACTGAAAACTCGGGCCTCAGAAAAAGCGTTTCAAGCCCCATTCACCCATCCAGAAGTGCCCCCAAAGGAAGGCTTTGGGTACAAGTGAACTCCCCAGGGGAGCCTTTATGGAGCCCCACATGCAACTGGACCCTCCGTATTCGCTCTTTCACAGCAACCCTAAATATAGCCCTCGGCGCAATGAGAGAAGACTGAAAAATCGGGCCCCAGAAAACGGGTTTCAAGCCCCATTCGCCCATCCAAAAGTGCCCCCAAAGGAAGGCTTTGGGTACAAGTGAACTCCCCAGGGGAGCCTTTATGCAGCCCCACATGCAACTGGAGCCTCCGGGTTCACTCTTTCACAGCAACCCTAAATATAGCCCTCGGCGCAATGGGAGAAGACTGAAAAAGCGGGCCTCAGAAAACGCATTGCGATTCCCCTTGAACCATCCAAAAGTGCCCCCAAAGGAAGGCTTTGGGTACAAGTGAACTCCCCAGGGGAGCCTTTATGCAGCCCCACATGCAACTGGACCCTCCGGGTTCGCTCTTTCCGAGCAACACTAAACATAGCCCTAGCCAGCATGGGAGACGACTGAAAAGTCGGGCCCCAGAAAACGCTTTCCGAGCATCTTTCACCCATTCAAAAGTGCCCCCAGAGGAAGGCTTTGGGTACAAGTGAACTCCCCAGGGGAGCCTTTATGCAGCCCCACATGCAACTGGACCCTCCGCGTTCACTCTTTCACCACAAGCCTAAATATAGCCCTCGGCGCAATGGGAGAAGACTGAAAAAGCGGGCCTCAGAATACGCATTGCAATTCCCTTGGACCATCCAAAAGTGCTCCCAAAGGAAGGCTTTGGGTACATCTGAACTCCCCAGGCGAGCCTTTATGCAGCCCCACATGCAACTGGACCCTCCGGGTTCACTCTTTCACCACAAGCCTAAATATAGCCCTCGGCGCAATGGGAGAAGACTGAAAAAGCTGGCCTCAGAATACGCATTGCGATTCCCCTTGGACCATCCAAAAGTGCCCCCAGAGGAAGGCTTTGGACACAACTGAACTCCCCAGGGGAGCCTTTATGCAGCCCCACATGCAACTGGACCCTGCGGGTTTGCTGTTTCTGAGCAACCCTTAATATAACACTAGCCAGCATGGCAGAAGACTGAAAACTCGGGCCACACAAAAAGCATTTCAATCCCCTTTCACCCACCCAGAAGTGCCCCCAGAGGAAGGCTTTGGGTACAACTGAACTCCCCAGGGGAGCCTTTATGCAGCCCCACATGCAACTGGACCCTCCGTATTCGCTCTTTCACAGCAACCCTAAATATATCCCTGGCCCGCAATGCAGACGACTGAAAAATCGGGCCCCAGAAAACGCTTTCTGAGCCCCTTTCGCCCATCCAAAAGTGCCCCCAAAGGAAGGCTTTGGGTACAAGTGAACTCCCCAGGGGAGCCTTTATGCAGCCCCACATGCAACTGGACCCTCCGGGTTCACTCTTTCTACGCAAGCTTAAATATATCCCTAGCCGCAAAGGGATAAGACTGAAAAAGCGGGCCTCAAAAAACGCATTGCGATTCCCCTTGGACCATCCAAAAGTGCCCCCAAAGGAAGGTTTTGGGTACAAGTGAACTCCCCAGGGGAGCCTTTATGCAGCCCCACATGCAACTGGACCCTCCGGGTTCGCTCTTTCCGAGCAACACTAAACATAGCCCTAGCCATCATTGGAGACGATTGAAAACTCGGGCCCCAGAAAACGCTTTCCGAGCCCCTTTCGCCCATTCAAATGTGCCCCCAAAGGAAGGCTTTGGGTACAAGTGAACTCCCCAGGGGAGCCTTTATGCAGCCCCACATGCAACTGGACCCTCTGTATTCGCTCTTTCACAGCAACCCTACATATAACCCTGGCCAGCATGGCAGACGACTGAAAACTCGGGCCCCAGAAAACGCGTTACAAGCCCCATTCGCCCATCCAAAAGTGCCCCCAAAGGAAGGCTTTGGACACAACTGAACTCCCCAGGGGAGCCTTTATGCAGCCCCACATGCAACTGGACCCTCCGGGTTCGCTGTTTCCGAGCAACCCTAAATATAACACTAGCCAGCATGGCAGAAGACTGAAAACTCGGGCCTCAGAAAAAGCGTTTCAAGCCCCATTCACCCATCCAGAAGTGCCCCCAAAGGAAGGCTTTGGGTACAACTGAACTCCCCAGGGGAGCCTTTACGCAGCCCCACATGCTACTGGGCCCTCCGTGTTCGCTGTTTACGAGCAACACTTAATAGATCCCTGGCCAGCATGGCAGAAGACTGAAATCTTGGGCCACAGAAAAAGAGTTTCAAGCCCCGTTCGCCCATCCAGAAGTGCCCCGAAAGGAAGGCTTTTGTACAACTGAACTCCCCAGGGGAGCATTTATGCAGCCCCACATGCAACTGGACTCTCCGGGTTCGCTCTTTCACAGCAAACCTAAATATAACGGTGGCCCGCCTGGCAGACGACTGAAAAATCAGGCCCCAGAAAACGCGTTACAAGCCCCATTCGCCCATCCAAAAGTGCCCCCAAAGGAAGGCTTTGGGTACAAGTGAACTCCCCAGGGGAGCCTTTACGCAGCCCCACATGCAAACTTGACCCTCCGGGTTCGCTGTTTACGAACAACCCTAAATATAACCCTAGCCATCATGGCAGAAGACTGAAAACTCGCGCCACAGAAAAAGCGTTTCAAGCCCCATTCACCCATCCAGAAGTTCCCCCAAAGGAAGGCTTTGGGTACAAGTGAACTCCCCAGGGGAGCCTTTATGCAGCCCCACTTGCAACTGGACCCTCCGTATTCGCTCTTTCACAGCAACCCTAAATATAGCCCTCGGCGCAATGGGAGAAGACTGAAAAGTCTTTTGAAGATTGAAGACTGATGTCCACCATACAGCTAAATAAAAACATCATACGATGGGTGAGCAATTGGCTAACGGGCAGGGCCCAAAGGGTTATGTTGAATGGCGCTGCGTCAGGCTGGCGGGCGGTCACTAGTGGGGTCCCTCAAGGCTCCATTTTAGGGCCGGTACTTTTCAATATTTTTATAAACGATCTGGATGTAGGAATAGAAGGTATTTTGAGCAAGTTTGCTGATGACACCAAACTTGGAGGAGTTGTGGACTCTGTTGAGGGTGGAAAGGCCTTACAGAGGGATCTGGATAGGTTGGAGAGCTGGGCGATCGCCAACCGCATGAAGTTCAATAAGAGCAAGTGCCGGGTCCTGCACCTGGGACGGGGAAACCCTGGCTGCACGTACAGACTGGGCGATGAGACGCTGGAGAGCAGCCTAGAAGAGAGGGATCTGGGGGTCGTGGTAGACAGCAAGTTGAATATGAGCCGGCAGTGTGCCCTGGCAGCCAGGAGGGCCAACCGTGTCCTGGGGTGCATCAAGCACGGCATCGCTAGTAGGTCGAGGGAGGTGATTGTCCCGCTCTACTCTGCGCTGGTGCGGCCTCACCTCGAGTACTGTGTGCAGTTCTGGGCACCACAGTATAAAAAGGACATGAAACTGTTGGAGAGTGTCCAGAGGAGGGCTACGAAGATGGTGAAAGGCCTGGAGGGGAAGACGTATGAGGAACGGCTGAGGGCACTGGGCCTGTTCAGCCTGGAGAAGAGGAGGCTGAGGGGAGACCTCATCGCAGTCTACAACTTCCTCGTAAGGGGGTGTCGAGAGGCAGGAGACCTTTTCTCCATTAACACCAGCGACAGGACCCGCGGGAATGGGGTTAAGCTGAGGCAGGGGAAGTTTAGGCTTGACATCAGGAGGGGGTTCTTCACAGAGAGAGTGGTTGCACACTGGAACAGGCTCCCCAGGGAAGTGGTCACTGCACCAAGCCTGACTGAATTTAAGAAGAGATTGGACTGTGCACTTAGTCACATGGTCTGAACTTGGGTAGACCTGTGCGGTGTCAAGAGTTGGACTTGATGATCCTTAAGGGTCCCTTCCAACTCAGGATATTCTATGATTCTATGATTCTATGAAAAAGCGGGACTCAGAAAACGTATTGCGATTCCCCTTGGACCATCTAAAAGTGCCCCCAGAGGAAGGCTTTGGGTACAAGTGAACTCCCCAGGGGAGCCTTTATGCAGCCCCACATGCAACTGGACCCTGCGGGTTCTCTCTTTCCGAGCAACACTAAATATAACCCTAGCCGGCATGGTAGAAGACTGAAAACTCGGGCCACAGAAAAAGAGTTTCAAGCCCCATTCGACCATCCAGAAGTGCCCCCAAAGGAAGGCTTTGGGTACAACTGAACTCCCCAGGGGAGCCTTTATGCAGCCCCACATGCAACTGGACCCTCCGTATTCGCTCTTTCACAGCAACCCTAAATATAACCCTGGCCCGCATGGCCGATGACTGAAAAATCGGGCGCCAGAAAACGAGTTACAGGCCCCATTCGCCCATTCAGAAGTGCACCCAGAGGAAGGCCTTGGGTACAACTGAACTCCCCAGGGGAGCCTTTATGCAGCCCCACTTGCAACTGGACCCTCCGGGTTCACTCTTTCACCGCAAGCCTAAATATAGCACTCGGCGCAATGGGAGAAGACTGAAAAAGCGGGCCCCAGAAAACGCATTACAAGCCCCATTCGCCCACCCAAAAGTGCCCCCAAAGGAAGGCTTTGGGTACAAGTGAACTCCCCAGGGGAGCCTTTATGCAGCCCCACATGCAACTGGAGCCTCCGGGTTCACTCTTTCACAGCAACCCTAAATATAGCCCTCGGCGCAATGGGAGAAGACTGAAAAAGCGGGCCTCAGAATAGGCATTGCGATTCCCCTTGAACCATCCAAAAGTGCCACAAAGGAAGGCTTTGGGTACATCTGAACTCCCCAGGGGAGCCTTTATGCAGCCCCACATGCAACTGGACCCTTCGCGTTCGCTGTTTCCGAGCAACCCTTAATATAACTCTAGCCAGCATGGCAGAAGACTGAAAAATCGGGCGTCAGAAAACGAGTTACAGGCCCCATTCGCCCATCCAGAAGTGCCCCGAAAGGAAGGCTTTTGTACAACTGAACTCCCCAGGGGAGCATTTATGCAGCCCCACATGCAACTGGACTCTCCGGGTTCGCTCTTTCACAGCAAACCTAAATATAACGGTGGCCCGCATGGCAGACGACTGAAAAATCAGGCCCCAGAAAACGCGTTACAAGCCCCATTCGCCCATCCAAAAGTGCCCCCAAAGGAAGGCTTTGGGTACAACTGAACTCCCCAGGGGAGCCTTTACGCAGCCCCACATGCAACTGGACCCTCTGTGTTCGCTGTTTCCGAGCAACCCTAAATATAACCCTAGCCAGCATGGCAGAAGACTGAAAACTCGGGCCACAGAAAAAGCGTTTCAAGCCCCATTCACCCATCCAGAAGTTCCCCCAAAGGAAGGCTTTTGTACAACTGAACTCCCCAGGGGAGCCTTTATGCAGCCCCACATGCAACTGGACCCTCCGTATTCGCTCTTTCACAGCAACCCTAAATATAGCCCTCGGCGCAATGGGAGAAGACTGAAAAGTCTTTTGAAGATTGAAGACTGATGTCCACCATACAGCTAAATAAAAACATCATACGATGGGTGAGCAATTGGCTAACGGGCAGGGCCCAAAGGGTTATGTTGAATGGCGCTGCGTCAGGCTGGCGGGCGGTCACTAGTGGGGTCCCTCAAGGCTCCATTTTAGGGCCGGTACTTTTCAATATTTTTATAAACGATCTGGATGTAGGAATAGAAGGTATTTTGAGCAAGTTTGCTGATGACACCAAACTTGGAGGAGTTGTGGACTCTGTTGAGGGTGGAAAGGCCTTACAGAGGGATCTGGATAGGTTGGAGAGCTGGGCGATCGCCAACCGCATGAAGTTCAATAAGAGCAAGTGCCGGGTCCTGCACCTGGGACGGGGAAACCCTGGCTGCACGTACAGACTGGGCGATGAGACGCTGGAGAGCAGCCTAGAAGAGAGGGATCTGGGGGTCGTGGTAGACAGCAAGTTGAATATGAGCCGGCAGTGTGCCCTGGCAGCCAGGAGGGCCAACCGTGTCCTGGGGTGCATCAAGCACGGCATCGCTAGTAGGTCGAGGGAGGTGATTGTCCCGCTCTACTCTGCGCTGGTGCGGCCTCACCTCGAGTACTGTGTGCAGTTCTGGGCACCACAGTATAAAAAGGACATGAAACTGTTGGAGAGTGTCCAGAGGAGGGCTACGAAGATGGTGAAAGGCCTGGAGGGGAAGACGTATGAGGAACGGCTGAGGGCACTGGGCCTGTTCAGCCTGGAGAAGAGGAGGCTGAGGGGAGACCTCATCGCAGTCTACAACTTCCTCGTAAGGGGGTGTCGAGAGGCAGGAGACCTTTTCTCCATTAACACCAGCGACAGGACCCGCGGGAATGGGGTTAAGCTGAGGCAGGGGAAGTTTAGGCTTGACATCAGGAGGGGGTTCTTCACAGAGAGAGTGGTTGCACACTGGAACAGGCTCCCCAGGGAAGTGGTCACTGCACCAAGCCTGACTGAATTTAAGAAGAGATTGGACTGTGCACTTAGTCACATGGTCTGAACTTGGGTAGACCTGTGCGGTGTCAAGAGTTGGACTTGATGATCCTTAAGGGTCCCTTCCAACTCAGGATATTCTATGATTCTATGATTCTATGAAAAAGCGGGACTCAGAAAACGTATTGCGATTCCCCTTGGACCATCCAAAAGTGCCCCCAGAGGAAGGCTTTGGGTACAAGTGAACTCCCCAGGGGAGCCTTTATGCAGCCCCACATGCAACTGGACCCTGCGGGTTCTCTCTTTCCGAGCAACACTAAATATAACCCTAGCCGGCATGGTAGAAGACTGAAAACTCGGGCCACAGAAAAAGAGTTTCAAGCCCCATTCGACCATCCAGAAGTGCCCCCAAAGGAAGGCTTTGGGTACAACTGAACTCCCCAGGGGAGCCTTTATGCAGCCCCACATGCAACTGGACCCTCCGTATTCGCTCTTTCACAGCAACCCTAAATATAACCCTGGCCCGCATGGTAGAAGACTGAAAAAGCGGGCGCCAGAAAACGAGTTACAGGCCCCATTCGCCCATTCAGAAGTGCACCCAGAGGAAGGCCTTGGGTACAACTGAACTCCCCAGGGGAGCCTTTATGCAGCCCCACTTGCAACTGGACCCTCCGGGTTCACTCTTTCACCGCAAGCCTAAATATAGCCCTCGGCGCAATGGGAGAAGACTGAAAAAGCGGGCCTCAGAAAACGCATTACAAGCCCCATTCGCCCACCCAAAAGTGCCCCCAAAGGAAGGCTTTGGGTACAAGTGAACTCCCCAGGGGAGCCTTTATGCAGCCCCACATGCAACTGGAGCCTCCGGGTTCACTCTTTCACAGCAACCCTAAATATAGCCCTCGGCGCAATGGGAGAAGACTGAAAAAGCGGGCCTCAGAATAGGCATTGCGATTCCCCTTGAACCATCCAAAAGTGCCACAAAGGAAGGCTTTGGGTACATCTGAACTCCCCAGGGGAGCCTTTATGCAGCCCCACATGCAACTGGACCCTTCGCGTTCGCTGTTTCCGAGCAACCCTTAATATAACTCTAGCCAGCATGGCAGAAGACTGAAAAATCGGGCGTCAGAAAACGAGTTACAGGCCCCATTCGCCCATCCAGAAGTGCACCCAGAGGAAGGCTTTGGGTACAAGTGAACTCCCCAGGGGAGCCTTTATGCAGCCCCACATGCAACTGGACCCTCCGTATTCGCTCTTTCACAGCAACCCTAAATATAAACCTGGCCCGCATGGCAGATGACTGAAAAATCGGGCGCCAGAAAACGAGTTACAGGCCCCATTCGCCCATCCAGAAGTGCACCCAGAGGAAGGCTTTGGGTACAACTGAACTCCCCAGGGGAGCCTTTATGCAGCCCCACTTGCAACTGGACCCTCCGGGTTCACTATTTCACCGCAAACCTAAATATAGCCCTCGGCGCAATGGGAGAAGACTGAAAAAGCGGGCCTCAGAAAACGCATTGCAATTCCCCTTGGACCATCCAAAAGTGCCCCCAAAGGAAGGCTTTGGGTACAAGTGAACTCCCCAGGGGAGCCTTTATGCAGCCCCACATGCAACTGGACCCTCCGGGTTCGCTCTTTCCGAGCAACACTAAACATAGCCCTAGCCAGCATTGGAGAAGACTGAAAATTCGGGCCCCAGAAAACGCATTCCGAGCCCCTTTCGCCCATTCAAAAGTGCCTCCAAAGGAAGGCTTTGGGTACAACTGAACTCCCCAGGGGTGCCTTTATGCAGCCCCACATGCAACTGGACCCTCCGTATTCGCTCCTTCATAGCAATCCTAAACACAGCCCTCGGTGCAATGAGAGAAGACTGAAAAATCGGGTCCCAGAAAACGCGTTAGAAGGCCCATTCGCCCATCCAAAAGTTCCCCCAAAGGAAGGCTTTGGATACAAGTGAACTCCCCAGGGGAGCCTTTATGCAGCCCCACATGCAACTGGACCCTCCGAGTTCACTCTTTCACAGCAACCCTAAATATATCCCTGGCCCGCATGGCAGACGACTGAAAACTCGGGCCACAGAAAAAGAGTTTCAAGCCCCATTCGACCATCCAGAAGTGCCCCCAAAGGAAGGCTTTGGGTACAACTGAACTCCCCAGGGGAGCCTTTATGCAGCGCCACATGCAACTGGACCCTCCGGGTTCGCTGTTTCCGAGCAACCCTAAATATAACACCAGCCCGCATGGCAGAAGACTGAAAACTCGGGCCACAGAAAAAGCGTTTCAAGCCCCATTCACCCATCCAGAAGTGCCCCTAAAGGAAGGCTTTGGGTACAAGTGAACTCCCCAGGGGAGCCTTTATGCAGCCCCACATGCAACTGGACCCTCCGTATTCGCTCTTTCACAGCAACCCTAAATATAACCCTGGCCGGCATGGCAGATGACTGAAAAATCGGGCGCCAGAAAACGAGTTACAGGCCCCATTCGCCCATCCAGAAGTGCCCCCAGAGGAAGGCTTTGGGTACAAGTGAACTCCCCAAGGGAGCCTTTATGCAGCCCCACATGCAACTGGACCCTCCTTGTTCACTCTTTCACTGCAAGCCTAAATATAGCCCTCGGCGCAATGGGATAAGACTGAAAAAGCGGGCCTCAGAAAACGCATTGCGATTCCCCTTGGACCATCCAGAAGTGCCACCAAAGGAAGGCTTTGGGTACAAGTGAACTCCCCAGGGGAGCCTTTATGGAGCCCCACATGCAACTGGACCCTCCGGGTTCGCTCTTTCCGAGCAACACTAAACATAGCCCTAGCCTGCATGGGAGAAGACTGAAAATTCGGGCCCCAGAAAACGCATTCCGAGCCCCTTTTGCCCATTCAAAAGTGCCCCCAAAGGAAGGCTTTGGGTACAACTGAACTCCCCAGGGGTGCCTTTATGCAGCCCGACATGCAACTGGACCCTCCATATTCGCTCTTTCACAGCAACACTAAATATAGCCCTCGGCGCAATGAGAGAAGACTGAAAAATGGGGTCCCAGAAAACGCGTTAGAAGCCCCATTCGCCCATCCAAAAGTGCCCCCAAAGGAAGGCTTTGGGTACAACTGGACTCCCCAGGGGAGCCTTTATGCAGCCCCACATGCAACTGGACCCTCCGGGTTCGCTCTTTCCGAGCAACACTAAACATAGACATAGCCGGCATGGGAGACGACTGAAAACTCGGGCCCCAGAAAACGCATTCAGAGCCCCTTTCGCCCTTTCAAAAGTGCCCTCAGAGGAAGGCTTTGGGTACAAGTGAACTCCCCAGGGGAGCCTTTACGCAGCCCCACATGCAACTGGAGCCTCCGGGTTAACTCTTTCACAGCAACCCTAAATATAGCCCTCCGCGCAATGGGATAAGACTGAAAAAGCGGGCCTCAGAAAACGCATTGTGATTCCCCTTGGACCATCCAAAAGTGCCCCCAAAGGAAGGCTTTGGGTGCAACTGGACTCCCCAGGGGAGCCTTTACGCAGCCCCACATGCAACTGGACCCTCCGGGTTCGCTGTTTCCGAGCAACCCTAAATATAACACTAGCCAGCATGGCAGAAGACTGAAAACTCGGGCCACAGAAAAAGCGTTTCAAGCCCAATTCACCCTTCAAGAAGTGCCCCCAAAGGAAGGCTTTGGGTAAAACTGAACTCCCCAGGGGAGCCTTTACGCAGCCCCACATGCAACTGGACCCTCCGGGTTTGCTCTTTCCGAGCAACAGTAATCATAACCCTAGCCAACATGGGATACGATTGAAAACTCGGGCACCAGAAAACGCTTTCCGAGCCCCTTTCGCCCATCCAGAAGTGCCCCGAAAGGAAGGCTTTGGGTACAACTGAACTCCCCAGGGGAGCCTTTATGCAGCCCCACATGCAACTGGAGCCTCCTTGTTCACTCTTTCACCACAAGCCTAAATATAACCCTCGGCGCAATGGGAGAAGACTGAAAAACGGGCCTCAGAAAAAAAGATTCAAGCCCCATTCACCCATCCAGAAGTGCCCCCAAAGGAAGGCTTTGGGTACAACTGAACTCCCCAGGGGAGCCTTTATGCAGCCCCACATGCAACTGGACCCTCCGTATTCGCTCTTTCACAGCAACCCTAAATATAACCCTGGCCCACCTGGCAGTCGACTGAAAAATCGGGTCCCAGAAAACGCGTTACAAGCCCCATTCGCCCATCCAAAAGTTCCCCCAGAGGAAGGCTTTGGGTACATCTGAACTCCACAGGGGAGCCTTTATGCAGCCCCACATGCAACTGGACCCACCGGGTTCGCTGTTACCGAGTAACCCTAAATATAACACCAGCCAGCATGGCAGAAGACTGAAAACTCGGGCCACAGAAAAAGCGTTTCAAGCCCCATTCACCCATCCAAAAGTGCCCCCAAAGAAAGGCTTTGGGTACAACAGATCTCCCCAGGGGAGCCTTTATGCAGCCCCACATGCAACTGGAGCCTCCGTATTCGCTCTTTCCGAGCAACACTAAACATAGCCCTAGCCGGCATTGGAGATGACTGAAAACTCGGGCCCCAGAAAACGCTTTCCGAGCCCCTTTCGCTCATTCAAAAGTGCCCCCAGAGACAGGCTTTGGGTACAAGTGAACTCCCCAAGGGAGCCTTTATGCAGACCCACATGCAACTGGAGCCTCCTTGTTCACTCTTTCACCGCAAGCCTAAATATAGCCCTCGGCGCAATGGGATAATACTGAAAAAGCGGGCCTCAGAAAACGCATTGCGATTCCCCTTGGACCATCCAGAAGTGCCCCCAAAGGAAGGCTTTGGGTACAACTGAACTCGCCAGGGGAGCCTTTATGCAGCCCCACATGCAACTGGACCCTCCGTATTCGCTCTTTCACAGCAACCCTAAATATATCCCTGGGCCGCATGGCAGACGACTGAAAACTCGGGCCACAGAGAAAGCGTTTCAAGCCCTATTCACCCATCCAGAAGTGCCACCAAAGGAAGGCTTTTGGTACAAGTGAACTCCCCAGGGGAGCCTTTATGCAGCCCCACATGCAACTGGACCCTCCGGGTTCGCTCTTTCCGAGCAACACTAAACATAGCCCTAGCCTGCATGGGAGAAGACTGAAAATTCGGGCCCCAGAAAACGCATTCCGAGCCCATTTTGCCCATTCAAAAGTGCCCCCAAAGGAAGGCTTTGGGTACAACTGAACTCCCCAGGGGTGCCTTTATGCAGCCCGACATGCAACTGGACCCTCCATATTCGCTCTTTCACAGCAACCCTAAATATAGCCCTCGGCGCAATGAGAGAAGACTGAAAAATGGGGTCCCAGAAAACACGTTAGAAGCCCCATTCGCCCATCCAAAAGTGCCCCCAAAGGAAGGCTTTGGGTACAAGTGAACTCCCCAGGGGAGCCATTATGCAGCCCCACATGCAACTGGAGCCTCCGGGTTCACTCTTTCACAGCAACCCTAAATATATCCCTCCGCGCAATGGGATAAGACTGAAAAAGCGGGCCTCAGAAAACGCATTGCGATTCCCCTCTGGACCATCCAAAAGTGCCCCCAAAGGAAGGCTTTGGGTACAACTGGACTCCCCAGGGGAGCCTTTATGCAGCCCCACATGCAACTGGACCCTCCGGGTTCGCTCTTTCCGAGCAACACTAAACATAGACATAGCCGGCATGGGAGACGACTGAAAACTCGGGCAACAGAAAACGCATTCTGAGCCCCTTTCGCCCTTTCAAAAGTGCCCTCAGAGGAAGGCTTTGGGTACAAGTGAACTCCCCAGGGGAGCCTTTACGCAGCCCCACATGCAACTGGACCCTCCGGGTTCGCTGTTTCCGAGCAACCCTAAATATAACACTAGCCAGCATGGCAGAAGACTGAAAACTCGGGCCACAGAAAAAGCGTTTCAAGCCCAATTCACCCTTCAAGAAGTGCCCCCAAAGGAAGGCTTTGGGTAAAACTGAACTCCCCAGGGGAGCCTTTACGCAGCCCCACATGCAACTGGACCCTCCGGGTTTGCTCTTTCCGAGCAACACTAATCATAACCCTAGCCAGCATGGGAGACGATTGAAAACTCAGGCACCAGAAAACTCTTTCCGAGCCCCTTTCGCCCATCCAGAAGTGCTCCGAAAGGAAGGCTTTGGGTACAAGTGAACTCCCCAGGGGAGCCTTTATGCAGCCCCACATGCAACTGGACCCTCCGTATTCGCTCTTTCACAGCAACCCTACATATATCCCTGGCCAGCATGGCAGACGACTGAAAAATCGGGCCCCAGAAAACGCGTTACAAGCCCCATTTGCCCATCCAAAAGTTCCCCCAGAGGAAGGCTTTCGGTACAAGTGAACTCCCCAGGGGAGCCTTTACGCAGCCCCACATGCAACTGCACCCTCCGGGTTCGCTGTTTACGAGCAACCCTAAATATAACCCTAGCCAGCATGGCAGAAGACTGAAATCTCGGGCCACAGAAAAAGATTTTCAAGCCCCGTTCGCCCATCCAGAAGTGCCCCTAAAGGAAGGCTTTGGGTACAACTGAACTCCCCAGGGAGCCTTTATGCAGCCCCACATGCAACTGGACCCTCCGTATTCGCTCTTTCACAGCAACCCTAAATATAACCGTGGCCCGCATGGCAGACGACTGAAAAATCGGGTCCCAGAAAACGCGTTACAAGCCCCATTCACCCATCCAGAAGTGCCCCCAGAGGAAGGCTTTGGGTACAAGTGAACTCCCCAGGGGAGCCTTTACGCAGCCCCACATGCAACTGGACCCTCCGGGTTCGCTGTTTCCGAGCAACATTTAATATAACACGAGCCAGCATGAAGAAGACTGAAAACTCGGGCGTCAGAAAAAGCATTTCAAGCCCCATTCACCCATCCAGAAGTGCCCCCAAAGGAAGGCTTTGGGTACAAGTGAACTCCCCAGGGGAGCCTTTATGCAGCCCCACATGCAACTGGACCCTCCGGGTTCGCTCTTTCCGAGCAACACTAAACATAGCCCTAGCCATCATTGGAGACGATTGAAAACTCGGGCCCCAGAAAACGCATTCCGAGCCCCTTTCGCCCATTCAAATGTGCCCCCAAAGGAAGGCTTTGGGTACAAGTGAACTCCCCAGGGGAGCCTTTATGCAGCCCCACATGCAACTGGACCCTCTGTATTCGCTCTTTCACAGCAACCCTAAATATAACCCTGGCCAGCATGGCAGACGACTGAAAAATCGGGCCCCAGAAAACGCGTTACAAGCCCCATTCGCCCATCCAAAAGTGCCCCCAAAGGAAGGCTTTGGGTACAACTGAACTCCCCAGGGGAGCCTTTACGCAGCCCCACATGCAACTGGACCCTCTGTGTTCGCTGTTTCCGAGCAACCCTAAATATAACCCTAGCCAGCATGGCAGAAGACTGAAAACTCGGGCCACAGAAAAAGCGTTTCAAGCCCCATTCACCCATCCAGAAGTTCCCCCAAAGGAAGGCTTTGGGTACAACTGAACTCCCCAGGGGAGCCTTTATGCAGCCCCACATGCAACTGGACCCTCCGTATTCGCTCTTTCACAGCAACCCTAAATATAGCCCTCGGCGCAATGGGAGAAGACTGAAAAGTCTTTTGAAGATTGAAGACTGATGTCCACCATACAGCTAAATAAAAACATCATACGATGGGTGAGCAATTGGCTTACGGGCAGGGCCCAAAGGGTTATGTTGAATGGCGCTGCGTCAGGCTGGCGGGCGGTCACTAGTGGGGTCCCTCAAGGCTCCATTTTAGGGCCGGTACTTTTCAATATTTTTATAAACGATCTGGATGTAGGAATAGAAGGTATTTTGAGCAAGTTTGCTGTTGACACCAAACTTGGAGGAGTTGTGGACTCTGTTGAGGGTGGAAAGGCCTTACAGAGGGATCTGGATAGGTTGGAGAGCTGGGCGATCGCCAACCGCATGAAGTTCAATAAGAGCAAGTGCCGGGTCCTGCACCTGGGACGGGGAAACCCTGGCTGCACGTACAGACTGGGCGATGAGACGCTGGAGAGCAGCCTAGAAGAGAGGGATCTGGGGGTCGTGGTAGACAGCAAGTTGAATATGAGCCGGCAGTGTGCCCTGGCAGCCAGGAGGGCCAACCGTGTCCTGGGGTGCATCAAGCACGGCATCGCTAGTAGGTCGAGGGAGGTGATTGTCCCGCTCTACTCTGCGCTGGTGCGGCCTCACCTCGAGTACTGTGTGCAGTTCTGGGCACCACAGTATAAAAAGGACATGAAACTGTTGGAGAGTGTCCAGAGGAGGGCTACGAAGATGGTGAAAGGCCTGGAGGGGAAGACGTATGAGGAACGGCTGAGGGCACTGGGCCTGTTCAGCCTGGAGAAGAGGAGGCTGAGGGGAGACCTCATCGCAGTCTACAACTTCCTCGTAAGGGGGTGTCGAGAGGCAGGAGACCTTTTCTCCATTAACACCAGCGACAGGACCCGCGGGAATGGGGTTAAGCTGAGGCAGGGGAAGTTTAGGCTTGACATCAGGAGGGGGTTCTTCACAGAGAGAGTGGTTGCACACTGGAACAGGCTCCCCAGGGAAGTGGTCACTGCACCAAGCCTGACTGAATTTAAGAAGAGATTGGACTGTGCACTTAGTCACATGGTCTGAACTTGGGTAGACCTGTGCGGTGTCAAGAGTTGGACTTGATGATCCTTAAGGGTCCCTTCCAACTCAGGATATTCTATGATTCTATGATTCTATGAAAAAGCGGGACTCAGAAAACGTATTGCGATTCCCCTTGGACCATCCAAAAGTGCCCCCAGAGGAAGGCTTTGGGTACAAGTGAACTCCCCAGGGGAGCCTTTATGCAGCCCCACATGCAACTGGACCCTGCGGGTTCTCTCTTTCCGAGCAACACTAAATATAACCCTAGCCGGCATGGTAGAAGACTGAAAACTCGGGCCACAGAAAAAGAGTTTCAAGCCCCATTCGACCATCCAGAAGTGCCCCCAAAGGAAGGCTTTGGGTACAAGTGAACTCCCCAGGGGAGCCTTTATGCAGCCCCACATGCAACTGGACCCTCCGTATTCGCTCTTTCACAGCAACCCTAAATATAGCCCTTGGCGCAATGAGAGAAGACTGAAAAATCGGGCCCCAGAAAACGGGTTTCAAGCCCCATTCGCCCATCCAAAAGTGCCCCCAAAGGAAGGCTTTGGGTACAAGTGAACTCCCCAGGGGAGCCTTTATGCAGCCCCACATGCAACTGGAGCCTCCGGGTTCACTCTTTCACAGCAACCCTAAATATAGCCCTCGGCGCAATGGGAGAAGACTGAAAAAGCGGGCCTCAGAAAACGCATTGCGATTCCCCTTGAACCATCCAAAAGTGCCCCCAAAAGAAGGCTTTGGGTACAACTGAACTCCCCAGGGGAGCCTTTATGCAGCCCCACATGCAACTGGACCCTCCGGGTTCGCTCTTTCCGAGCAACACTAAACATAGCCCTAGCCAGCATGGGAGACGACTGAAAAGTCGGGCCCCAGAAAACGCTTTCCGAGCATCTTTCACCCATTCAAAAGTGCCCCCAGAGGAAGGCTTTGGGTACAAGTGAACTCCCCAGGGGAGCCTTTACGCAGCCCCACATGCAACTGGACCCTGCGGGTTCGCTCTTTCCGAGCAACACTAAATATAACCCTAGCCAGCATGGTAGAAGACTGAAAACTCGGGCCACAGAAAAAGAGTTTCAAGCCCCGTTCGCCCATCCAGAAGTGCCCCCAAAGGAAGGCTTTGGGTACAACTGAACTCCCCAGGGGAGCCTTTATGCAGCCCCACATGCAACTGGACCCTCCGGATTCGCTCTTTCCGAGCAACACTAAACATAGCCCTAGCCGGCATTGGAGATGACTGAAAAATCGGGCCCCAGAAAACGCTTTCTGAGCCCCTTTCGCCCATTCAAAAGTGCCCCCAGAGGAAGGCTTTGGGTACAAGTGAACTCCCCAGGGGAGCCTTTATGCAGCCCCACATGCAACGGGACCCTCCTTGTTCACTCTTTCACCGCAAGCCTAAATATAGCCCTCGGCGCAATGGGAGAAGACTGAAAAAGCGGGCCTCAGAAAACGCATTGCGATTCCCCTTGGACCATCCAAAAGTGCCCCTAAAGGAAGGCTTTGGGTACAACTGAACTCCCCAGGGGAGCCTTTATGCAGCCCCACATGCAACTGGACCCTCCGGGTTCGCTCTTTCACAGCAACCCTAAATATATCCCTGGCCCGCATGGCAGACGACTGAAAACTCGGGCCACAGAAAAAGCGTTTCAAGCCCCATTCACCCATCCAGAAGTGCCCCCAAAGGAAGGCTTTGGGTACAAGTGAACTCCCCAGGGGAGCCTTTATGCAGCCCCACATGCAACTGGACCCTCCGGGTTCACCCTTTCACAGCAACCCTAAATATAGCCCTCCGCGCAATGGGATAAGACTGAAAAAGCGGGCCTCAGAAAACGCATTGCGATTCCCCTTGGACCATCCAAAAGTGCCCCCAAAGGAAGGCTTTGGGTACAAGTGAACTCCCCAGGGGAGCCTTTATGCAGCCCCACATGCAACTGGACCCTCCGGGTTCGCTCTTTCCGAGCAACACTAAACATAGCCCTAGCCGGCATGGGAGACGACTGAAAACTCGGGCCCCAGAAAACGCATTCTGAGCCCCTTTCGCCCATCCAAAAGTGCCCCCAGAGGAAGGCTTTGGGTACAAGTGAACTCCCCAGGGGAGCCTTTATGCAGCCCCACATGCAACTGGACCCTCCGTATTCGCTCCTTCACAGCAACCCTAAATATAGCCCTCGGCGCAATGGGAGAAGACTGAAAAATCGGGCCCCAGAAAACGCGTTTCAAGCCCCATTCGCCCATTCAAAAGTGCCCCCAAAGGAAGGCTTTGGGTACAAGTGAACTCCCCAGGGGAGCCTTTATGCAGCTCCACAGGAGACTGGACGCTCCGGGTTCACTCTTTCACCGCATGCCTAAATATATCCCTCGGCGCATTGGGAGAAGACTGAAAACTCTTGCCACAGAAAAAGCGTTTCAAGCCCCGTTCACCCATCCAGACGTGCCCCCAAAGGAAGGCTTTGGGTACAAGTGAACTCCCCAGGGGAGCCTTTATGCAGCCCCACATGCAACTGGACCCTCCGGGTTCGCTGTTTCCGAGCAACCCTAAATATAACACTAGCCAGCATGGCAGAAGACTGAAAACTCGGGCCACAGAAAAAGCGTTTCAAGCCCAATTCACCCATCCAGAAGTGCCCCCAAAGGAAGGCTTTGGGTAAAACTGAACTCCCCAGGGGAGCCTTTACGCAGCCCCACATGCAACTGGACCCTCCGGGTTCGCTCTTTCCGAGCAACACTAAACAGAACCCTAGCCAGCATGGGAGACGATTGAAAACTCGGGCACCAGAAAAAGATTTCCGAGCCCCTTTCGCCCATCCAGAAGTGCCCCCAAAGGAAGGCTTTGGGTACAACTGAACTCCCCAGGGGAGCCTTTATGCAGCCCCACATGCAACTGGACCCTCCGTATTCGCTCTTTCACAGCAACCCTACATATAACCCTGGCCAGCATGGCAGACGACTGAAAAATCGGGCCCCAGAAAACGCGTTACAAGCCCCATTTGCCCATCCAAATGTTCCCCCAGAGGAAGGCTTTCGGTACAAGTGAACTCCCCAGGGGAGCCTTTACGCTGCCCCACATGCAACTGGACCCTCCGTGTTCGCTGTTTACGAGCAACCCTAAATATAACCCTAGCCAGCATGGTAGAAGACTGAAAACTCGGGCCCCAGAAAAAGAGTTTCAAGCCCCGTTCGCCCATCCAGAAGTGCCCCCAAAGGAAGGCTTTGGGTACAACTGAACTCCCCAGGGGAGCCTTTATGCAGCCCCACATGCAACTGGACCCTCCGTATTCGCTCTTTCACAGCAACCCTAAATATAACGTTGGCCCGCATGGCAGATGACTGAAAAATCGGGCGCCACAAAACGAGTTACAGGCCCCATTCGCCCATTCAGAAGTGCACCCAGAGGAAGGCTTTGGGTACAAGTGAACTCCCCAGGGGAGCCTTTATGCAGCCCCACTTGCAACTGGACCCTCCGGGTTCACTCTTTCACAGCAACCCTAAATATAGCCCTCGGCACAATGGGAGAAGACTGAAAAAGCGGGCCTCAGAAAACGCATTGCGATTCCCCTTGGACCATCCAAAAGTGCCACAAAGGAAGGCTTTGGGTACAAGTGAACTCCCCAGCGGAGCCTTTATGCAGCCCCACATGCAACTGGACCCTCCGGGTTCGCTCTTTCCGAGCAACACTAAACATAGCCCTAGCCAGCATTGGAGAAGACTGAAAATTCGGGCCCCAGAAAACGCATTCCGAGCCCCTTTCGCCCATTCAAAAGTGCCTCCAAATGAAGGCTTTGGGTACAGCTGAACTCCCCAGGGGAGCCTTTATGCAGCCCCACATGCAACTAGACCCTCCGTATTCGCTCTTTCATAGCAATCCTAAATACATCCCTCGGCGCAATGAGAGAAGACTGAAAAATCGGGTCCCAGAAAACGCGTTAGAAACCCCATTCGCCCATCCAAAAGTGCCCCCAAAGGAAGGCTTTGGGTACAAGTGAACTCCCCAGGGGAGCCTTTATTCAGCCCCACATGCAACTGGACCCTCCGTATTCGCTCTTTCACAGCAACCCTAAATATAACCCTGGCCGGCATGGCAGATGACTGAAAAATCGGGCGCCAGAAAACGAGTTACAGGCCCCATTCGCCCATCCAGAAGTGCACCCAGAGGAAGGCTTTGGGTACAAGTGAACTCCCCAGGGGAGCCTTTATGCAGCCCCACATGCAACTGGAGCCTCCTTGTTCACTCTTTCACCACAAGCCTAAATATAGCCCTCGGCGCAATGGGAGAAGACTGAAAAAGCGGGCCTCAGAAAAAAAGATTCAAGCCCCATTCACCCATCCAGAAGTGCCCCCAAAGGAAGGCTTTGGGTACAACTGAACTCCCCAGCGGAGCCTTTATGCAGCCCCACATGCAACTGGACCCTCCGTATTCGCTCCATCACAGCAACCCTAAATATAACCCTGGCCCGCATGGCAGACGACTGAAAAATCGGGTCCCAGAAAACGCGTTACAAGCCCCATTCGCCCATCCAAAAGTTCCCCCAGAGGAAGGCTTTGGGTACATCTGAACTCCACAGGGGAGCCTTTATGCAGCCCCACATGCAACTGGACCCTCCGGGTTCGCTGTTACCGAGTAACCCTAAATATAACACCAGCCAGCATGGCAGAAGACTGAAAACTCGGGCCACAGAAAAAGCGTTTCAAGCCCCATTCACCCATCCAGAAGTGCCCCCAAAGGAAGGCTTTGGGTACAGCTGAACTCCCCAGGGGAGCCTTTATGCAGCCCCACATGCAACTGGAGCCTCCTTGTTCACTCTTTCACCGCAAGCCTAAATATATCCCTCGTTTCAATGGGAGAAGTCTGAAAAATCGGGCCTCAGAAAAAGCGTTTCAAGCCCCATTCACCCATGCAGAAGTGCCCCCAAAGGAAGGCTTTGGGTACAAGTGAACTCCCCAGCGGAGCCTTTATGCAGCCCCACATGCAAATGGACCCTACGGATTCGCTGTTTCCAAGCAACCCTAAATATAACTCTAGCCAGCATGGCAGAAGACTGAAAACTCGGGCCACAGAAAAAGTGTTTCAA
Organism: Anas acuta; assembly: GCF_963932015.1. Taxonomy (NCBI): domain Eukaryota; kingdom Metazoa; phylum Chordata; class Aves; order Anseriformes; family Anatidae; genus Anas; species Anas acuta. The sequence goes on from NC_088997.1 coordinate 12,023,268, forward strand.
GCCCATTCACCCATCCAGAAGTGCCCCCAAAGGAAGGCTTTGGGTACACGTGAACTCCCCAGGGGAGCCTTTATTCAGCCCCACATGCAACTGGACCCTCCGTATTCGCTCTTTCCGAGCAACACTAAACATAGCCCTAGCCGGCATTGGAGATGACTGAAAACTCGGGCCACAAAAAACGCTTTCCGAGCCCCTTTCGCCCATTCAAAAGTGCCCCCAGAGACAGGCTTTGGGTACAAGTGAACTCCCCAAGGGAGCCTTTATGCAGACCCACATGCAACTGGACCCTCCTTGTTCACTCTTTCACCGCAAGCCTAAATATAGCCCTCGGCGCAATGGGAGAAGACCGAAAAAGCGGGCCTCAGAAAACGCATTGCGATTCCCCTTGGACCATCCAAAAGTGCCCCCAGAGGAAGGCTTTGGGTACAACTGAACTCCCCAGGGGAGCCTTTATGCAGCCCCACATGCAACTGGACCCTCCGTATTCGCTCTTTCACAGCAACCCTAAATATAACCCTGGCCGGCATGGCAGATGACTGAAAAATCGGGCGCCAGAAAACGAGTTACAGGCCCCATTCGCCCATCCAGAAGTGCACCCAGAGGAAGGCTTTGGGTACAAGTGAACTCCCCAGGGGAGCCTTTATACAGCCCCACATGCAACTGGAGCCTCCTTGTTCACTCTTTCACCACAAGCCTAAATATAGCCCTCGTTTGAATGGGAGAAGACTGAAAAATCGGGCCTCAGAAAAAAAGATTCAAGCCCCATTCACCCATCCAGAAGTGCCCCCAAAGGAAGGCTTTGGGTACAACTGAACTCCCCAGGGGAGCCTTTATGCAGCCCCACATGCAACTGGACCCTCCGGGTTCGCTCTTTCACAGCAACCCTAAATATAACCCTGGCCCGCATGGCAGACGACTGAAAAATCGGGTCCCAGAAAACGCGTTACAAGCCCCATTCGCCCATCCAAAAGTTCCCCCAGAGGAAGGCTTTGGGTACATCTGAACTCCACAGGGGAGCCTTTATGCAGCCCCACATGCAACTGGACCCTCTGGGTTCGCTGTTACCGAGTAACCCTAAATATAACACCAGCCAGCATGGCAGAAGACTGAAAACTCGGGCCACAGAAAAAGCGTTTCAAGCCCCATTCACCCATCCAGAAGTGCCCCCAAAGGAAGTCTTTGGGTACAAGTGAACTCCCCAGGGGAGCCTTTATGCAGCCCCACATGCAAATGGACCCTCCGGGTTCGCTCTTTCACAGCAACACTACATATAAACCTGGCCAGCATGGCAGACGACTGAAAAATCGTGCCCCAGAAAACGCGTTACAAGCCCCATTCGCATATCCCAATGTGCCCCTAAAGGAAGTCTTTGGGTACAACTGAACTCCCCAGGGGAGCCTTTATGCAGCCCCACATGCAACTGGACCATCCGGGTTCGCTCTTTCACAGCAACCCTGAATATAAACGTGGTCCGCATGGCAGACGACTGAAAAATCGGGTCCCAGAAAATGTGTTACAAGCCCTATTCGCCCATTCAGAAGTGCCCCCAAAGACAGGCTTTGGGTACAAGTGAACTCCCCAAGGGAGCCTTTATGCAGACCCACATGCAACTGGACCCTCCTTGTTCACTCTTTCACCGCAAGCCTAAATATAGCCCTCGGCGCAATGGGAGAAGACTGAAAAAGCGGGTTTCAGAAAACGCATTGCGATTCCCCTTGGACCATCCAAAAGTGCCTCCAAAGGAAGGCTTTGGGTACAAGTGAACTCCCCAGGGGAGCCTTTATGCAGCCCCACATGCAACTGGACCCTCCGTATTCGCTCTTTCACAGCAACCCTAAATATAACCCTGGCCGGCATGGCAGAAGACTGAAAAATCGGGCGCCAGAAAACGAGTTACAGGCCCCATTCGCCCATCCAGAAGTGCCCCCAGAGGAAGGCTTTGGGTACAACTGAACTCCCCAGGGGAGCCTTTATGCAGCCCCACATGCAACTGGAGCCTCCTTGTTCACTCTTTCACCACAAGCCTAAATATAGCCCTCGGCGCAATGGGAGAAGACTGAAAAAGCGGGCCTCAGAAAAAAAGTTTCAAGCCCCATTCACCCATCCAGAAGTGCCTCCAAAGGAAGGCTTTGGGTACAACTGAACTCCCCAGGGGAGCCTTTATGCAGCCCCACATGCAACTGGACCCTCCGTAATCGCTCTTTCACAGCAACCCTGAATATAACCCTGGCCCGCATGGCAGACGACTGAAAAATCGGGTCCCAGAAAACGCGTTACAACCCCCATTCGCCCATCCAAAAGTTCCCCCAGAGGAAGGCTTTGGGTACATCTGAACTCCCCAGGGGAGCCTTTATGCAGCCCCACATGCAACTGGACCCTCCGGGTTCGCTTTTACCGAGTAACCCTAAATATAACACCAGCCAGCATGGCAGAAGACTTTAAACTCGGGCCACAGAAAAAGCGTTTCAAGCCCCATTCACCCATCCAGAAGTGCCCCCAAAGGAAGGCTTTGGGTACAACGGAACTCCACAGGGGAGCCTTTATGCAGCCCCACATGCAACTGGAGCCTCCTTGTTCACTCTTTCACCGCAAGCCGAAATAAAACCCTCGGCGCAATGGGAGAAGACTGAAAAAGCAGGCCTCAGAAAAAGCGTTTCAAGCCCCATTCACCCATCCAGAAGTGCCCCCAAAGGAAGGCTTTGGGTACAAGTGAACTCCCCACGGGAGCCTTTATGCAGCCCCACATGCAATTGGACCCTCCGGGTTCGCTGTTTCCGAGTAACCCTTAATATAACCCTAGCCAGCATGGCAGAAGACTGAAAACTCGGGCCACAGAAAAAGCGTTTCAAGCCCCATTCACCCATCCAAAAGTGCCCCCAAAGGAAGGCTTTTGGTACAGCTGATCTCCCCAGGGGAGACTTTATGCAGCCCCACATGCAACTAGACCCTCCGGGTTCGCTCTTTCACAGCAACCCTGAATATAACCGTGGCCCGCATGGCAGACGACTGAAAAATCGGGTCCCAGAAAACGCGTTACAAGCCCCATTCGCCCATCCAAAAGTTCCCCCAGAGGAAGGCTTTGGGTACATCTGAACTCCCCAGGGGAGCGTTTATGCAGCCCCACATGCAACTGGACCCTACGGATTCGCTGTTTCCGAGCAACCCTAAATATAACTCTAGCCAGCATGGCAGAAGAATGAAAAATCGGGCCCCAGAAAAAGCGTTTCAAGCCCCATTCACCCATCCAGAAGTGCCCCCAAAGGAAGGCTTTGGGTACAAGTGAACTCCCCAGGGGAGCCTTTATGCAGCCCCACATGCAACTGGACCCTCCGTATTCGCTCTTTCCGAGCAACACTATACATATCCCTAGCCTGCATAGGAGAAGACTGAAAATTTGGGCCCCAGAAAACGCATTCCGAGCCCCTTTTACCCATTCAAAAGTGCCCCCAAAGGAAGGCTTTGGGTACAACTGAACTCCCCAGTGGTGCCTTTATGCAGCCCGACATGCAACTGGACCCTCCGTATTCGCTCTTTCACAGCATCCCTAAATATAACCCTGGCCCGCCTGGCAGATGACTGAAAAATCGGGCGCCAGAAAACGAGTTACAGGCCCCATTCGCCCATCCAGAAGTGCACCCAGAGGAAGGCTTTGGGTACAAGTGAACTCCCCAGGGGAGCCTTTATGCAGCCCCACATGCAACTGGAGCCTCCTTGTTCACTCTTTCACCACAAGCCTAAATATAGCCCTCGGCGCAATGGGAGAAGACTGAAAAAGCGGGCCTCAGAAAAAAAGTTTCAAGCCCCATTCACCCATCCAGAAGTGCCCCCAAAGGAAGGCTTTGGGTACAACTGAACTCCCCAGGGGAGCCTTTATGCAGCCCCACATGCAACTGGACCCTCCGTATTCGCTCCTTCACAGCAACCCTAAATATAACCCTGGCCCGCATGGCAGACGACTGAAAAATCGGGTCCCAGAAAACGCGTTACAAGCCCCATTCGCCCATCCAAAAGTTCCCCCAGAGGAAGGCTTTGGGTACATCTGAACTCCACAGGGGAGCCTTTATGCAGCCCCACATGCAACTGGACCCTCCGGGTTCGCTGTTACCGAGTAACCCTAAATATAACACCAGCCAGCATGGCAGAAGACTGAAAACTCGGGCCACAGAAAAAGCGTTTCAAGCCCCATTCACCCATCCAGAAGTGCCCCCAAAGGAAGGCTTTGGGTACAAGTGAACTCCCCAGGGGAGCCTTTATGCAGCCCCACATGCAACTGGAGCCTCCTTGTTCACTCTTTCACCGCAAGCCTAAATATAGCCCTCGTTTGAATGGGAGAAGACTGAAAAAGCGGGCCTCAGAAAAAGCGTTTCAAGCCCCATTCACCCATCCAGAAGTGCCCCCAAAGGAAGGCTTTGGGTACAAGTGAACTCCCCAGCGGAGCCTTTATGCAGCCCCACATGCAATTGGACCCTCCGGGTTCGCTGTTTCCGAGCAACCCTAAATATAACCCTAGCCAGCATGGCAGAAGACTGAAAAATCGGGTCCCAGAAAATGTGTTACAAGCCCTATTCGCCCATCCAAAAGTTCCCCCAGAGGAAGGCTTTGGGTACATCTGAACTCCCCAGGGGAGCCTTTATGCAGCCCCACATGCAAATGGACCCTACGGATTCGCTGTTTCCCAGCAACCCTAAATATAACTCTAGCAAGCATGGCAGAAGACTGAAAACTCGGGCCACAGAAAAAGAGTTTCAAGCCCATTCACCCATCCAGAAGTGCCCCCAAAGGAAGGCTTTGGGTACACGTGAACTCCCCAGGGGAGCCTTTATGCAGCCCCACATGCAACTGGACCCTCCTTATTCGCTCTTTCCGAGCAACACTAAACATAGCCCTAGCCGGCATTGGAGATGACTGAAAACTCGGGCCACAGAAAACGTTTTCCGAGCCCCTTTCGCTCATTCAAAAGTGCCTCCAGAGACAGGCTTTGGGTACAAGTGAACTCCCCAGCGGAGCCTTTATGCAGACCCACATGCAACTGGACCCTCCTTGTTCACTCTTTCACCGCAAGCCTAAAAAATAGCCCTCGGCGCAATGGGAGAAGACTGAAAAAGCGGGCCTCAGAAAACGCATTGCGATTCCCCTTGGACCATCCAAAAGTGCCCCTAAAGGAAGGCTTTGGGTACAAGTGAACTCCCCAGGGGAGACTTTATGCAGCCCCACATGCAACTGGACCCTCCGTATTCGCTCTTTCACAGCAACCCTAAATATAACCCTGGCCGGCATGGCAGATGACTGAAAAATCGGGCGCCAGAAAACGACTTACAGGCCCCATTCGCCCATCCAGAAGTGCACCCAGAGGAAGGCTTTGGGTACAAGTGAACTCCCCAGGGGAGCCTTTATGCAGCCCCACATGCAACTGGAGCCTCCTTGTTCACTCTTTCACCACAAGTCTAAATATAGCCCTCGGCGCAATGGGAGAAGACTGAAAAAGCGGGCCTCAGAAAAAAAGATTCAAGCCCCATTCACCCATCCAGAAGTGCCCCCAAAGGAAGGCTTTGGGTACAACTGAACTCCCCAGGGGAGCCTTTATGCAGCCCCACATGCAACTGGACCCTCCGGGTTCGCTCTTTCACAGCAACCCTAAATATATACCTGGCCCGCATGGCAGACGACTGAAAAATCGGGTCCCAGAAAACGCGTTACAAGCCCCATTCGCCCATCCAAAAGTTCCCCCAGAGGAAGGCTTTGGGTACAAGTGAACTCCCCAGGGGAGCCTTTATGCAGCCCCACATGCAACTGGACCCTCTGGGTTCGCTGTTACCGAGTAACCCTAAATATAACACCAGCCAGCATGGCAGAAGACTGAAAACTCGGGCCACAGAAAAAGCGTTTCAAGCCCCATTCACCCATCCAGAAGTGCCCCCAAAGGAAGTCTTTGGGTACAAGTGAACTCCCCAGGGGAGCCTTTATGCAGCCCCACATGCAACTGGACCCTCCGTATTCGCTCTTTCACAGCAATACTACATATAAACCTGGCCAGCATGGCAGACGACTGAAAAATCGGGCCCCAGAAAACGCGTTACAAGCCCCATTCGCATATCCAAAAGTGCCCCCAAAGGAAGGCTTTGGGTACAAGTGAACTCCCCAGGGGAGCCTTTATGCAGCCCCACATGCAACTGGACCCTCCGGGTTCGCTCTTTCACAGCAACCCTGAATATAACCGTGGTCCGCATGGCAGACGACTGAAAAATCGGGTCCCAGAAAATGTGTTACAAGCCCTATTCGCCCATCCAAAAGTTCCCCCAGAGGAAGGCTTTGGGTACATCTGAACTCCCCAGGGGAGCCTTTATGCAGCCCCACATGCAACTGGACCCTCCTTGTTCACTCTTTCACCGCAAGCCTAACTATAGCCCTCGGCGCAATGGGAGAAGACTGAAAAAGCGGGCCTCAGAAAACGCATTGCGATTCCCCTTGGACCATTCAAAAGTGCCCCCAAAGGAAGGCCTTGGGTACAAGTGAACTCCCCAGGGGAGCCTTTACGCAGCCCCACATGCAACTGGACCCTCCGTATTCGCTCTTTCACAGCAACCCTAAATGTATACCTGGCCCGCATGGCAGACAACTGAAAAATCGGGCCCCAGAAAACGTGTTACAAGCCCCATTCGCCCATCCAAAAGTGCCCCCAAAAGAAGGCTTTGGATACAACTGAACTCCCCAGGGGAGCCTTTATGCAGCCCCACATGCAACTGGACCCTCCGCGTTCACTCTTTCACCGCAAGACTAAATATAGCCCTCGGCGCAATGGGAGAAGACCGAAAAAGCGGGCCTCAGAAAACGCATTGCGATTCCCCTTGGACCATCCAAAAGTGCCCCTAAAGGAAGGCTTTGGGTACAACTGAACTCCCCAGGGGAGCCTTTATGCAGCCCCACATGCAACTGGACCCTCCAGATTCGCTTTTTCAGAGCAACCCTAAATATAGCCCTGGCCCGCATGGCAGACGACTGAAAACTTGGGCCACAGAGAAAGCGTTTCAAGCCCCATTCACCCATCCAGAAGTGCCACCAAAGGAAGGCTTTGGGTACAAGTGAACTCCCCAGGGGAGCCTTTATGCAGCCCCACATGCAACTGGACCCTCCGGGTTCGCTCTTTCCGAGCAACACTATACATAGCCCTAGCCTGCATGGGAGAAGACTGAAAATTCGGGCCACAGAAAACGCATTCCGAGCCCCTTTTGCCCATTCAAATGTGCCCCCAAAGGAAGGCTTTGGGTACAACTGAACTCCACAGGGGTGCCTTTATGCAGCCCGACATGCAACTGGACCCTCAGTATTCGCTCTTTCACAGCAACCCTAAATATAGTCCTCGGCGCAATGGGAGAAGACTGAAAAATCGGGTCCCAGAAAACGCGTTAGAAGCCCAATTCGCCCATCCAAAAGTGCCCCCAAAGGAAGGCTTTGGGTACAAGTGAACTCCCCAGGGGAGCCATTATGCAGCCCCACATGCAACTGGACCCTCCGGGTTCACTCTTTCACAGCAACCCTAAATATAGCCCTCCGCGCAATGGGATAAGACTGAAAAAGCGGGCCTCAGAAAACGCATTGCGATTCCCCTTGGACCATCCAAAAGTGCCCCCAAAGGAAGGCTTTGGGTACAAGTGAACTCCCCAGGGGAGCCTTTATGCAGCCCCACATGCAACTGGACCCTCCGGGTTCGCTCTTTCCGAGCAACACTAAACATAGACATAGCCGGCATGGGAGACGACTGAAAACTCGGGCCCCAGAAAACGCATTCTGAGCCCCTTTCGCCTATTCAAAAGTGCCCCCAGAGGAAGGCTTTGGGTACAAGTGAACTCCCCAGGGGAGCCTTTACGCAGCCCCACATGCAACTGGACCCTGCGGGTTCGCTCTTTCCGAGCAACACTAAATATAACCCTAGCCAGCATGGTAGAAAACTTAAAACTCGGGCCACAGAAAAAGAGTTTCAAGCCCCGTTCGCCCATCCAGAAGTGCCCCCAAAGGAAGGCTTTGGGTACAACTGAACTCCCCAGGGGAGCCTTTACGCAGCCCCACATGCAACTGGACCCTCCGTGTTCGCTGTTTATGAGCAACCCTAAATATAACCCTGGCCCGCATTGCAGACGACTGAAAAATCGGGTCCCAGAAAACGCGTTACAAGCCCCATTTGCCCATCCAAAAGTTCCCCCAGAGGAAGGCTTTGGGTACATCTGAACTCCCCAGGGGAGCCTTTATGCAGCCCCACATGCAACTGGACCCTCCGGGTTAACTGTTTCCGAGCAACCCTAAATATAACACCAGCCAGCATGGCAAAAGACTGAAAACTCGGGCCACAGAAAAAGCGTTTCAAGCCCCATTCACCCATCCAGAAGTGCCCCCAAAGGAAGGCTTTGGGTACAACTGAACTCCCCAGGGGAGCCTTTATGCAGCCCCACATTCAACTGGACCCTCCGGGTTCGCTCTTTCCGAGCAACACTAAACATATCCCTAGCCAGCATGGGAGAAGACTGAAAATTTGGGCCCCAGAAAACGCTTACCGAGCCCCATTCGCCCATTCAAAAGTGCCCCCAAAGGAAGGCTTTGGGTACAACTGAACTCCCCAGGGGTGCCTTTATGCAGCCCCACATGCAACTGGAGCCTCCGGGTTCACTCTTTCACAGCAACCCTAAATAAAACCCTCGGCGCAATGGGAGAAGACTGAAAAAGCGGGCCTCAGAATAGGCATTGCGATTCCCCTTGGACCATCCAAAAGTGCCCCCAAAGGAAGGCTTTGGGTACAAGTGAACTCCCCAGGGGAGCCTTTATGCAGCCCCACATGCAACTAGACCCTCCGGGTTCGCTCTTTCCGAGCAACACTAAACATAGCCCTAGCCGGCATGGGAGACGACTGAAAACTCGGGCCCCAGAAAACGCTTTCCGAGCCCCTATCGCGCATTCAAAAGTGCCCCCAGAGGAAGGCTTTGGGTACAACTGAACTCCCCAGGGGAGCCTTTACGCAGCGCCACATGCAACTGGACCCTCCGGGTTCGCTCTTTCCGAGCAACACTAAACGTAGCCCTAGCCGGCATGGGAGACGACTGAAAACTCGGGCCCCAGAAAGGCTTTCCGAGCCCCTATCGCGCATTCAAAAGTGCCCCCAGAGGAAGGCTTTGGGTACAACTGATCTCCCCAGGGGAGCCTTTACGCAGTGCCACATGCAACTGGAGCCTCCTTGTTCACTCTTTCAACACAAGCCTAAATATAACACCAGCCAGCATGGCAGAAGACTGAAAACTCGGGCCACAGAAAAAGCGTTTCAAGCCCCATTCACCCATCCAGAAGTGCCCCTAAAGGAAGGCTTTCGGTACAAGTGAACTCCCCAGAGGAGCCTTTATGCAGCCCCACATGCAACTGGACCCTCCGTATTCGCTCTTTCACAGCAACCCTAAATATAACCCTGGCCGGCATGGCAGAAGACTGAAAAATCGGGCGCCAGAAAACGAGTTACAGGCCCCATTCGCCCATCCAGAAGTGCACCCAGAGGAAGGCTTTGGGTACAACTGAACTCCCCAGGGGAGCCTTTATGCAGCCCCACATGCAACTGGACCCTCCGGGTTCACTCTTTCCGAGCAACACTAAACATATCCCTAGCCGGCATGGGAGACGACTGAAAACTCGGGCCACAGAAAAAGCATTTCAAGCCCCGTTCAACCATCCAGAAGTGCCCCCAAAGGAAGGCTTTGGGTACAAGTGAAATCCCCAGGGGAGTCTTTATTCAGCCCCACATGCAACTGGACCCTCCGGGTTCGCTGTTTCCGAGCAACCCTAAATATAACCCTGGCCGGCATGGCAGAAGACTGAAAAATCGGGCGCCAGAAAACGAGTTACAGGCCCCATTCGCCCATCCAGAAGTGCCCCCAGAGGAAGGCTTTGGGTACAACTGAACTCCCCAGGGGAGCCTTTATGCAGCCCCACATGCAACTGGACCCTCCGGGTTCACTCTTTCTGAGCAACACTAAACATAGACATAGCCGGCATGGGAGACGACTGAAAACTCGGGCCACAGAAAAAGCATTTCAAGCCCCGTTCAACCATCCAGAAGTGCCCCCAAAGGAAGGCTTTGGGTACAAGTGAACTCCCCAGGGGAGTCTTTATTCAGCCCCACATGCAACTGGACCCTCCGGGTTCGCTGTTTCCGAGCAACCCTAAATATAACACTAGCCAGCATGGCAGAAGACTGAAAACTCGGGCCACAGAAAAAGCGGTTTAAGCCCAATTCACCCATCCAGAAGTGCCCCCAAAGGAAGGCTTTGGGTACAAGTGAACTCCCCAGGGGAGCCTTTATGCAGCCCCACATGCAACTGGACCCTCCGGGTTCGCTGTTTCCGAGCAACCCTTAATATAACACTAGCCGCTAAGGGAGACGACTGAAAACTGGGGCCCCAGAAAACGCTTACTGAGCCCCTTTCGCCCATTCAAAAGTGGCCCCAGAGGAAGGCTTTGGGTACAACTGAACTCCCCAGGGGAGCCTTTACGCAGCCCCACATGCAACCAGACCCTCCGTGTTCGCTGTTTCCGAGCAACCCTAAATATAACCCTAGCCAGCATGGCAGAAGACTGAAAATTCGGGCCACAGAAAAAGAGTTTCAAGAACCGTTCGCCCATCCAGAGGTGCCCCTAAAGGAAGGCTTCGGGTACAAGTGAACTCCCCAGGGGAGCCTTTATGCAGCCCCACATGCAACTGGACCCTGCGTTTTCGCCCTTTCACAGCAACCCTAAATATATCCCTGGCCCGAATGGCAGACGACTTAAAAATCAGGCCACAGAAAACGTGTTACAAGCCCAATTCGCCCATCCAAAAGTGCCCCCAGAGAAAGGCTTTGGGTACAAGTGAACTCCCCAGGGGAGCCTATATGCAGCCACACATGCAACTGGACCCTCCGCGTTCACTCTTTCACCGCAAGCCTAACTATAGCCCTCGGCGCAATGGGAGAAGACTGAAAAAGCGGGCCTCAGAAAACGCATTGCGATTCCCCTTGGACCATTCAAAAGTGCCCCCAAAGGAAGGCTTTGGGTACAAGTGAACTCCCCAGGGGAGCCTTTACGCAGCCCCACATGCAACTGGACCCTCCGTATTCGCTCTTTCACAGCAACCCTAAATGTATACCTGGCCCGCATGGCAGACAACTGAAAAATCGGGCCCCAGAAAACGTGTTACAAGCCCCATTCGCCCATCCAAAAGTGCCCCCAAAAGAAGGCTTTGGATACAACTGAACTCCCCAGGGGAGCCTTTATGCAGCCCCACATGCAACTGGACCCTCCGCGTTCACTCTTTCACCGCAAGACTAAATATAGCCCTCGGCGCAATGGGAGAAGACCGAAAAAGCGGGCCTCAGAAAACGCATTGCGATTCCCCTTGGACCATCCAGAAGTGCCCCCAAAGGAAGGCTTTGGGTACAACTGAACTCCCCAGGGGAGCCTTTACGCAGCCCCACATGCAACTGGACCCTTCGGGTTCGCTCTTTCACAGCAACGTTAAATATTTCCCTGGCCCGCATGGCAGACGACTGAAAACTCGGGCCACAGAAAAAGCGTTTCAAGCCCCATTCACCCATCCAGAAGTGCCCCCAAAGGAAGGCTTTGAGTAAGAGTGAACTCCCCAGGGAAGCCTTTATGCAGCCCCACATGCAACTGGACCCTCCGGGTTCGCTCTTTCCGAGCAACACTAAACATAGCCCTAGCCAGCATGGGAGACGACTGAAAACTCGGGCCCCAGAAAACGCATTCCGAGCCCCTTTCTCCCATTCAAAAGTGCCCCCAAAGGAAAGATTTGGGTACCACTGAACTCCCCAGGGGAGCATTTATGCAGCCCCACATGCAACAGGACCCTGCGTATTAGCTCTTTCACAGCAACCCTAAATATAACCCTGGCCCGCATCGCAGACGACTGAAAAATCGGGCCTCAGAAAAAGCGTTTCAAGCCCCATTCACCCATCCAGAAGTGCCCCCAAAGGAAGGCTTTGGGTACAAGTGAACTCCCCAGGGGAGCCTTTATGCAGCCCAACATGCAACTGGACACTCCGTATTCGCTCTTTCACAGCAACCCTAAATATATCCCTGGCCCGCATGGCAGACGACAGAAAAATCGGGTCCCAGAAAACGCGTTACAAGCCCCATTCGCCCATCCAAAAGTGCCCCCAGAAGAAGGCTTTGGGTACAAGTGAACTCCCCAGGGGAGCCTTTATGCAGCCCCACATGCAACTGGACCCTCCGGGTTCGCTGTTTCCGAGCAACCCTTAATATAACACTAGCCAGCATGGCAGAAGACTGAAAACTCGGGCCACAGAAAAAGCGTTTCAAGCCCCATTCCACCATCCAAAAGTGCCCCCAAAGGAAGGCTTTGGCTACAAGTGAACTCCCCAGGGGAGCCTTTACGCAGCCTCACATGCAACTGGACCCTCCGTGTTCGCTGTTTACGAGAAACCCTATATATAACCCTAGCCAGCATGGCAGAAGACTGAAATCTCGGGCCACAGAAAAAGAGTTTTAAGCCCCGTTCGCCCATACAGAAGTGCCCCTAAAGGAAGGCTTTGGGTACAACTGAACTCCCCAGGGGAGCACTTATGCCGCCCCACATGCAACTGGACCCTGCGTATTCGCTCTTTCACAGCAACCCTAAATATAACCCTGGCCCGCATGGCAGACGACTGAAAACTCGGGCCCCAGAAAATGCGTTACAAGCCCCATTCGCCCATCAAGAAGTGCACCTAAACGAAGCCTTTGGGTACAAGTGAACTCCCCAGGGGAGCCTTTATGCAGCCCCACATGCAACTGGACCCTCCGCGTTCACTCTTTCACCGCAAGCCTAAATATATCCCTCGGCGCAATGGGAGAAGACTGAAAAAGCGGGCCTCAGAAAACACATTGCGATTCCCCTTGGACCATCCAAAAGTGCCCCCAAAGGAAGGCTTTGGGTACAATTGAACTCCCCAGGGGAGCCTTTACGCAGCCCCACATGCAACTGGACCCTCCGGGTTCGCTGTTTCCGAGCAACCCTTAATATAACACTAGCCAGCATGGGAGACGACTGAAAACTCGGGCCACAGAAAAAGCGTTTCAAGCCCCATTCCACCATCCAAAAGTGCCCCCAAAGGAAGGCTTTCGGTGCAAGTGAACTCCCCAGGCGAGCCTTTATGCAGCCCCACATGCAACTGTACCCTCCGGGTTCACTCTTGCACCACAAGCCTAAGTATAGCCCTCGGCGCAATGGGAGAAGACTGAAAATGCGGGCCTCAGAAAACGCATTACGATTCCCCTTGGACTATCCAAAAGTGCCCCCAAAGGAAGGCTTTGGCTACAAGTGAACTCCCCAGGGGAGCCTTTACGCAGCCCCACATGCAACTGGACCCTCCGTGTTCGCTGTATACGAGCAACCCTAAATATAACCCTAGCCAGCATGGCAGAAGACTGAAATCTCGGGCCACAGAAAAAGAGTTTTAAGCCCCGTTCGCCCATACAGAAGTGCCCCTAAAGGAAGGCTTTGGGAACAACTGAACTCCCCAGGGGAGCATTTATGCAGCCCCACATGCAACTGCACCCTCCGGGTTCGCTCTTTCACAGCAACCCTAAATATAACCCTAGCCCGCATGGCAGACGACTGAAAACTCGGGCCACAGAAAATGAGTTACAAGCCCCATTCGCCCATCCAGAAGTGCACTTAAACGAAGGCTTTGGGTACAAGTGAACTCCCCAGGGCAGCCTTTATGCAGCCCCACATACAACTGGACCCTCCGCGTTCACTCTTTCACCGCAAGCCTAAATATATCCCTCGGCGCAATGGAAGAAGGCTGAAAAAGCGGGCCTCAGAAAACGCATTGCGGTTCCCCTTGGACCATCCAAAAGTGACCCCAAAGGAAGGCTTTGGGTACAAGTGAACTCCCCAGGGGAGCCTTTACGCAGCCCCACATGCAACTGGACCCTCCGGGTTAGCTGTTTACGAGCAACCCTTAATATAACACTAGCCAGAATGGCCGAACACTGAAAACTCGGTCCGCAGAAAAAGCATTTCAAGCCCTATTCACCCATACAGAGGTGCCCCAAAAGGAAGGCTTTGGGTACAACTGAACTCCCCAGGGGAGCCTTTACGCAGCCCCACATGCAACCGGACCCTCCGTGTTCGCTGTTTACGAGCAACCCTAAATATAACCCTAGCCAGCATCGCAGAAGACTGAAAATTGGGTCACAGAAAAAGAGTTTCAAGAACCGTTCGCCCATCCAGATGTGCCCCTAAAGGAAGGCTTTGGGTACAAGTGAACTCCCCAGGGGAGCCTATATGCAGCCCCACATGCAACTGGACCCTCCGGGTTCACTCTTTCACCACAAGCCTAACTATAGCCCTCGGCGCAATGGGAGAAGACTGAAAATGCAGGCCTCAGAAAATACATTGCGGTTCCCATTGGACCATCGAAAAGTGCCCCCAAAGGAAGGCTTTGGGTACAAGTGAACTCCCCAGGGGAGCCTTTATGCAGCCCCACATGCAACTGGACCCTGGGGTTCGCTCTTTCCGAGCAACACTAAACATAGACATAGCCGGCATGGGAGAAGACTGAAAACTCGGGCCATAGAAAACGCTTTCCGAGCCCCTTTCGCCCACTCAGAAGTGCCCCCAGAGGAAGGCTTTGGGTACAAGTGAATTCCCCAGGGGTGCCTTTACGCAGCCCCACATGCAACTGCACCCTCCGGGTTCGCTCTTTCACAGCAACCCTAAATATAACCCTGGCCCGCATGGCAGACGACTGAAAACTCGGGCCACCGAAAAAGCGTTTCAAGCCCCATTCACCCATCAAGAAGTGCCCCCAAAGAAAGCCTTTTGGTACAACTGCACTCCCCAGGGGAGCCTTTATGCAGCCCCACATGCCACTGGACCCTCCGTATTCGCTCTTTCACAGCAACCCTAAATATATCCCTGGCCCGCATGGCAGACAACTGAAAAATCGGGCCCCAGAAAACGTGTTACAAGCCCCATTCGCCCATCCAAATGTGCCCCCAAAGGAAGGCTTTGGGTACAACTGTACTCCCCAGGGGAGCCTTTATGCAGCCCCACATGCAACTGGACCCTCCGCGTTCACTCTTTCACCGCAAGACTAAATCTAGCCCTCGGCGCAATGGGAGAAGACTGAAAAAGTGGGCCTCAGAAAACGCATTGCGATTCCCCTTGGACCATCCAAAAGTGTCCCCAAAGGAAGGCTTTGGGTACAACTGACTTCCCCAGGGGAGCCTTTATGCAGCCCCACATGCAACTGGACCCTCCGGGTTCGCTCTTTCCGAGCAACGCTAAACATAGACCTAGCCGGCATGGGAGACGACTGAAAACTCGGGCCCCAGAAAACGCTTTCCGAGCCCCTTTCTCCCATTCAAAGGTGCCCCCAGATTAAGGCTTTGGGTACAAGAGAACTCCCCAGGGGAGCCTTTACGCAGCCCCACATGCAACTGGACCCTCCGGGTTCGCTGTTTCCGAGCAACCCTTAATATAACACTAGCCAGCATGGCAGAAGACTGAAAACTCGGGCCACAGAAAAAGCGTTTCAAGCCCCATTCACCCATCCAGAGGTGTCCCCAAAGGAAGGCTTTGGGTACAACTGAACTCCCCAGGGGAGCCTTTACGCAGCCCCACATGCAACTGGACCCTCCGTATTCGCTCTTTCACAGCAACCCTAAATATATACCTGGCCCGCATGGCAGACAACTGAAAAATCGGGCCCCAGAAAACGTGTTACAAGCCCCATTCGCCCATCCAAAAGTGCCCCCAAAAGAAGGCTTTGGATACAACTGAACTCCCCAGGGGAGCCTTTATGCAGCCCCACATGCAACTGGACCCTCCGCGTTCACTCTTTCACTGCAAGACTAAATATAGCCCTCGGCGCAATGGGAGAAGACCGAAAAAGCGGGCCTCAGAAAACGCATTGCGATTCCCCTTGGACCATCCAAAAGTGCCCCCAAAGGAAGGCTTTGGGTACAAGTGAACTCCCCAGGGGAGCCTTTACGCAGCCCCACATGCAACTGGACCCTTCGGGTTCGCTCTTTCACAGCAACGTTAAATATTTCCTTGGCCCGCATGGCAGACGACTGAAAACTCGGGCCACAGAAAATGCGTTTCAAGCCCCATTCACCCATCCAGAAGTGCCCCCAAAAGAAGGCTTTGGGTACAAGTGAACTCCCCAGGGGAGCCTTTATGCAGCCCCACATGCAACTGGACCCTCCGGGTTCGCTCTTTCCGAGCAACACTAAACATAACCCTAGCCAGCATGGGAGACGACTGAAAACTCGGGCCCCAGAAAACGCATTCCGAGCCCCTTTCTCCCATTCAAAAGTGCCCCCAGAAGAAGGCTTTGGGTACAAGTGAACTCCCCAGGGTAGCCTTTATGCAGCCCCACATGCAACTGGACCCTGCGTATTCGCTCTTTCACAGCAACCCTAAATATAACCCTGGCCTGCATCGCAGACGACTGAAAAATCGGGCCACAGAAAAAGCGTTTCAAGCCCCATTCACCCATCCAGAAGTGCCCCCAAAGGAAGGCTTTGGGTACAACTGAACGCCCCAGGGGAGCCTTTATGCAGCCCAACATGCAACTGGACCCTCCGTATTCGCTCTTTCACAGCAACCCTAAATATAACCCTGTCCCGCATGGCAGACGACTGAAAAATCGTGTCCCAGAAAACGCGTTACAAGCCCCATTCGCCCATCCAAAAGTGCCCCCAGAAGAAGGGTTTGGGTACAAGTGAACTCCCCAGGGGAGCCTTTACGCAGCCCCACATGCTACTGGACCCTGTGTTTTCGCTCTTTCACAGCAACCCTTAATATAACACTAGCCAGCATGGCAGAAGACTGAAAACTCGGGTCACAGAAAACGCGTTACAAGCCCCATTCCACCATCCAAAAGTGCCCCCAAAGGAAGGCTTTGGGTACAAGTGAACTCCCCAGGAGAGCCTTTATGCAGCCACACATGCAACTGTACCCTCCGGGTTCACTCTTTCACCACAAGCCTAAGTATAGCCCTCGGCGCAATGGGAGAAGACTGAAAAAGCGGGCCTCAGAAAACGCATTGCGATTCCCCTTGGACTATCCAAAAGTGCCCCCAAAGGAAGGCTTTGGCTACAAGTGAACTCCCCAGGGGAGCCTTTACGCAGCCCCACATGCAACTGGACCCTCCGTGTTCGCTGTTTACGAGCAACCCTAAATATTTCCCTGGCCCGCATGGCAGACGACTGAAAACTTGGGCCCCAGAAAACGCTTTTCGAGCCCCTTTCGCCCATTCAAAAGTGCCCAAAGAGGAAGGCTTTGGGTACAAGTGAACTCCCCAGGGGAGCCTTTACGCAGCCCAAAATGCAACTGGACCCTCCGGGTTTGCTGTTTCCGAGCAACCCTTAATATAACACTAGCCAGCATGGCAGAAGACTGAAAACTCGGGCCACAGAAAAAGAGTTTCAAGCCCCATTCCACCATCCAGAAGTGCCCCCAAAGGAAGGCTTTGGGTACAAGTGAACTCCCCAGGGGAGCCTTTATGCAGCCCCACATGCAACTGGACCCTCCGGGTTCGCTCTTTCACAGCAACCCTAAATATAACCCTGGCCCGCATGGGAGACGACTGAAAAATCGGGCCCCAGAAAACGCCTTCCGAGCCCCTTACGCCCATTCAAAAGTGCCCACAGAGGAAGGCTTTGGGTACAAGTGAACTCCCCAGGGGAGCCTTTACGCAGCTCCACATGCAACTGGACCCTCCGGGTTCGCTGTTTCCGAGCAACCCTTAATATAACCCTAGCCAGCATGGCAGAAGACTGAAAACTCGGGCCCCAGAAAACGCTTTCCGAGCCCCATTCCACCATCCAGAAGTGCCCCCAAAGGAAGGCTTTGGGAACAACTGAACTCCCCAGGGGAGCCTTTATGCAGCCCCACATGCAACTGGACCCTCCGCGTTCACTCTTTCACCGCAAGACTAATTATAGCCCTCGGCGCAATGGGAGAAGATTGTAAAAGCGGGCCTCAGAAAACGCATTGCGATTCCCCTTGGACCATCGAAAAGTACCCCCAAAGGAAGGCTTTGGGTACAAGTGAACTCCCCAGGGGAGCCTTTATGCAGCCCCACATGCAACTGGACCCTCCGCGTTCACTCTTTCACGGCAAGGCTAAATATAACCCTTGGCGCAATGGGAGAAGACTGAAAAAGCGGGCCTCAGAAAACGCATTGCGATTCCCCTTGGACCATCCAAAAGTGCCCCCAAAGGAAGGCTTTGGGTACAACTGAACTCCCCAGGGGAGCATTTATGCAGCCCCACATGCAACTGGACCCTCCGTATTCGCTCTTTCCGAGCAACCCTAAAAATATCACTAGCCAGCATGGCAGAAGACTGAAAACTCGGGCCACAGAAAAAGAGTTTCAAGCCCCGTTCGCCCATCCAGAAGTGCACCGAAACGAAGGCTTTGGGTACAACTGAACTCCCCAGGCGAGCCTTTATGCAGCCCCACATGCAACTGGACCCTCTGGGTTCGCTGTTTCCGAGCAACCCTAAATATATCACTAGCCAGCATGGGAGACAACTGAAAACTCGGCCCCAGAAAAAGCGTTTCAAGCCCCATTCACCCATCCAAAAGTGCCCCCAAAGGAAGGCTTTGGGTACAAGTGAACTCCCCAGGGGAGCCTTTATGCAGCCCCACATGCAACTGGACCCTCCGTGTTCGCTGTTTACGAGCAACCCTAAATATATCCCGAGCCAGCAAGGCAGGATACTGAAACCTCGGGCCACAGAAAAAGAGTTTCAAAAACCGTTCGCCCATCCAGATGTGCCCGTAAAGGAAGGCTTTGGGTACAAGTGAACTCCCCAGGGGAGCCTTTATGCAGCCCCACATGCAACTGGACCCTCCGTGTTCGCTGTTTACGAGCAACCCTAAATATATCCCGAGCCAGCATGGCAGGATACTGAAACCTCGGGCCACAGAAAAAGAGTTTCAAAAACCGTTCGCCCATCCAGATGTGCCCGTAAAGGAAGGCTTTGGGTACAAGTGAACTCTCCAGGGGAGCCTTTATGCATCCGCACATGCAATTGGACCCTCCGTATTCGCTCTTTCACAGCAACACTAAATATAACCCTGGCCCGCATGGCAGACGACTTAAAAATCCGGCCCCAGAAAACGCTTTCCGAGCCCCTTACGCCCATTCAAAAGTGCCCACAGAGGAAGGCTTTGGGTACAAGTGAACTCCCCAGGGGAGCCTTTATGCAGCCCCACATGCAACTGGACCCTCCGGGTTCACTCTTTCACAGCAACCCTAAATATAGCCCTCGGATGATGGGAGAAAACTGAAAAAGCGGGCCTCAGAAAATGCATTGCCATTCCCCTTCGACCATCCAAAAGTGCCCCCAAAGGAAGGCTTTGGGTACAAGTGAACTCCCCAGGGGAGCCTTTATGCAGCCCCACATGCAACTGGACCCTCCGCGTTCACTCTTTCACCGCAAGCCTAAATATATCCCTCGGCGCAATGGGAGAAGACTGAAAAAGCGGGCCTCAGAAAACACATTGCGATTCCCCTTGGACCATCCAAAAGTGCCCCCAAAGGAAGGCTTTGGGTACAATTGAACTCCCCAGGGGAGCCTTTACGCAGCCCCACATGCAACTGGACCCTCCGGGTTCGCTGTTTCCGAGCAACCCTTAATATAACACTAGCCAGCATGGGAGACGACTGAAAACTCGGGCCACAGAAAAAGCGTTTCAAGCCCCATTCCACCATCCAAAAGTGCCCCCAAAGGAAGGCTTTCGGTGCAAGTGAACTCCCCAGGCGAGCCTTTATGCAGCCCCACATGCAACTGTACCCTCCGGGTTCACTCTTGCACCACAAGCCTAAGTATAGCCCTCGGCGCAATGGGAGAAGACTGAAAATGCGGGCCTCAGAAAACGCATTACGATTCCCCTTGGACTATCCAAAAGTGCCCCCAAAGGAAGGCTTTGGCTACAAGTGAACTCCCCAGGGGAGCCTTTACGCAGCCCCACATGCAACTGGACCCTCCGTGTTCGCTGTATACGAGCAACCCTAAATATAACCCTAGCCAGCATGGCAGAAGACTGAAATCTCGGGCCACAGAAAAAGAGTTTTAAGCCCCGTTCGCCCATACAGAAGTGCCCCTAAAGGAAGGCTTTGGGAACAACTGAACTCCCCAGGGGAGCATTTATGCAGCCCCACATGCAACTGCACCCTCCGGGTTCGCTCTTTCACAGCAACCCTAAATATAACCCTAGCCCGCATGGCAGACGACTGAAAACTCGGGCCACAGAAAATGAGTTACAAGCCCCATTCGCCCATCCAGAAGTGCACTTAAACGAAGGCTTTGGGTACAAGTGAACTCCCCAGGGCAGCCTTTATGCAGCCCCACATACAACTGGACCCTCCGCGTTCACTCTTTCACCGCAAGCCTAAATATATCCCTCGGCGCAATGGAAGAAGGCTGAAAAAGCGGGCCTCAGAAAACGCATTGCGGTTCCCCTTGGACCATCCAAAAGTGACCCCAAAGGAAGGCTTTGGGTACAAGTGAACTCCCCAGGGGAGCCTTTACGCAGCCCCACATGCAACTGGACCCTCCGGGTTAGCTGTTTACGAGCAACCCTTAATATAACACTAGCCAGAATGGCCGAACACTGAAAACTCGGTCCGCAGAAAAAGCATTTCAAGCCCTATTCACCCATACAGAGGTGCCCCAAAAGGAAGGCTTTGGGTACAACTGAACTCCCCAGGGGAGCCTTTACGCAGCCCCACATGCAACCGGACCCTCCGTGTTCGCTGTTTACGAGCAACCCTAAATATAACCCTAGCCAGCATCGCAGAAGACTGAAAATTGGGTCACAGAAAAAGAGTTTCAAGAACCGTTCGCCCATCCAGATGTGCCCCTAAAGGAAGGCTTTGGGTACAAGTGAACTCCCCAGGGGAGCCTATATGCAGCCCCACATGCAACTGGACCCTCCGGGTTCACTCTTTCACCACAAGCCTAACTATAGCCCTCGGCGCAATGGGAGAAGACTGAAAATGCAGGCCTCAGAAAATACATTGCGGTTCCCATTGGACCATCGAAAAGTGCCCCCAAAGGAAGGCTTTGGGTACAAGTGAACTCCCCAGGGGAGCCTTTATGCAGCCCCACATGCAACTGGACCCTGGGGTTCGCTCTTTCCGAGCAACACTAAACATAGACATAGCCGGCATGGGAGAAGACTGAAAACTCGGGCCATAGAAAACGCTTTCCGAGCCCCTTTCGCCCACTCAGAAGTGCCCCCAGAGGAAGGCTTTGGGTACAAGTGAATTCCCCAGGGGTGCCTTTACGCAGCCCCACATGCAACTGCACCCTCCGGGTTCGCTCTTTCACAGCAACCCTAAATATAACCCTGGCCCGCATGGCAGACGACTGAAAACTCGGGCCACCGAAAAAGCGTTTCAAGCCCCATTCACCCATCAAGAAGTGCCCCCAAAGAAAGCCTTTTGGTACAACTGCACTCCCCAGGGGAGCCTTTATGCAGCCCCACATGCCACTGGACCCTCCGTATTCGCTCTTTCACAGCAACCCTAAATATATCCCTGGCCCGCATGGCAGACAACTGAAAAATCGGGCCCCAGAAAACGTGTTACAAGCCCCATTCGCCCATCCAAATGTGCCCCCAAAGGAAGGCTTTGGGTACAACTGTACTCCCCAGGGGAGCCTTTATGCAGCCCCACATGCAACTGGACCCTCCGCGTTCACTCTTTCACCGCAAGACTAAATCTAGCCCTCGGCGCAATGGGAGAAGACTGAAAAAGTGGGCCTCAGAAAACGCATTGCGATTCCCCTTGGACCATCCAAAAGTGTCCCCAAAGGAAGGCTTTGGGTACAACTGACTTCCCCAGGGGAGCCTTTATGCAGCCCCACATGCAACTGGACCCTCCGGGTTCGCTCTTTCCGAGCAACGCTAAACATAGACCTAGCCGGCATGGGAGACGACTGAAAACTCGGGCCCCAGAAAACGCTTTCCGAGCCCCTTTCTCCCATTCAAAGGTGCCCCCAGATTAAGGCTTTGGGTACAAGAGAACTCCCCAGGGGAGCCTTTACGCAGCCCCACATGCAACTGGACCCTCCGGGTTCGCTGTTTCCGAGCAACCCTTAATATAACACTAGCCAGCATGGCAGAAGACTGAAAACTCGGGCCACAGAAAAAGCGTTTCAAGCCCCATTCACCCATCCAGAGGTGTCCCCAAAGGAAGGCTTTGGGTACAACTGAACTCCCCAGGGGAGCCTTTACGCAGCCCCACATGCAACTGGACCCTCCGTATTCGCTCTTTCACAGCAACCCTAAATATATACCTGGCCCGCATGGCAGACAACTGAAAAATCGGGCCCCAGAAAACGTGTTACAAGCCCCATTCGCCCATCCAAAAGTGCCCCCAAAAGAAGGCTTTGGATACAACTGAACTCCCCAGGGGAGCCTTTATGCAGCCCCACATGCAACTGGACCCTCCGCGTTCACTCTTTCACTGCAAGACTAAATATAGCCCTCGGCGCAATGGGAGAAGACCGAAAAAGCGGGCCTCAGAAAACGCATTGCGATTCCCCTTGGACCATCCAAAAGTGCCCCCAAAGGAAGGCTTTGGGTACAAGTGAACTCCCCAGGGGAGCCTTTACGCAGCCCCACATGCAACTGGACCCTTCGGGTTCGCTCTTTCACAGCAACGTTAAATATTTCCTTGGCCCGCATGGCAGACGACTGAAAACTCGGGCCACAGAAAATGCGTTTCAAGCCCCATTCACCCATCCAGAAGTGCCCCCCAAAGAAGGCTTTGGGTACAAGTGAACTCCCCAGGGGAGCCTTTATGCAGCCCCACATGCAACTGTACCCTCCGGGTTCACTCTTTCACCACAAGCCTAAGTATAGCCCTCGGCGCAATGGGAGAAGACTGAAAAAGCGGGCCTCAGAAAACGCATTGCGATTCCCCTTGGACTATCCAAAAGTGCCCCCAAAGGAAGGCTTTGGCTACAAGTGAACTCCCCAGGGGAGCCTTTACGCAGCCCCACATGCAACTGGACCCTCCGTGTTCGCTGTTTACGAGCAACCCTAAATATTTCCCTGGCCCGCATGGCAGACGACTGAAAACTTGGGCCCCAGAAAACGCTTTTCGAGCCCCTTTCGCCCATTCAAAAGTGCCCAAAGAGGAAGGCTTTGGGTACAAGTGAACTCCCCAGGGGAGCCTTTACGCAGCCCAAAATGCAACTGGACCCTCCGGGTTTGCTGTTTCCGAGCAACCCTTAATATAACACTAGCCAGCAT
Organism: Anas acuta; assembly: GCF_963932015.1. Taxonomy (NCBI): domain Eukaryota; kingdom Metazoa; phylum Chordata; class Aves; order Anseriformes; family Anatidae; genus Anas; species Anas acuta. Next base: position 12,046,588 of record NC_088997.1, read on the forward strand.
GGCAGAAGACTGAAAACTCGGGCCACAGAAAAAGAGTTTCAAGCCCCATTCCACCATCCAGAAGTGCCCCCAAAGGAAGGCTTTGGGTACAAGTGAACTCCCCAGGGGAGCCTTTATGCAGCCCCACATGCAACTGGACCCTCCGGGTTCGCTCTTTCACAGCAACCCTAAATATAACCCTGGCCCGCATGGGAGACGACTGAAAAATCGGGCCCCAGAAAACGCCTTCCGAGCCCCTTACGCCCATTCAAAAGTGCCCACAGAGGAAGGCTTTGGGTACAAGTGAACTCCCCAGGGGAGCCTTTACGCAGCTCCACATGCAACTGGACCCTCCGGGTTCGCTGTTTCCGAGCAACCCTTAATATAACCCTAGCCAGCATGGCAGAAGACTGAAAACTCGGGCCCCAGAAAACGCTTTCCGAGCCCCATTCCACCATCCAGAAGTGCCCCCAAAGGAAGGCTTTGGGAACAACTGAACTCCCCAGGGGAGCCTTTATGCAGCCCCACATGCAACTGGACCCTCCGCGTTCACTCTTTCACCGCAAGACTAATTATAGCCCTCGGCGCAATGGGAGAAGATTGTAAAAGCGGGCCTCAGAAAACGCATTGCGATTCCCCTTGGACCATCGAAAAGTACCCCCAAAGGAAGGCTTTGGGTACAAGTGAACTCCCCAGGGGAGCCTTTATGCAGCCCCACATGCAACTGGACCCTCCGCGTTCACTCTTTCACGGCAAGGCTAAATATAACCCTTGGCGCAATGGGAGAAGACTGAAAAAGCGGGCCTCAGAAAACGCATTGCGATTCCCCTTGGACCATCCAAAAGTGCCCCCAAAGGAAGGCTTTGGGTACAACTGAACTCCCCAGGGGAGCATTTATGCAGCCCCACATGCAACTGGACCCTCCGTATTCGCTCTTTCCGAGCAACCCTAAAAATATCACTAGCCAGCATGGCAGAAGACTGAAAACTCGGGCCACAGAAAAAGAGTTTCAAGCCCCGTTCGCCCATCCAGAAGTGCACCGAAACGAAGGCTTTGGGTACAACTGAACTCCCCAGGCGAGCCTTTATGCAGCCCCACATGCAACTGGACCCTCTGGGTTCGCTGTTTCCGAGCAACCCTAAATATATCACTAGCCAGCATGGGAGACAACTGAAAACTCGGCCCCAGAAAAAGCGTTTCAAGCCCCATTCACCCATCCAAAAGTGCCCCCAAAGGAAGGCTTTGGGTACAAGTGAACTCCCCAGGGGAGCCTTTATGCAGCCCCACATGCAACTGGACCCTCCGTGTTCGCTGTTTACGAGCAACCCTAAATATATCCCGAGCCAGCAAGGCAGGATACTGAAACCTCGGGCCACAGAAAAAGAGTTTCAAAAACCGTTCGCCCATCCAGATGTGCCCGTAAAGGAAGGCTTTGGGTACAAGTGAACTCCCCAGGGGAGCCTTTATGCAGCCCCACATGCAACTGGACCCTCCGTGTTCGCTGTTTACGAGCAACCCTAAATATATCCCGAGCCAGCATGGCAGGATACTGAAACCTCGGGCCACAGAAAAAGAGTTTCAAAAACCGTTCGCCCATCCAGATGTGCCCGTAAAGGAAGGCTTTGGGTACAAGTGAACTCTCCAGGGGAGCCTTTATGCATCCGCACATGCAATTGGACCCTCCGTATTCGCTCTTTCACAGCAACACTAAATATAACCCTGGCCCGCATGGCAGACGACTTAAAAATCCGGCCCCAGAAAACGCTTTCCGAGCCCCTTACGCCCATTCAAAAGTGCCCACAGAGGAAGGCTTTGGGTACAAGTGAACTCCCCAGGGGAGCCTTTATGCAGCCCCACATGCAACTGGACCCTCCGGGTTCACTCTTTCACAGCAACCCTAAATATAGCCCTCGGATGATGGGAGAAAACTGAAAAAGCGGGCCTCAGAAAATGCATTGCCATTCCCCTTCGACCATCCAAAAGTGCCCCCAAAGGAAGGCTTTGGGTACAAGTGAACTCCCCAGGGGAGCATTTATGCAGCCCCACATGCAACTGGACCCTCCGTATTCGCTCTTTCACAGCAACCCTAAATATAACCCTGGCCTGCATCGCAGACGACTGAAAAATCGGGCCACAGAAAAAGCGTTTCAAGCCCCATTCACCCATCCAGAAGTGCCCCCAAAGGAAGGCTTTGGGTACAACTGAACTCCCCAGGGGAGCCTTTATGCAGCCCAACATGCAACTGGACCCTCCGTATTCGCTCTTTCACAGCAACCCTAAATATAACCCTGTCCCGCATGGCAGACGACTGAAAAATCGGGTCCCAGAAAACGCGTTACAAGCCCCATTCGCCCATCCAAAAGTGCCCCCAGAAGAAGGGTTTGGGTACAAGTGAACTCCCCAGGGGAGCCTTTACGCAGCCCCACATGCAACTGGACCCTGCGTTTTCGCTCTTTCACAGCAACCCTTAATATAACACTAGCCAGCATGGCAGAAGACTGAAAACTCGGGTCACAGAAAACGCGTTACAAGCCCCATTCCACCATCCAAAAGTGCCCCCAAAGGAAGGCTTTGGCTACAAGTGAACTCCCCAGGGGAGCCTTTACGCAGCCCCACATGCAACTGGACCCTCCGTGTTCGCTGTTTACGAGCAACCCTAAATATTTCCCTGGCCCGCATGGCAGACGACTGAAAACTTGGGCCCCAGAAAACGCTTTTCGAGCCCCTTTCGCCCATTCAAAAGTGCCCAAAGAGGAAGGCTTTGGGTACAAGTGAACTCCCCAGGGGAGCCTTTACGCAGCCCAAAATGCAACTGGACCCTCCGGGTTTGCTGTTTCCGAGCAACCCTTAATATAACACTAGCCAGCATGGCAGAAGACTGAAAACTCGGGCCACAGAAAAAGAGTTTCAAGCCCCATTCCACCATCCAGAAGTGCCCCCAAAGGAAGGCTTTGGGTACAAGTGAACTCCCCAGGGGAGCCTTTATGCAGCCCCACATGCAACTGGACCCTCCGGGTTCGCTCTTTCACAGCAACCCTAAATATAACCCTGGCCCGCATGGGAGACGACTGAAAAATCGGGCCCCAGAAAACGCCTTCCGAGCCCCTTACGCCCATTCAAAAGTGCCCACAGAGGAAGGCTTTGGGTACAAGTGAACTCCCCAGGGGAGCCTTTACGCAGCTCCACATGCAACTGGACCCTCCGGGTTCGCTGTTTCCGAGCAACCCTTAATATAACCCTAGCCAGCATGGCAGAAGACTGAAAACTCGGGCCCCAGAAAACGCTTTCCGAGCCCCATTCCACCATCCAGAAGTGCCCCCAAAGGAAGGCTTTGGGAACAACTGAACTCCCCAGGGGAGCCTTTATGCAGCCCCACATGCAACTGGACCCTCCGCGTTCACTCTTTCACCGCAAGACTAATTATAGCCCTCGGCGCAATGGGAGAAGATTGTAAAAGCGGGCCTCAGAAAACGCATTGCGATTCCCCTTGGACCATCGAAAAGTACCCCCAAAGGAAGGCTTTGGGTACAAGTGAACTCCCCAGGGGAGCCTTTATGCAGCCCCACATGCAACTGGACCCTCCGCGTTCACTCTTTCACGGCAAGGCTAAATATAACCCTTGGCGCAATGGGAGAAGACTGAAAAAGCGGGCCTCAGAAAACGCATTGCGATTCCCCTTGGACCATCCAAAAGTGCCCCCAAAGGAAGGCTTTGGGTACAACTGAACTCCCCAGGGGAGCATTTATGCAGCCCCACATGCAACTGGACCCTCCGTATTCGCTCTTTCCGAGCAACCCTAAAAATATCACTAGCCAGCATGGCAGAAGACTGAAAACTCGGGCCACAGAAAAAGAGTTTCAAGCCCCGTTCGCCCATCCAGAAGTGCACCGAAACGAAGGCTTTGGGTACAACTGAACTCCCCAGGCGAGCCTTTATGCAGCCCCACATGCAACTGGACCCTCTGGGTTCGCTGTTTCCGAGCAACCCTAAATATATCACTAGCCAGCATGGGAGACAACTGAAAACTCGGCCCCAGAAAAAGCGTTTCAAGCCCCATTCACCCATCCAAAAGTGCCCCCAAAGGAAGGCTTTGGGTACAAGTGAACTCCCCAGGGGAGCCTTTATGCAGCCCCACATGCAACTGGACCCTCCGTGTTCGCTGTTTACGAGCAACCCTAAATATATCCCGAGCCAGCAAGGCAGGATACTGAAACCTCGGGCCACAGAAAAAGAGTTTCAAAAACCGTTCGCCCATCCAGATGTGCCCGTAAAGGAAGGCTTTGGGTACAAGTGAACTCCCCAGGGGAGCCTTTATGCAGCCCCACATGCAACTGGACCCTCCGTGTTCGCTGTTTACGAGCAACCCTAAATATATCCCGAGCCAGCATGGCAGGATACTGAAACCTCGGGCCACAGAAAAAGAGTTTCAAAAACCGTTCGCCCATCCAGATGTGCCCGTAAAGGAAGGCTTTGGGTACAAGTGAACTCTCCAGGGGAGCCTTTATGCATCCGCACATGCAATTGGACCCTCCGTATTCGCTCTTTCACAGCAACACTAAATATAACCCTGGCCCGCATGGCAGACGACTTAAAAATCCGGCCCCAGAAAACGCTTTCCGAGCCCCTTACGCCCATTCAAAAGTGCCCACAGAGGAAGGCTTTGGGTACAAGTGAACTCCCCAGGGGAGCCTTTATGCAGCCCCACATGCAACTGGACCCTCCGGGTTCACTCTTTCACAGCAACCCTAAATATAGCCCTCGGACGATGGGAGAAAACTGAAAAAGCGGGCCTCAGAAAATGCATTGCCATTCCTCTTCGACCATCCAAAAGTGCCCCCAAAGGAAGGCTTTGGGTACAAGTGAACTCCCCAGGGGAGCATTTATGCAGCCCCACATGCAACTGGACCCTCCGTATTCGCTCTTTCACAGCAACCCTAAATATAACCCTGGCCTGCATCGCAGACGACTGAAAAATCGGGCCACAGAAAAAGCGTTTCAAGCCCCATTCACCCATCCAGAAGTGCCCCCAAAGGAAGGCTTTGGGTACAACTGAACTCCCCAGGGGAGCCTTTATGCAGCCCAACATGCAACTGGACCCTCCGTATTCGCTCTTTCACAGCAACCCTAAATATAACCCTGTCCCGCATGGCAGACGACTGAAAAATCGGGTCACAGAAAACGCGTTACAAGCCCCATTCGCCCATCCAAAAGTGCCCCCAGAAGAAGGGTTTGGGTACAAGTGAACTCCCCAGGAGAGCCTTTATGCAGCCCCACATGCAACTGGACCCTCCGCGTTCACTCTTTCACCACAAGCCTAAGTATAGCCCTCGGCGCAATGGGAGAAGACTGAAAAAGCGGGCCTCAGAAAACGCATTGCGATTCCCCTTGGACTATCCAAAAGTGCCCCCAAAGGAAGGCTTTGGCTACAAGTGAACTCCCCAGGGGAGCCTTTACACAGCCCCACATGCAACTGGACCCTCCGTGTTCGCTGTTTACGAGCAACCCTAAATATAACCCTAGCCAGCATGGCAGAAGACTGAAATCTCGGGCCACAGAAAAAGAGTTTTAAGCCCCGTTCGCCCATACAGAAGTGCCCCTAAAGGAAGGCTTTGGGTACAACTGAACTCCCCAGGGGAGCATTTATGCAGCCCCACATGCAACTGGACCCTGCGTATTCGCTCTTTCACAGCAACCCTAAATATTTCCCTGGCCCGCATGGCAGACGACTGAAAACTTGGGCCCCAGAAAACGCTTTTTGAGCCCCTTTCGCCCATTCAAAAGTGCCCAAAGAGGAAGGCTTTGGGTACAAGTGAACTCCCCAGGGGAGCCTTTACGCAGCCCAAAATGCAACTGGACCCTCCGGGTTTGCTGTTTACGAGCAACCCTAAATATAACCCTAGCCAGCATGGAAGAAGACTGAAAACTCGGGCCACAGAAAAAGAGTTTCAAGCCCCATTCCACCATCCAGAAGTGCCCCCAAAGGAAGGCTTTGGGTACAAGTGAACTCCCCAGGGGAGCCTTTATGCAGCCCCACATGCAACTGGACCCTCCGGGTTCGCTCTTTCACAGCAACCCTAAATATAACCCTGGCCCGCATGGGAGACGACTGAAAAATCGGGCCCCAGAAAACGCCTTCCGAGCCCCTTACGCCCATTCAAAAGTGCCCACAGAGGAAGGCTTTGGGTACAAGTGAACTCCCCAGAGGAGCCTTTACGCAGCTCCACATGCAACTGGACCCTCCGGGTTCGCTGTTTCCGAGCAACCATTAATATAACCCTAGCCAGCATGGCAGAAGACTGAAAACTCGGGCCCCAGAAAACGCTTTCCGAGCCCCATTCCACCATCCAGAAGTGCCCCCAAAGGAAGGCTTTGGGTACAACTGAACTCCCCAGGGGAGCCTTTATGCAGCCCCACATGCAACTGGAGCCTCCGGGTTCACTCTTTCACAGCAACCCTAAATATAGCCCTCGGCACGATGGGAGAAAACTGAAAAAGCGGGCCTCAGAAAATGCATTGCCATTCCCCTTCGACCATCCAAAAGTGCCCCCAAAGGAAGGCTTTGGGTACAACTGAACTCCCCAGGGGAGCCTTTATGCAGCCCCACATGCAACTGGACCCTCCGGGTTCGCTCTTTCACAGCAACCCTAAATATAACCCTGGCCTGCATGGCAGACGACTGAAAAATCGGGCCCCAGAAAAAGCGTTACAAGCCCCATTCGCCCATCCAGAAGTGCCCCCAAAGGAAGGCTTTGGGTACAACTGAACTCCCCAGGGGAGCCTTTATGCAGCCCCACATGCAACTGGACCCTCCGGGTTCACTCTTTCACCGCAAGCCTAAATAAAGCCCTCGGAGCAAAGGGAGAAGACTGAAAAAGCGGGCCTCAGAAAACGCATTGCGATTCCCCTTGGACCATCCAAAAGTGCCCCCAAAGGAAGGCTTTGGGTACAAGTGAACTCCCCAGGGGAGCCTTTATGCAGCCCCACATGCAACTGGACCCTCCGGGTTCGCTGTTTCCGAGCAACCCTTAATATAACACTAGCCGGCATGGCAGACGACTGAAAACTCGGGCCCCAGAAAACGCATTCTGAGCCCCTTTCGCCCATTCAAAAGTGCCCCCAGAGGAAGGCTTTGGGTACAAGTGAACTCCCCAGGGGAGCCTTTATGCAGCCCCACATGCAACTGGACCCTCCGTATTCGCTCTTTCACAGCAACCCAAATATAACCCTGGCTCGCATGGCAGACGACTGAAAAATCGGGCCCCAGAAAATGCGTTACAAGCCCCATTCGCCCATCCAGAAGTGCCCCCAAAGGAAGGCTTTGGGTACAAGTGAACTCCCCAGGGGAGCCTTTACGCAGCCCCACATGCAACTGGACCCTCCGGGTTCGGTGTTTCCGAGCAACCCTATAGATATCCCTAGCCAGCATGGCAGAAGACTGAAAACTCGGGCCACAGAAAAAGAGTTTCAAGCCCCGTTCGCCCATCCAGAAGTGCACCTAAACGAAGCCTTTGGGTACAACTGAACTCCCCAGGAGAGCCTTTACGCAGCCCCACATGCAACTGGACCCTCCGCGTTCACTCTTTCACTACAAGCCTAAATATAGCCCTCGACGCAATGGGAGAAGACTGAAAAAGCGGGCCTCAGAAAACGCATTGCGATTCCCCTTGGACCATACAAATGTGCCCCCAAAGGAAGGCTTTGGGTACAAGTGAACTCCCCAGGGGAGCCTTTATGCAGCCCCACATGCAACTGGACCCTCCGTGTTCGCTGTTTACGAGCAACCCTAAATATAACCCTAGCCAGCATGGCAGAAGACTGAAATCTCGGGCCACAGAAAAAGAGTTTTAAGCCCCGTTCGCCCATACAGAAGTGCCCCTAAAGGAAGGCTTTGGGTACAACTGAACTCCCCAGGGGAGCATTTATGCAGCCCCACATGCAACTGGACCCTGCGTATTCGCTCTTTCACAGCAACCCTAAATATTTCCCTGGCCCGCATGGCAGACGACTGAAAACTTGGGCCCCAGAAAACGCTTTTTGAGCCCCTTTCGCCCATTCAAAAGTGCCCAAAGAGGAAGGCTTTGGGTACAAGTGAACTCCCCAGGGGAGCCTTTACGCAGCCCAAAATGCAACTGGACCCTCCGGGTTTGCTGTTTACGAGCAACCCTAAATATAACCCTAGCCAGCATGGAAGAAGACTGAAAACTCGGGCCACAGAAAAAGAGTTTCAAGCCCCATTCCACCATCCAGAAGTGCCCCCAAAGGAAGGCTTTGGGTACAAGTGAACTCCCCAGGGGAGCCTTTATGCAGCCCCACATGCAACTGGACCCTCCGGGTTCGCTCTTTCACAGCAACCCTAAATATAACCCTGGCCCGCATGGGAGACGACTGAAAAATCGGGCCCCAGAAAACGCCTTCCGAGCCCCTTACGCCCATTCAAAAGTGCCCACAGAGGAAGGCTTTGGGTACAAGTGAACTCCCCAGAGGAGCCTTTACGCAGCTCCACATGCAACTGGACCCTCCGGGTTCGCTGTTTCCGAGCAACCATTAATATAACCCTAGCCAGCATGGCAGAAGACTGAAAACTCGGGCCCCAGAAAACGCTTTCCGAGCCCCATTCCACCATCCAGAAGTGCCCCCAAAGGAAGGCTTTGGGTACAACTGAACTCCCCAGGGGAGCCTTTATGCAGCCCCACATGCAACTGGAGCCTCCGGGTTCACTCTTTCACAGCAACCCTAAATATAGCCCTCGGCACGATGGGAGAAAACTGAAAAAGCGGGCCTCAGAAAATGCATTGCCATTCCCCTTCGACCATCCAAAAGTGCCCCCAAAGGAAGGCTTTGGGTACAACTGAACTCCCCAGGGGAGCCTTTATGCAGCCCCACATGCAACTGGACCCTCCGGGTTCGCTCTTTCACAGCAACCCTAAATATAACCCTGGCCTGCATGGCAGACGACTGAAAAATCGGGCCCCAGAAAAAGCGTTACAAGCCCCATTCGCCCATCCAGAAGTGCCCCCAAAGGAAGGCTTTGGGTACAACTGAACTCCCCAGGGGAGCCTTTATGCAGCCCCACATGCAACTGGACCCTCCGGGTTCACTCTTTCACCGCAAGCCTAAATAAAGCCCTCGGAGCAAAGGGAGAAGACTGAAAAAGCGGGCCTCAGAAAACGCATTGCGATTCCCCTTGGACCATCCAAAAGTGCCCCCAAAGGAAGGCTTTGGGTACAAGTGAACTCCCCAGGGGAGCCTTTATGCAGCCCCACATGCAACTGGACCCTCCGGGTTCGCTGTTTCCGAGCAACCCTTAATATAACACTAGCCGGCATGGCAGACGACTGAAAACTCGGGCCCCAGAAAACGCATTCTGAGCCCCTTTCGCCCATTCAAAAGTGCCCCCAGAGGAAGGCTTTGGGTACAAGTGAACTCCCCAGGGGAGCCTTTATGCAGCCCCACATGCAACTGGACCCTCCGTATTCGCTCTTTCACAGCAACCCAAATATAACCCTGGCTCGCATGGCAGACGACTGAAAAATCGGGCCCCAGAAAATGCGTTACAAGCCCCATTCGCCCATCCAGAAGTGCCCCCAAAGGAAGGCTTTGGGTACAAGTGAACTCCCCAGGGGAGCCTTTACGCAGCCCCACATGCAACTGGACCCTCCGGGTTCGGTGTTTCCGAGCAACCCTATAGATATCCCTAGCCAGCATGGCAGAAGACTGAAAACTCGGGCCACAGAAAAAGAGTTTCAAGCCCCGTTCGCCCATCCAGAAGTGCACCTAAACGAAGCCTTTGGGTACAACTGAACTCCCCAGGAGAGCCTTTACGCAGCCCCACATGCAACTGGACCCTCCGCGTTCACTCTTTCACTACAAGCCTAAATATAGCCCTCGACGCAATGGGAGAAGACTGAAAAAGCGGGCCTCAGAAAACGCATTGCGATTCCCCTTGGACCATACAAATGTGCCCCCAAAGGAAGGCTTTGGGTACAAGTGAACTCCCCAGGGGAGCCTTTATGCAGCCCCACATGCAACTGGACCCTCCGTGTTCGCTGTTTACGAGCAACCCTAAATATAACCCTAGCCAGCATGGCAGAAGACTGAAATCTCGGGCCACAGAAAAAGAGTTTTAAGCCCCGTTCGCCCATACAGAAGTGCCCCTAAAGGAAGGCTTTGGGTACAACTGAACTCCCCAGGGGAGCATTTATGCAGCCCCACATGCAACTGGACCCTGCGTATTCGCTCTTTCACAGCAACCCTAAATATTTCCCTGGCCCGCATGGCAGACGACTGAAAACTTGGGCCCCAGAAAACGCTTTTTGAGCCCCTTTCGCCCATTCAAAAGTGCCCAAAGAGGAAGGCTTTGGGTACAAGTGAACTCCCCAGGGGAGCCTTTACGCAGCCCAAAATGCAACTGGACCCTCCGGGTTTGCTGTTTACGAGCAACCCTAAATATAACCCTAGCCAGCATGGAAGAAGACTGAAAACTCGGGCCACAGAAAAAGAGTTTCAAGCCCCATTCCACCATCCAGAAGTGCCCCCAAAGGAAGGCTTTGGGTACAAGTGAACTCCCCAGGGGAGCCTTTATGCAGCCCCACATGCAACTGGACCCTCCGGGTTCGCTCTTTCACAGCAACCCTAAATATAACCCTGGCCCGCATGGGAGACGACTGAAAAATCGGGCCCCAGAAAACGCCTTCCGAGCCCCTTACGCCCATTCAAAAGTGCCCACAGAGGAAGGCTTTGGGTACAAGTGAACTCCCCAGAGGAGCCTTTACGCAGCTCCACATGCAACTGGACCCTCCGGGTTCGCTGTTTCCGAGCAACCATTAATATAACCCTAGCCAGCATGGCAGTAGACTGAAAACTCGGGCCCCAGAAAACGCTTTCCGAGCCCCATTCCACCATCCAGAAGTGCCCCCAAAGGAAGGCTTTGGGTACAACTGAACTCCCCAGGGGAGCCTTTATGCAGCCCCACATGCAACTGGAGCCTCCAGGTTCACTCTTTCACAGCAACCCTAAATATAGCCCTCGGCACGATGGGAGAAAACTGAAAAAGCGGGCCTCAGAAAATGCATTGCCATTCCCCTTCGACCATCCAAAAGTGCCCCCAAAGGAAGGCTTTGGCTACAACTGAACTCCCCAGGGGAGCCTTTATGCAGCCCCACATGCAACTGGACCCTCCGGGTTCGCTCTTTCACAGCAACCCTAAATATAACCCTGGCCTGCATGGCAGACGACTGAAAAATCGGGCCCCAGAAAAAGCGTTACAAGCCCCATTCGCCCATCCAGAAGTGCCCCCAAAGGAAGGCTTTGGGTACAACTGAACTCCCCAGGGGAGCCTTTATGCAGCCCCACATGCAACTGGACCCTCCGGGTTCACTCTTTCACCGCAAGCCTAAATAAAGCCCTCGGAGCAAAGGGAGAAGACTGAAAAAGCGGGCCTCAGAAAACGCATTGCGATTCCCCTTGGACCATCCAAAAGTGCCCCCAAAGGAAGGCTTTGGGTACAAGTGAACTCCCCAGGGGAGCCTTTATGCAGCCCCACATGCAACTGGACCCTCCGGGTTCGCTGTTTCCGAGCAACCCTTAATATAACACTAGCCGGCATGGCAGACGACTGAAAACTCGGGCCCCAGAAAACGCATTCTGAGCCCCTTTCGCCCATTCAAAAGTGCCCCCAGAGGAAGGCTTTGGGTACAAGTGAACTCCCCAGGGGAGCCTTTATGCAGCCCCACATGCAACTGGACCCTCCGTATTCGCTCTTTCACAGCAACCCAAATATAACCCTGGCTCGCATGGCAGACGACTGAAAAATCGGGCCCCAGAAAACGCGTTACAAGCCCCATTCGCCCATCCAGAAGTGCCCCCAAAGGAAGGCTTTGGGTACAAGTGAACTCCCCAGGGGAGCCTTTACGCAGCCCCACATGCAACTGGACCCTCCGGGTTCGGTGTTTCCGAGCAACCCTATAGATATCCCTAGCCAGCATGGCAGAAGACTGAAAACTCGGGCCACAGAAAAAGAGTTTCAAGCCCCGTTCGCCAATCCAGAAGTGCACCTAAACGAAGCCTTTGGGTACAACTGAACTCCCCAGGAGAGCCTTTACGCAGCCCCACATGCAACTGGACCCTCCGCGTTCACTCTTTCACTACAAGCCTAAATATAGCCCTCGACGCAATGGGAGAAGACTGAAAAAGCGGGCCTCAGAAAACGCATTGCGATTCCCCTTGGACCATACAAATGTGCCCCCAAAGGAAGGCTTTGGGTACAAGTGAACTCCCCAGGGGAGCCTTTACGCAGCCCCACATGCAACTGGACCCTCCGGGTTCGCTGTTTCCGAGCAACCCTAAATATATCACTAGCCAGCATGGGAGACGACTGAAAACTCAGGCCCCAGAAAAAGCGTTTCAAGCCCCATTCACCCATCCAAAAGTGCCCCCAAAGGAAGGCTTTGGGTACAAGTGAACTCCCCAGGGGAGCCTTTACGCAGCCCCACATGCAACTGGACCCTCCGGGTTTGCTGTTTCCGAGACACCCTTAATATAACACTAGCCAGCATGGGAGAAGACTGAAAACTCGGTCCACAGAAAAAGCGTTTCAAGCCCCATTCACCCATCCAGAGGTGCCTCCAAAGGAAGGCTTTGGGTACAAGTGAACTCCCCAGGGGAGCCTTTACGCAGCCCCACATGCAATTGGACCCTCCGGGTTCGCTGTTTACGAGCAACCCTAAATATATCCCGAGCCAGCATGGCAGAATACTGAAAACTCGGGCCACAGAAAAAGAGTTTCAAAAACCGTTCGCCCATCCTGATGTGCCCCTAAAGGAAGGCTTTGGGTACAACTGAACTCCCCAGGAGAGCCTTTATGCAGCCCAACATGCAACTGGACCCTCCGGGTTCGCTCTTTCACAGCAACCCTAAATATAACCCTGGCCTGCATGGCAGACGACTGAAAAATCGGGCCCCAGAAAAGGCGTTACAAGCCCCATTCGCCCATCCAAAAGTGCCCCCAAAGGAAGGCTTTGGGTACAAGTGAACTCCCCAGGGGAGCCTTTACGCAGCCCCACATGCAACTGGACCCTCCGGGTTTGCTGTTTCCGAGACACCCTTAATATAACACTAGCCAGCATGGGAGAAGACTGAAAACTCGGTCCACAGAAAAAGCGTTTCAAGCCCCATTCACCCATCCAGAGGTGCCTCCAAAGGAAGGCTTTGGGTACAAGTGAACTCCCCAGGGGAGCCTTTACGCAGCCCCACATGCAACTGGACCCTCCGGGTTCGCTGTTTACGAGCAACCCTAAATATATCCCGAGCCAGCATGGCAGAATACTGAAAACTCGGGCCACAGAAAAAGAGTTTCAAAAACCGTTCGCCCATCCTGATGTGCCCCTATAGGAAGGCTTTGGGTACAACTGAACTCCCCAGGGGAGCCTTTATGCAGCCCCACATGCAACTGGACCCTCCGTATTCGCTCTTTCACAGCAACCCTAAATATAACCCTGGCCCGCATGGCAGACGACTGAAAAATCGGGCGTCAGAAAACGCTTTCTGAGCCCCTTTCGCCCATCCAAAAGTGACCCCAAAGGAAGGCTTTGGGTACAAGTGAACTCCCCAGGGGAGCTTTTATGCAGCCCCACATGCAACTGGACCCTCCGGGTTCGCTGTTTCTGAGCAACCCTAAATATATCACTAGCCAGCATGGGAGACGACTGAAAACTCGGGCCACAGAAAAAGAGTTTCAAGCCCCATTCGCCCATCCTGAAGTGCCCCCAAAGGAAGGCTTTGGGTACAAGTGAACTCCCCAGGGGAGCCTTTATGCAGCCCCACATGCAACTGGACCCTCCGGGTTCGCTCTTTCCGAGCAACACTAAACATAACCCTAGCCAGCATGGGAGACGACTGAAAACTCGGGCCCCAGAAAACGCATTCCGAGCCCCTTTCTCCCATTCAAAAGTGCCCCCAGAAGAAGGCTTTGGGTACAACTGAACTCCCCAGGGGAGCCTTTATGCAGCCCCACATGCGACTGCTCCCTCTGCGTTCACTCTTTCACCACAAGACTAAATATATCCCTCGGCGCAATGGGAGAAGACTGAAAAAGAGGGCCTCAGAAAACGCATTGCGATTCCCCTTGGACCATCCAAAAGTGCCCCCAAAGGAAGGCTTTGGGTACAAGTGAACTCCCCAGGGGAGCCTTTACGCAGCCCCACATGCAACTGGACCCTCCGGGTTCGCTCTTTCCGAGCAACCCTAAATATATCACTAGCCAGCATGGAGAAGACTGAAAACTCGGGCAACAGAAAAAGGGTTTCAATCCCCATTCACCCATCCAGAAGTGCCCCCAAAGGAAGGCTTTGGATACAACTGAACTCCCCAGGGGAGCCTTTACGCAGCCCCACATGCAACTGGACCCTCTGGGTTCGCTGTTTCCGAGCAACCCTAAATATAACCCTAGCTAGCATGGCAGAAAAATGAAAACACGGGCCACAGAAAAAGAGTTTCAAGCCCCGTTCGCCCATCCAGAGGTGCACCTAAACGAAGGCTTTGGGAACAAGTGAACTCCCCAGGCGAGCCTTTATGCAGCCCCACATGCAACTGGACCCTCCGGGTTCACTCTTTCACAGCAACCCTACATATAACCCTGGCCCACATGGGAGAAAACTGAAAAATCGGGCCCCAGAAAACGCTTTCCGAGCCCCTTTTGCCCATTCAAAAGTGCCCCCAGAGGAAGGCTTTGGGTACAAGTGAACTCCCCAGGGGAGCCTTTATGCAGCCCCACATGCAACTGGACCCTCCGGGTTCGCTCTTTCACAGCAACCCTAAATATACCCCTAGCCAGCATGTCATAAGACTGAAATCTCGGGCCACAGAAAAAGAGTTTCAAGCCCCATTCGCCAATCCAGAAGTACCCCTAAAGGAAGGCTTTGGGTACAACTGAACTCCCCAGGGGAGCCTTTATGCAGCCCCACATGCAACTGGACCCTCCGTATTCGCTCTTTCACATCAACCCTAAATATAACCCTGGCCTTCATGGCAGACGACTGAAAAATCGGGCCCCAGAAAATGCGTTACAAGCCCCATTCGCCCATCCAAAAGTGCCCCCAAAGGAAGGCTTTGGGTACAAGTGAACTCCCCAGGGCAGCCTTTATGCAGCCCCACATGCAACTGGACCCTCCGCGTTCACTCTTTCACCGCAAGACTAAATATATCCCTCGGCGCAATGGGAGAAGACTGAAAAAGCGGGCCTCAGAAAACGCATTGCGATTCCCCTTGGACCATCCAAAAGTACACCCAAATGAAGGCTTTGGGTACAAGTGAACTCCCCAGGGGAGCCTTTATGCAGCCCCACATGCCACTGGACCCTCCGTGTTCGCTGTTTCCGAGCAACCCTAAATATAACACTAGCCAGCATGGGAGACGACTGAAAACTCGGGCCCCAGAAAACGCATTCTGAGCCCCTTTCGCTTATTCAAAAGTGCCCCCACAGGAAGGCTTTGGGTACAAGTGAA
This sequence comes from Anas acuta, assembly GCF_963932015.1. Taxonomy (NCBI): domain Eukaryota; kingdom Metazoa; phylum Chordata; class Aves; order Anseriformes; family Anatidae; genus Anas; species Anas acuta. Next base: position 12,062,067 of record NC_088997.1, read on the forward strand.
CTCCCCAGGGGAGCCTTTACGCAGCCCCACATGCAACTGGACCATCCGGGTTTGCTGTTTCCGAGCAACCCTTACTAAAATACTAGCCAGCATGGCAGAAGACTGAAAACTCGGGCCACAGAAAAAGAGTTTCAAGCCCCGTTCGCCCATCCATAAGTGCCCCCCAAAAAAAGGCTTTGGGTACAAGTGAACTCCCCAGGGGAGCCTTTATGCAGCCCCACATGCAACTGGACCCTCCGGGTTCGCTCTTTCACAGCAACTCTAAATATAACTCTGGCCTGCATGGCAGATGACTTAAAAATCTGGCGCCAGAAAACGAGTTACAGGCCCCATTCGCCCATCCAGAAGTGCACCCAGAGGAAGGCTTTGGGTACAACTGAACTCCCCAAGGGGGGCCTTTATGCAGCCCCACTTGCAACTGGAGCCTCCGCGTTCACTCTTTCACCACAAGCCTAAGTATAGCCCTCGGCGCAATGGGAGAAGACTGAAAATGCGGGCCTCAGAAAATACATTGCGGTTCCCCTTGGACCATCCAAAAGTGCCCCCAAAGGAAGGCTTTGTTTACAAGTGAACTCCCCAGGGGAGCCTTTATGCAGCCCCACATGCAACTGGACCCTGGGGTTCGCTCTTTCCGAGCAACACTAAACATAGACATAGCCGGCATGGGAGAAGACTGAAAACTCGGGCCATAGAAAACGCTTTCCGAGCCCCTTTCACCCATTCAAAGGTGCCCCCAGAGGAAGGCTTTGGGTACAAGAGAACTCCCCAGGGGAGCCTTTACGCAGCCCCACATGCAACTGGACCCTGCGGGTTCGCTGTTTCCGAGCAACCCTTAAAATAACACTAGCCAGCATGGCAGAAGACTGAAAACTCGGGCCACAGAAAAAGCGTTTCAAGCCCCATTCACCCATCCAGAGGTGTACCCAAAGGAAGGCTTTGGGTACAACTGAACTCCCCAGGGGAGCCTTTACGCAGCCCCACATGCAACTGGACCCTCCGTATTCGCTCTTTCACAGCAACCCTAAATATATACCTGGCCCGCATGGCAGACAACTGAAAAATCGGGCCCCAGAAAACGTGTTACAAGCCCCATTCGCCCATCCAAAAGTGCCCCCAAAAGAAGGCTTTGGATACAACTGAACTCCCCAGGGGAGCCTTTATGCAGCCCCACATGCAACTGGACCCTCCGCGTTCACTCTTTCACTGCAAGCCTAAGTATAGCCCTCGGCGCAATGGGAGAAGACCGAAAAAGCGGGCCTCAGAAAACGCATTGCGATTCCCCTTGGACCATCCAAAAGTGCCCCCAAAGAAAGGCTTTGGGTACAAGTGAACTCCCCAGGGGAGCCTTTACGCAGCCCCACATGCAACTGGACCCTTCGGGTTCGCTCTTTCACAGCAACGTTAAATATTTCCCTGGCCCGCATGGCAGACGACTGAAAACTCGGGACACAGAAAAAGCGTTTCAAGCCCCATTCACCCATCCAGAAGTGCCCCCAAAAGAAGGCTTTGGGTACAAGTGAACTCCCCAGGGGAGCCTTTATGCAGCCCCACATGCAACTGGACCCTCCGGGTTCGCTCTTTCCGAGCAACACTAAACATAACCCTAGCCAGCATGGGAGACGACTGAAAACTCGGGCCCCAGAAAACGCATTCCGAGCCCCTTTCTCCCATTCAAAAGTGCCCCCAGAAGAAGGCTTTGGGTACAAGTGAACTCCCCAGGGTAGCCTTTATGCAGCCCCACATGCAACTGGACCCTGCGTATTCGCTCTTTCACAGCAACCCTAAATATAACCCTGGCCTGCATCGCAGACGACTGAAAAATCGGGCCACAGAAAAAGCGTTTCAAGCCCCATTCACCCATCCAGAAGTGCCCCCAAAGGAAGGCTTTGGGTACAACTGAACTCCCCAGGGGAGCCTTTATGCAGCCCAACATGCAACTGGACCCTCCGTATTCGCTCTTTCACAGCAACCCTAAATATAACCCTGTCCCGCATGGCAGACGACTGAAAAATCGGGTCCCAGAAAACGCGTTACAAGCCCCATTCGCCCATACAAAAGTGCCCCCAGAAGAAGGGTTTGGGTACAAGTGAACTCCCCAGGGGAGCCTTTACGCAGCCCCACATGCAACTGGACCCTCCGTGTTCGCTGTTTACGAGCAACCCTAAATATAACCCTAGTCAGCATGGCAGAAGACTGAAATGTCGGGCCACAGAAAAAGAGTTTTAAGCCCCGTTCGCCCATACAGAAGTGCCCCTAAAGGAAGGCTTTGGGTACAACTGAACTCCCCAGGGGAGCATTTATACAGCCCCACATGCAACTGGACCCTGCGTATTCGCTCTTTCACAGCAACCCTAAATATTTCCCTGGCCCGCATGGCAGACGACTGAAAACTTGGGCCCCAGAAAACGCTTTTCGAGCCCCTTTCGCCCATTCAAAAGTGCCCAAAGAGGAAGGCTTTGGGTACAACTGAACTCCCCAGGGGAGCCTTTACGCAGCCCCACATGCAACTGGACCCTCTGGGTTTGCTGTTTCCGAGCAACCCTAAATATAACCCTAGCCAGCATGGCAGAAGACTGAAAACTCGGGCCACAGAAAAAGAGTTTCAAGCCCCGTTCGCCCATCCATAAGTGCCCCCCAAAAAAAGGCTTTGGGTACAAGTGAACTCCCCAGGGGAGCCTTTATGCAGCCCCACTTGCAACTGGAGCCTCCGCGTTCACTCTTTCACCACAAGCCTAAGTATAGCCCTCGGCGCAATGGGAGAAGACTGAAAAAGCGGGCCTCAGAAAACGCATTGCGATTCCCCTTGGACTATCCAAAAGTGCCCCCAAAGGAAGGCTTTGGCTACAAGTGAACTCCCCAGGGGAGCCTTTACCCAGCCCCACATGCAACTGGACCCTCCGTGTTCGCTGTATACGAGCAACCCTAAATATAACCCTAGCCAGCATGGCAGAAGACTGAAATCTCGGGCCACAGAAAAAGAGTTTTAAGCCCCGTTCGCCCATACAGAAGTGCCCCTAAAGGAAGGCTTTGGGAACAACTGAACTCCCCAGGGGAGCATTTATGCAGCCCCACATGCAACTGGACCCTGCGTATTCGCTCTTTCACAGCAACCCTAAATATAACCCTGGCCCGCATGGCAGACGACTGAAAACTCGGGCCACAGAAAATGAGTTACAAGCCCCATTCGCCCATCCAGAAGTGCACCTAAACGAAGGCTTTGGGTACAAGTGAACTCCCCAGGGCAGCCTTTATGCAGCCCCACATGCAACTGGACCCTCCGCGTTCACTCTTTCACCGCAAGCCTAAATATATCCCTCGGCGCAATGGGAGAAGACTGAAAAAGCGGGCCTCAGAAAACGCATTGCGATTCCCCTTGGACCATCCAAAAGTGCCCCCAAAGGAAGGCTTTGGGTACAACTGAACTCCCCAGGGGAGCCTTTACGCAGCCCCACATGCAACTGGACCCTCCGGGTTAGCTGTTTACGAGCAACCCTTAATATAACACTAGCCAGCATGGCAGAACACTGAAAACTCGGTCCGCAGAAAAAGCATTTCAAGCCCCATTCACCCATACAGAGGTGCCCCCAAAGGAATGCTTTGGGTACAACTGAACTCCCCAGGGGAGCCTTTACGCAGCCCCACATGCAACCGGACCCTCCGTGTACGCTGTTTACGAGCAACCCTAAATATAACCCTAGCCAGCATCGCAGAAGACTGAAAATTGGGTCACAGAAAAAGAGTTTCAAGAACCGTTCGCCCATCCAGATGTGCCACTAAAGGAAGGCTTTGGGTAAAAGTAAACTCCCCAGGGGAGCTTTTATGCAGCCCCACATGCAACTGGACGCTCCGGGTTCACTCTTTCACCGCAAGCCTAACTATAGCCCTCGGCGCAATGGGAGAAGACTGAAAATGCGGGCCTCAGAAAATACATTGCGGTTCCCCTTGGACCATCCAAAAGTGCCCCCAAAGGAAGGCTTTGGGTACAAGTGAACTCCCCAGGGGAGCCTTTATGCAGCCCCACATGCAACTGGACCCTGGGGTTCGCTCTTTCCGAGCAACACTAAACATAAACATAGCCGGCATGGGAGAAGACTGAAAACTCGGGCCATAGAAAACGCTTTCCGAGCCCCTTTCGCCCACTCAGAAGTGCCCCCAGAGGAAGGCTTTGGGTACAAGTGAATTCCCCAGGGGTGCCTTTACGCAGCCCCACATGCAACTGCACCCTCCGGGTTCGCTCTTTCACAGCAACCCTAAATATAACCCTGGCCCGCATGGCAGACGACTGAAAACTCGGGCCACAGAAAAAGAGTTTTAAGCCCCGTTCGCCCATACAGAAGTGCCCCTAAAGGAAGGCTTTGGGTACAACTGAACTCCCCAGGGGAGCCTTTATGCAGCCCCACATGCCACTGGACCCTCCGTATTCGCTCTTTCACAGCAACCCTAAATATATCCCTGGCCCGCATGGCAGACAACTGAAAAATCGGGCCCCAGAAAACGTGTTACAAGCCCCATTCGCCCATCCAAATGTGCCCCCAAAGGAAGGCTTTGGGTACAACTGTACTCCCCAGGGGAGCCTTTATGCAGCCCCACATGCAACTGGACCCTCCGCGTTCACTCTTTCACCGCAAGACTAAATCTAGCCCTCGGCGCAATGGGAGAAGACTGAAAAAGCAGGCCTCAGAAAACGCATTGCGATTCCCCTTGGACCATCCAAAAGTGTCCCCAAAGGAAGGCTTTGGGTACAACTGAACTCCCCAGGGGAGCCTTTATGCAGCTCCACATGCAACTGGACCCTCCGGGTTCGCTCTTTCCGAGCAACGCTAAACATAGACCTAGCAGGCATGGGAGACGACTGAAAACTCGGGCCCCAGAAAACGCTTTCCGAGCCCCTTTCACCCATTCAAAGGTGCCCCCAGAGGAAGGCTTTGGGTACAAGAGAACTCCCCAGGGGAGCCTTTACGCAGCCCCACATGCAACTGGACCCTCCGGGTTCGCTGTTTCCGAGCAACCCTTAAAATAACACTAGCCAGCATGGCAGAAGAGTGAAAACTCGGGCCACAGAAAAAGCGTTTCAAGCCCCATTCACCCATCCAGAGGTGTACCCAAAGGAAGGCTTTGGGTACAACTGAACTCCCCAGGGGAGCCTTTACGCAGCCCCACATGCAACTGGACCCTCCGTATTCGCTCTTTCACAGCAACGTTAAATATTTCCCTGGCCCGCATGGCAGACGACTGAAAACTCGGGACACAGAAAAAGCGTTTCAAGCCCCATTCACCCATCCAGAAGTGCCCCCAAAAGAAGGCTTTGGGTACAAGTGAACTCCCCAGGGGAGCCTTTATGCAGCCCCACATGCAACTGGACCCTCCGGGTTCGCTCTTTCCGAGCAACACTAAACATAACCCTAGCCAGCATGGGAGACGACTGAAAACTCGGGCCCCAGAAAACGCATTCCGAGCCCCTTTCTCCCATTCAAAAGTGCCCCCAGAAGAAGGCTTTGGGTACAAGTGAACTCCCCAGGGTAGCCTTTATGCAGCCCCACATGCAACTGGACCCTGCGTATTCGCTCTTTCACAGCAACCCTAAATATAACCCTGGCCTGCATCGCAGACGACTGAAAAATCGGGCCACAGAAAAAGCGTTTCAAGCCCCATTCACCCATCCAGAAGTGCCCCCAAAGGAAGGCTTTGGGTACAACTGAACTCCCCAGGGGAGCCTTTATGCAGCCCAACATGCAACTGGACCCTCCGTATTCGCTCTTTCACAGCAACCCTAAATATAACCCTGTCCCGCATGGCAGACGACTGAAAAATCGGGTCCCAGAAAACGCGTTACAAGCCCCATTCGCCCATACAAAAGTGCCCCCAGAAGAAGGGTTTGGGTACAAGTGAACTCCCCAGGGGAGCCTTTACGCAGCCCCACATGCAACTGGACCCTGCGTTTTCGCTCTTTCACAGCAACCCTTAATATAACACTAGCCAGCATGGCAGAAGACTGAAAACTCGGGTCACAGAAAACGCGTTACAAGCCCCATTCCACCATCCAAAAGTGCCCCCAAAGGAAGGCTTTGGGTACAAGTGAACTCCCCAGGAGAGCCTTTATGCAGCCCCACATGCAACTGTACCCTCCGGGTTCACTCTTTCACCACAAGCCTAAGTATAGCCCTCGGCGCAATGGGAGAAGACTGAAAAAGCGGGCCTCAGAAAACGCATTGCGATTCCCCTTGGACTATCCAAAAGTGCCCCCAAAGGAAGGCTTTGGCTACAAGTGAACTCCCCAGGGGAGCCTTTACGCAGCCCCACATGCAACTGGACCCTCCGTGTTCGCTGTTTACGAGCAACCCTAAATATAACCCTAGCCAGCATGGCAGAAGACTGAAATCTCGGGCCACAGAAAAAGAGTTTTAAGCCCCGTTCGCCCATACAGAAGTGCCCCTAAAGGAAGGGTTTGGGTACAACTGAACTCCCCAGGGGAGCATTTATGCAGCCCCACATGCAACTGGACCCTGCGTATTCGCTCTTTCACAGCAACCCTAAATATTTCCCTGGCCCGCATGGCAGACGACTGAAAACTTGGGCCCCAGAAAACGCTTTTCGAGCCCCTTTCGCCCATTCAAAAGTGCCCAAAGAGGAAGGCTTTGGGTACAAGTGAACTCCCCAGGGGAGCCTTTACGCAGCCCCACATGCAACTGGACCCTCTGGGTTTGCTGTTTCCGAGCAACCCTAAATATAACCCTAGCCAGCATGGCAGAAGACTGAAAACTCGGGCCACAGAAAAAGAGTTTCAAGCCCCGTTCGCCCATCCAGAAGTGCCCCCAAAGGAAGGCTTTGGGTACAACTGAACTCCCCAGGGGAGCCTTTATGCAGCCCCACATGCAACTGGACCCTCCGGGTTCGCTCTTTCACAGCAACCCTAAATATAACCCTGGCCCGCATGGGAGAAGACTGAAAAATCGGGCCCCAGAAAACGCCTTCCGAGCCCCTTACGCCCATTCAAAAGTGCCCACAGAGGAAGGCTTTGGGTACAAGTGAACTCCCCAGGGGAGCCTTTACGCAGCTCCACATGCAACTGGACCCTCCGGGTTCGCTGTTTCCGAGCAACCCTATAGATATCCCTAGCCAGCATGGCAGAAGACTGAAAACTCGGGCCACAGAAAAAGAGTTTCAAGCCCCGTTCGCCCATCCAGAAGTGCACCTAAACGAAGCCTTTGGGTACAACTGAACTCCCCAGGAGAGCCTTTACGCAGCCCCACATGCAACTGGACCCTCCGCGTTCACTCTTTCACTACAAGCCTAAATATAGCCCTCGACGCAATGGGAGAAGACTGAAAAAGCGGGCCTCAGAAAACGCATTGCGATTCCCCTTGGACCATACAAATGTGCCCCCAAAGGAAGGCTTTGGGTACAAGTGAACTCCCCAGGGGAGCCTTTACGCAGCCCCACATGCAACTGGACCCTCCGGGTTCGCTGTTTCCGAGCAACCCTAAATATATCACTAGCCAGCATGGGAGACGACTGAAAACTCAGGCCCCAGAAAAAGCGTTTCAAGCCCCATTCACCCATCCAAAAGTGCCCCCAAAGGAAGGCTTTGGGTACAAGTGAACTCCCCAGGGGAGCCTTTACGCAGCCCCACATGCAACTGGACCCTCCGGGTTTGCTGTTTCCGAGACACCCTTAATATAACACTAGCCAGCATGGGAGAAGACTGAAAACTCGGTCCACAGAAAAAGCGTTTCAAGCCCCATTCACCCATCCAGAGGTGCCTCCAAAGGAAGGCTTTGGGTACAAGTGAACTCCCCAGGGGAGCCTTTACGCAGCCCCACATGCAACTGGACCCTCCGGGTTCGCTGTTTACGAGCAACCCTAAATATATCCCGAGCCAGCATGGCAGAATACTGAAAACTCGGGCCACAGAAAAAGAGTTTCAAAAACCGTTCGCCCATCCTGATGTGCCCCTAAAGGAAGGCTTTGGGTACAACTGAACTCCCCAGGAGAGCCTTTATGCAGCCCCACATGCAACTGGACCCTCCGGGTTCGCTCTTTCACAGCAACCCTAAATATAACCCTGGCCTGCATGGCAGACGACTGAAAAATCGGGCCCCAGAAAAGGCGTTACAAGCCCCATTCGCCCATCCAAAAGTGCCCCCAAAGGAAGGCTTTGGGTACAAGTGAACTCCCCAGGGGAGCCTTTATGCAGCCCCACATGCAACTGGACCCTCCGGGTTCACTCTTTCACCGCAGGCCTAAATAAAGCCCTCGGAGCAAAGGGAGAAGACTGAAAAAGCGGGCCTCAGAAAACGCATTGCGATTCCCCTTGGACCATCCAAAAGTGCCCCCAAAGGAAGGTTTGGGTACAAGTGAACTCCCCAGGGGAGCCGTTATGCAGCCCCACATGCAACTGGACCCTCCGGGTTCGCTGTTTCCGAGCAACCCTTAATATAACACTAGCCGGCATGGCAGACGACTGAAAACTCGGGCCCCAGAAAACGCATTCTGAGCCCCTTTCGCCCATTCAAAAGTGCCCCCAGAGGAAGGCTTTGGGTACAAGTGAACTCCCCAGGGGAGCCTTTATGCAGCCCCACATGCAACTGGACCCTCCGTATTCGCTCTTTCACAGCAACCCAAATATAACCCTGGCTCGCATGGCAGACGACTGAAAAATCCGGCCCCAGAAAACGCGATACAAGCCCCATTCGCCCATCCAGAAGTGCCCCCAAAGGAAGGCTTTGGGTACAAGTGAACTCCCCAGGGGAGCCTTTACGCAGCCCCACATGCAACTGGACCCTCCGGGTTCGGTGTTTCCGAGCAACCCTATAGATATCCCTAGCCAGCATGGCAGAAGACTGAAAACTCGGGCCACAGAAAAAGAGTTTCAAGCCCCGTTCGCCCATCCAGAAGTGCACCTAAACGAAGCCTTTGGGTACAACTGAACTCCCCAGGAGAGCCTTTACGCAGCCCCACATGCAACTGGACCCTCCGCGTTCACTCTTTCACTACAAGCCTAAATATAGCCCTCGACGCAATGGGAGAAGACTGAAAAAGCGGGCCTCAGAAAACGCATTGCGATTCCCCTTGGACCATACAAATGTGCCCCCAAAGGAAGGCTTTGGGTACAAGTGAACTCCCCAGGGGAGCCTTTACGCAGCCCCACATGCAACTGGACCCTCCGGGTTCGCTGTTTCCGAGCAACCCTAAATATATCACTAGCCAGCATGGGAGACGACTGAAAACTCGGGCCCCAGAAAAAGCGTTTCAAGCCCCATTCACCCATCCAAAAGTGCCCCCAAAGGAAGGCTTTGAGTACAAGTGAACTCCCCAGGGGAGCCTTTATGCAGCCCCACATGCAACTGGACCCTCCGTGTTCGCTGTTTCCGAGCAACCCTTAATATAACACTAGCCGGCATGGGAGACGACTGAAAAATCGGGTCCCAGAAAACGCTTTCTGAGCCCCTTTCGCCCATTCAAAAGTGCCCCCAGAGGAAGGCTTTGGGTACAAGTGAACTCCCCAGGGGAGCCTTTACGCAGCCCCACATGCAACTGGACCCTCCGGGTTTGCTGTTTCCGAGACACCCTTAATATAACACTAGCCAGCATGGGAGAAGACTGAAAACTCGGTCCACAGAAAAAGCGTTTCAAGCCCCATTCACCCATCCAGAGGTGCCTCCAAAGGAAGGCTTTGGGTACAAGTGAACTCCCCAGGGGAGCCTTTACGCAGCCCCACATGCAACTGGACCCTCCGGGTTCGCTGTTTACGAGCAACCCTAAATATATCCCGAGCCAGCATGGCAGAATACTGAAAACTCGGGCCACAGAAAAAGAGTTTCAAAAACCGTTCGCCCATCCTGATGTGCCCCTAAAGGAAGGCTTTGGGTACAACTGAACTCCCCAGGGGAGCCTTTATGCAGCCCCACATGCAACTGGACCCTCCGTATTCGCTCTTTCACAGCAACCCTAAATATAACCCTGGCCCGCATGGCAGACGACTGAAAAATCGGGCGTCAGAAAACGCTTTCTGAGCCCCTTTCGCCCATCCAAAAGTGACCCCAAAGGAAGGCTTTGGGTACAAGTGAACTCCCCAGGGGAGCTTTTATGCAGCCCCACATGCAACTGGACCCTCCGGGTTCGCTGTTTCTGAGCAACCCTAAATATATCACTAGCCAGCATGGGAGACGACTGAAAACTCGGGCCACAGAAAAAGAGTTTCAAGCCCCATTCGCCCATCCTGAAGTGCCCCCAAAGGAAGGCTTTGGGTACAAGTGAACTCCCCAGGGGAGCCTTTATGCAGCCCCACATGCAACTGGACCCTCCGTATTCGCTCTTTCACAGCAACCCTAAATATAACCCTGGCCCACATGACAGACGATTGAAAAATCGGGCCCCAGAAAACGCGTTACAAGCCCCATTCGCCCATCCAAAAGTGCCCCCAGAGGAAGGGTTTGGGTACAACTGAACTCCCCAGGGGAGCCTTTATGCAGCCCCACATGCGACTGCTCCCTCTGCGTTCACTCATTCACCACAAGACTAAATATATCCCTCGGCGCAATGGGAGAAGACTGAAAAAGAGGGCCTCAGAAAACGCATTGCGATTCCCCTTGGACCATCCAAAAGTGCCCCCAAAGGAAGGCTTTGGGTACAAGTGAACTCCCCAGGGGAGCCTTTACGCAGCCCCACATGCAACTGGACCCTCCGGGTTCGCTCTTTCCGAGCAACCCTAAATATATCACTAGCCAGCATGGAGAAGACTGAAAACTCGGGCAACAGAAAAAGGGTTTCAATCCCCATTCACCCATCCAGAAGTGCCCCCAAAGGAAGGCTTTGGATACAACTGAACTCCCCAGGGGAGCCTTTACGCAGCCCCACATGCAACTGGACCCTCTGGGTTCGCTGTTTCCGAGCAACCCTAAATATAACCCTAGCTAGCATGGCAGAAAAATGAAAACACGGGCCACAGAAAAAGAGTTTCAAGCCCCGTTCGCCCATCCAGAGGTGCACCTAAACGAAGGCTTTGGGAACAAGTGAACTCCCCAGGCGAGCCTTTATGCAGCCCCACATGCAACTGGACCCTCCGGGTTCACTCTTTCACAGCAACCCTACATATAACCCTGGCCCACATGGGAGAAAACTGAAAAATCGGGCCCCAGAAAACGCTTTCCGAGCCCCTTTTGCCCATTCAAAAGTGCCCCCAGAGGAAGGCTTTGGGTACAAGTGAACTCCCCAGGGGAGCCTTTATGCAGCCCCACATGCAACTGGACCCTCCGGGTTCGCTCTTTCACAGCAACCCTAAATATACCCCTAGCCAGCATGTCATAAGACTGAAATCTCGGGCCACAGAAAAAGAGTTTCAAGCCCCATTCGCCAATCCAGAAGTACCCCTAAAGGAAGGCTTTGGGTACAACTGAACTCCCCAGGGGAGCCTTTATGCAGCCCCACATGCAACTGGACCCTCCGTATTCGCTCTTTCACATCAACCCTAAATATAACCCTGGCCTTCATGGCAGACGACTGAAAAATCGGGCCCCAGAAAATGCGTTACAAGCCCCATTCGCCCATCCAAAAGTGCCCCCAAAGGAAGGCTTTGGGTACAAGTGAACTCCCCAGGGGAGCCTTTATGCAGCCCCACATGCAACTGGACCCTCCGCGTTCACTCTTTCACCGCAAGAATAAATATATCCCTCGGCGCAATGGGAGAAGACTGAAAAAGCGGGCCTCAGAAAACGCATTGCGATTCCCCTTGGACCATCCAAAAGTACACCCAAATGAAGGCTTTGGGTACAAGTGAACTCCCCAGGGGAGCCGTTATGCAGCCCCACATGCAACTGGACCCTCCGTGTTCGCTGTTTCCGAGCAACCCTTAATATAACACTAGCCGGCATGGCAGACGACTGAAAACTCGGGCCCCAGAAAACGCATTCTGAGCCCCTTTCGCCCATTCAAAAGTGCCCCCAGAGGAAGGCTTTGGGTACAAGTGAACTCCCCAGGGGAGCCTTTATGCAGCCCCACATGCAACTGGACCCTCCGTATTCGCTCTTTCACAGCAACCCAAATATAACCCTGGCTCGCATGGCAGACGACTGAAAAATCGGGCCCCAGAAAACGCGATACAAGCCCCATTCGCCCATCCAGAAGTGCCCCCAAAGGAAGGCTTTGGGTACAAGTGAACTCCCCAGGGGAGCCTTTACGCAGCCCCACATGCAACTGGACCCTCCGGGTTCGGTGTTTCCGAGCAACCCTATAGATATCCCTAGCCAGCATGGCAGAAGACTGAAAACTCGGGCCACAGAAAAAGAGTTTCAAGCCCCGTTCGCCCATCCAGAAGTGCACCTAAACGAAGCCTTTGGGTACAACTGAACTCCCCAGGAGAGCCTTTACGCAGCCCCACATGCAACTGGACCCTCCGCGTTCACTCTTTCACTACAAGCCTAAATATAGCCCTCGACGCAATGGGAGAAGACTGAAAAAGCGGGCCTCAGAAAACGCATTGCGATTCCCCTTGGACCATACAAATGTGCCCCCAAAGGAAGGCTTTGGGTACAAGTGAACTCCCCAGGGGAGCCTTTACGCAGCCCCACATGCAACTGGACCCTCCGGGTTCGCTGTTTCCGAGCAACCCTAAATATATCACTAGCCAGCATGGGAGACGACTGAAAACTCGGGCCCCAGAAAAAGCGTTTCAAGCCCCATTCACCCATCCAAAAGTGCCCCCAAAGGAAGGCTTTGAGTACAAGTGAACTCCCCAGGGGAGCCTTTATGCAGCCCCACATGCAACTGGACCCTCCGTGTTCGCTGTTTCCGAGCAACCCTTAATATAACACTAGCCGGCATGGGAGACGACTGAAAAATCGGGTCCCAGAAAACGCTTTCTGAGCCCCTTTCGCCCATTCAAAAGTGCCCCCAGAGGAAGGCTTTGGGTACAAGTGAACTCCCCAGGGGAGCCTTTACGCAGCCCCACATGCAACTGGACCCTCCGGGTTTGCTGTTTCCGAGACACCCTTAATATAACACTAGCCAGCATGGGAGAAGACTGAAAACTCGGTCCACAGAAAAAGCGTTTCAAGCCCCATTCACCCATCCAGAGGTGCCTCCAAAGGAAGGCTTTGGGTACAAGTGAACTCCCCAGGGGAGCCTTTACGCAGCCCCACATGCAACTGGACCCTCCGGGTTCGCTGTTTACGAGCAACCCTAAATATATCCCGAGCCAGCATGGCAGAATACTGAAAACTCGGGCCACAGAAAAAGAGTTTCAAAAACCGTTCGCCCATCCTGATGTGCCCCTAAAGGAAGGCTTTGGGTACAACTGAACTCCCCAGGGGAGCCTTTATGCAGCCCCACATGCAACTGGACCCTCCGTATTCGCTCTTTCACAGCAACCCTAAATATAACCCTGGCCCGCATGGCAGACGACTGAAAAATCGGGCGTCAGAAAACGCTTTCTGAGCCCCTTTCGCCCATCCAAAAGTGACCCCAAAGGAAGGCTTTGGGTACAAGTGAACTCCCCAGGGGAGCTTTTATGCAGCCCCACATGCAACTGGACCCTCCGGGTTCGCTGTTTCTGAGCAACCCTAAATATATCACTAGCCAGCATGGGAGACGACTGAAAACTCGGGCCACAGAAAAAGAGTTTCAAGCCCCATTCGCCCATCCTGAAGTGCCCCCAAAGGAAGGCTTTGGGTACAAGTGAACTCCCCAGGGGAGCCTTTATGCAGCCCCACATGCAACTGGACCCTCCGTATTCGCTCTTTCACAGCAACCCTAAATATAACCCTGGCCCACATGACAGACGATTGAAAAATCGGGCCCCAGAAAACGCGTTACAAGCCCCATTCGCCCATCCAAAAGTGCCCCCAGAGGAAGGGTTTGGGTACAACTGAACTCCCCAGGGGAGCCTTTATGCAGCCCCACATGCGACTGCTCCCTCTGCGTTCACTCATTCACCACAAGACTAAATATATCCCTCGGCGCAATGGGAGAAGACTGAAAAAGAGGGCCTCAGAAAACGCATTGCGATTCCCCTTGGACCATCCAAAAGTGCCCCCAAAGGAAGGCTTTGGGTACAAGTGAACTCCCCAGGGGAGCCTTTACGCAGCCCCACATGCAACTGGACCCTCCGGGTTCGCTCTTTCCGAGCAACCCTAAATATATCACTAGCCAGCATGGAGAAGACTGAAAACTCGGGCAACAGAAAAAGGGTTTCAATCCCCATTCACCCATCCAGAAGTGCCCCCAAAGGAAGGCTTTGGATACAACTGAACTCCCCAGGGGAGCCTTTACGCAGCCCCACATGCAACTGGACCCTCTGGGTTCGCTGTTTCCGAGCAACCCTAAATATAACCCTAGCTAGCATGGCAGAAAAATGAAAACACGGGCCACAGAAAAAGAGTTTCAAGCCCCGTTCGCCCATCCAGAGGTGCACCTAAACGAAGGCTTTGGGAACAAGTGAACTCCCCAGGCGAGCCTTTATGCAGCCCCACATGCAACTGGACCCTCCGGGTTCACTCTTTCACAGCAACCCTACATATAACCCTGGCCCACATGGGAGAAAACTGAAAAATCGGGCCCCAGAAAACGCTTTCCGAGCCCCTTTTGCCCATTCAAAAGTGCCCCCAGAGGAAGGCTTTGGGTACAAGTGAACTCCCCAGGGGAGCCTTTATGCAGCCCCACATGCAACTGGACCCTCCGGGTTCGCTCTTTCACAGCAACCCTAAATATACCCCTAGCCAGCATGTCATAAGACTGAAATCTCGGGCCACAGAAAAAGAGTTTCAAGCCCCATTCGCCAATCCAGAAGTACCCCCAGAGAAAGGCTTTGGGTACAACTGAACTCCCCAGGGGAGCCTTTATGCAGCCCCACATGCAACTGGACCCTCCGTATTCGCTCTTTCACATCAACCCTAAATATAACCCTGGCCTTCATGGCAGACGACTGAAAAATCGGGCCCCAGAAAATGCGTTACAAGCCCCATTCGCCCATCCAAAAGTGCCCCCAAAGGAAGGCTTTGGGTACAAGTGAACTCCCCAGGGGAGCCTTTATGCAGCCCCACATGCAACTGGACCCTCCGCGTTCACTCTTTCACCGCAAGACTAAATATATCCCTCGGCGCAATGGGAGAAGACTGAAAAAGCGGGCCTCAGAAAACGCATTGCGATTCCCCTTGGACCATCCAAAAGTACACCCAAATGAAGGCTTTGGGTACAAGTGAACTCCCCAGGGGAGCCTTTATGCAGCCCCACATGCAACTGGACCCTCCGTGTTCGCTGTTTCCGAGCAACCCTAAATATAACACTAGCCAGCATGGGAGACGACTGAAAACTCGGGCCCCAGAAAACGCATTCTGAGCCCCTTTCGCTTATTCAAAAGTGCCCCCACAGGAAGGCTTTGGGTACAAGTGAACTCCCCAGGGGAGCTTTTACGCAGCCCCACATGCAACTGGACCATCTGGGTTTGCTGTTTCCGAGCAACCCTTACTAAAATACTAGCCAGCATGGCAGAAGACTGAAAACTCGGGCCACAGAAAAAGAGTTTCAAGCCCCGTTCGCCCATCCATAAGTGCCCCCCAAAAAAAGGCTTTGGGTACAAGTGAACTCCCCAGGGGAGCCTTTATGCAGCCCCACATGCAACTGGACCCTCCGGGTTCGCTCTTTCACAGCAACTCTAAATATAACTCTGGCCTGCATGGCAGATGACTTAAAAATCTGGCGCCAGAAAACGAGTTACAGGCCCCATTCGCCCATCCAGAAGTGCACCCAGAGGAAGGCTTTGGGTACAACTGAACTCCCCAAGGGGGGCCTTTATGCAGCCCCACTTGCAACTGGAGCCTCCGCGTTCACTCTTTCACCACAAGCCTAAGTATAGCCCTCGGCGCAATGGGAGAAGACTGAAAATGCGGGCCTCAGAAAATACATTGCGGTTCCCCTTGGACCATCCAAAAGTGCCCCCAAAGGAAGGCTTTGGGTACAAGTGAACTCCCCAGGGGAGCCTTTATGCAGCCCCACATGCAACTGGACCCTGGGGTTCGCTCTTTCCGAGCAACACTAAACATAGACATAGCCGGCATGGGAGAAGACTGAAAACTCGGGCCATAGAAAACGCTTTCCGAGCCCCTTTCACCCATTCAAAGGTGCCCCCAGAGGAAGGCTTTGGGTACAAGAGAACTCCCCAGGGGAGCCTTTACGCAGCCCCACATGCAACTGGACCCTCCGGGTTCGCTGTTTCCGAGCAACCCTTAAAATAACACTAGCCAGCATGGCAGAAGAGTGAAAACTCGGGCCACAGAAAAAGCGTTTCAAGCCCCATTCACCCATCCAGAGGTGTACCCAAAGGAAGGCTTTGGGTACAACTGAACTCCCCAGGGGAGCCTTTACGCAGCCCCACATGCAACTGGACCCTCCGTATTCGCTCTTTCACAGCAACCCTAAATATATACCTGGCCCGCATGGCAGACAACTGAAAAATCGGGCCCCAGAAAACGTGTTACAAGCCCCATTCGCCCATCCAAAAGTGCCCCCAAAAGAAGGCTTTGGATACAACTGAACTCCCCAGGGGAGCCTTTATGCAGCCCCACATGCAACTGGACCCTCCGCGTTCACTCTTTCACTGCAAGCCTAAGTATAGCCCTCGGCGCAATGGGAGAAGACCGAAAAAGCGGGCCTCAGAAAACGCATTGCGATTCCCCTTGGACCATCCAAAAGTGCCCCCAAAGAAAGGCTTTGGGTACAAGTGAACTCCCCAGGGGAGCCTTTACGCAGCCCCACATGCAACTGGCCCCTTCGGTTTCGCTCTTTCACAGCAACGTTAAATATTTCCCTGGCCCGCATGGCAGACGACTGAAAACTCGGGACACAGAAAAAGCGTTTCAAGCCCCATTCACCCATCCAGAAGTGCCCCCAAAAGAAGGCTTTGGGTACAAGTGAACTCCCCAGGGGAGCCTTTATGCAGCCCCACATGCAACTGGACCCTCCGGGTTCGCTCTTTCCGAGCAACACTAAACATAACCCTAGCCAGCATGGGAGACGACTGAAAACTCGGGCCCCAGAAAACGCATTCCGAGCCCCTTTCTCCCATTCAAAAGTGCCCCCAGAGGAAGGCTTTGGGTACAAGTGAACTCCCCAGGGTAGCCTTTATGCAGCCCCACATGCAACTGGACCCTGCGTATTCGCTCTTTCACAGCAACCCTAAATATAACCCTGGCCTGCATCGCAGACGACTGAAAAATCGGGCCACAGAAAAAGCGTTTCAAGCCCCATTCACCCATCCAGAAGTGCCCCCAAAGGAAGGCTTTGGGTACAACTGAACTCCCCAGGGGAGCCTTTATGCAGCCCAACATGCAACTGGACCCTCCGTATTCGCTCTTTCACAGCAACCCTAAATATAACCCTGTCCCGCATGGCAGACGACTGAAAAATCGGGTCCCAGAAAACGCGTTACAAGCCCCATTCGCCCATACAAAAGTGCCCCCAGAAGAAGGGTTTGGGTACAAGTGAACTCCCCAGGGGAGCCTTTACGCAGCCCCACATGCAACTGGACCCTGCGTTTTCGCTCTTTCACAGCAACCCTTAATATAACACTCGCCAGCATGGCAGAAGACTGAAAACTCGGGTCACAGAAAACGCGTTACAAGCCCCATTCCACCATCCAAAAGTGCCCCCAAAGGAAGGCTTTGGGTACAAGTGAACTCCCCAGGAGAGCCTTTATGCAGCCCCACATGCAACTGTACCCTCCGGGTTCACTCTTTCACCACAAGCCTAAGTATAGCCCTCGGCGCAATGGGAGAAGACTGAAAAAGCGGGCCTCAGAAAACGCATTGCGATTCCCCTTGGACTATCCAAAAGTGCCCCCAAAGGAAGGCTTTGGCTACAAGTGAACTCCCCAGGGGAGCCTTTACGCAGCCCCACATGCAACTGGACCCTCCGTGTTCGCTGTTTACGAGCAACCCTAAATATAACCCTAGTCAGCATGGCAGAAGACTGAAATGTCGGGCCACAGAAAAAGAGTTTTAAGCCCCGTTCGCCCATACAGAAGTGCCCCTAAAGGAAGGCTTTGGGTACAACTGAACTCCCCAGGGGAGCATTTATGCAGCCCCACATGCAACTGGACCCTGCGTATTCGCTCTTTCACAGCAACCCTAAATATTTCCCTGGCCCGCATGGCAGACGACTGAAAACTTGGGCCCCAGAAAACGCTTTTCGAGCCCCTTTCGCCCATTCAAAAGTGCCCAAAGAGGAAGGCTTTGGGTACAAGTGAACTCCCCAGGGGAGCCTTTACGCAGCCCCACATGCAACTGGACCCTCTGGGTTTGCTGTTTCCGAGCAACCCTAAATATAACCCTAGCCAGCATGGCAGAAGACTGAAAACTCGGGCCACAGAAAAAGAGTTTCAAGCCCCGTTCGCCCATCCATAAGTGCCCCCCAAAAAAAGGCTTTGGGTACAAGTGAACTCCCCAGGGGAGCCTTTATGCAGCCCCACATGCAACTGGACCCTCCGGGTTCGCTCTTTCACAGCAACTCTAAATATAACTCTGGCCTGCATGGCAGATGACTTAAAAATCTGGCGCCAGAAAACGAGTTACAGGCCCCATTCGCCCATCCAGAAGTGCACCCAGAGGAAGGCTTTGGGTACAACTGAATTCCCCAAGGGGGGCCTTTATGCAGCCCCACTTGCAACTGGAGCCTCCGCGTTCACTCTTTCACCACAAGCCTAAGTATAGCCCTCGGCGCAATGGGAGAAGACTGAAAAAGCGGGCCTCAGAAAACGCATTGCGATTCCCCTTGGACTATCCAAAAGTGCCCCCAAAGGAAGGCTTTGGCTACAAGTGAACTCCCCAGGGGAGCCTTTACGCAGCCCCACATGCAACTGGACCCTCCGTGTTCGCTGTATACGAGCAACCCTAAATATAACCCTAGCCAGCATGGCAGAAGACTGAAATCTCGGGCCACAGAAAAAGAGTTTTAAGCCCCGTTCGCCCATACAGAAGTGCCCCTAAAGGAAGGCTTTGGGAACAACTGAACTCCCCAGGGGAGCATTTATGCAGCCCCACATGCAACTGGACCCTGCGTATTCGCTCTTTCACAGCAACCCTAAATATAACCCTGGCCCGCATGGCAGACGACTGAAAACTCGGGCCACAGAAAATGAGTTACAAGCCCCATTCGCCCATCCAGAAGTGCACCTAAACGAAGGCTTTGGGTACAAGTGAACTCCCCAGGGCAGCCTTTATGCAGCCCCACATGCAACTGGACCCTCCGCGTTCACTCTTTCACCGCAAGCCTAAATATAACCTTCGGCGCAATGGGAGAAGACTGAAAATGCGGGCCTCAGAAAACGCATTGCGATTCCCCTTGGACCATCCAAAAGTGACCCCAAAGGAAGGCTTTGGGTACAAGTGAACTCCCCAGGGGAGCCTTTACGCAGCCCCACATGCAACTGGACCCTCTGGGTTAGCTGTTTACGAGCAACCCTTAATATAACACTAGCCAGCATGGCAGAACACTGAAAACTCGGTCCGCAGAAAAAGCATTTCAAGCCCCATTCACCCATACAGAGGTGCCCCCAAAGGAATGCTTTGGGTACAACTGAACTCCCCAGGGGAGCCTTTACGCAGCCCCACATGCAACCGGACCCTCCGTGTACGCTGTTTACGAGCAACCCTAAATATAACCCTAGCCAGCATCGCAGAAGACTGAAAATTGGGTCACAGAAAAAGAGTTTCAAGAACCGTTCGCCCATCCAGATGTGCCCCTAAAGGAAGGCTTTGGGTACAAGTAAACTCCCCAGGGGAGCCTATATGCAGCCCCACATGCAACTGGACGCTCCGGGTTCACTCTTTCACCGCAAGCCTAACTATAGCCCTCGGCGCAATGGGAGACGACTGAAAACTCGGGCCCCAGAAAACGCTTTCCGAGCCCCTTTCACCCATTTAAAGGTGCCCCCAGAGGAAGGCTTTGGGTACAAGAGAACTCCCCAGGGGAGCCTTTACGCAGCCCCACATGCAACTGGACCCTCCGGGTTCGCTGTTTCCGAGCAACCCTTAAAATAACACTAGCCAGCATGGCAGAAGAGTGAAAACTCGGGCCACAGAAAAAGCGTTTCAAGCCCCATTCACCCATCCAGAGGTGTACCCAAAGGAAGGCTTTGGGTACAACTGAACTCCCCAGGGGAGCCTTTACGCAGCCCCACATGCAACTGGACCCTCCGTATTCGCTCTTTCACAGCAACCCTAAATATATACCTGGCCCGCATGGCAGACAACTGAAAAATCGGGCCCCAGAAAACGTGTTACAAGCCCCATTCGCCCATCCAAAAGTGCCCCCAAAAGAAGGCTTTGGATACAACTGAACTCCCCAGGGGAGCCTTTATGCAGCCCCACATGCAACTGGACCCTCCGCGTTCACTCTTTCACTGCAAGACTAAATATAGCCCTCGGCGCAATGGGAGAAGACCGAAAAAGCGGGCCTCAGAAAACGCATTGCGATTCCCCTTGGACCATCCAAAAGTGCCCCCAAAGAAAGGCTTTGGGTACAAGTGAACTCCCCAGGGGAGCCTTTACGCAGCCCCACATGCAACTGGACCCTTCGGGTTCGCTCTTTCACAGCAACGTTAAATATTTCCCTGGCCCGCATGGCAGACGACTGAAAACTCGGGACACAGAAAAAGCGTTTCAAGCCCCATTCACCCATCCAGAAGTGCCCCCAAAAGAAGGCTTTGGGTACAAGTGAACTCCCCAGGGGAGCCTTTATGCAGCCCCACATGCAACTGGACCCTCCGGGTTCGCTCTTTCCGAGCAACACTAAACATAACCCTAGCCAGCATGGGAGACGACTGAAAACTCGGGCCCCAGAAAACGCATTCCGAGCCCCTTTCTCCCATTCAAAAGTGCCCCCAGAAGAAGGCTTTGGGTACAAGTGAACTCCCCAGGGTAGCCTTTATGCAGCCCCACATGCAACTGGACCCTGCGTATTCGCTCTTTCACAGCAACCCTAAATATAACCCTGGCCTGCATCGCAGACGACTGAAAAATCGGGCCACAGAAAAAGCGTTTCAAGCCCCATTCACCCATCCAGAAGTGCCCCCAAAGGAAGGCTTTGGGTACAACTGAACTCCCCAGGGGAGCCTTTATGCAGCCCAACATGCAACTGGACCCTCCGTATTCGCTCTTTCACAGCAACCCTAAATATAACCCTGTCCCGCATGGCAGACGACTGAAAAATCGGGTCCCAGAAAACGCGTTACAAGCCCCATTCGCCCATACAAAAGTGCCCCCAGAAGAAGGGTTTGGGTACAAGTGAACTCCCCAGGGGAGCCTTTACGCAGCCCCACATGCAACTGGACCCTGCGTTTTCGCTCTTTCACAGCAACCCTTAATATAACACTAGCCAGCATGGCAGAAGACTGAAAACTCGGGTCACAGAAAACGCGTTACAAGCCCCATTCCACCATCCAAAAGTGCCCCCAAAGGAAGGCTTTGGGTACAAGTGAACTCCCCAGGAGAGCCTTTATGCAGCCCCACATGCAACTGTACCCTCCGGGTTCACTCTTTCACCACAAGCCTAAGTATAGCCCTCGGCGCAATGGGAGAAGACTGAAAAAGCGGGCCTCAGAAAACGCATTGCGATTCCCCTTGGACTATCCAAAAGTGCCCCCAAAGGAAGGCTTTGGCTACAAGTGAACTCCCCAGGGGAGCCTTTACGCAGCCCCACATGCAACTGGACCCTCCGTGTTCGCTGTTTACGAGCAACCCTAAATATAACCCTAGCCAGCATGGCAGAAGACTGAAATCTCGGGCCACAGAAAAAGAGTTTTAAGCCCCGTTCGCCCATACAGAAGTGCCCCTAAAGGAAGGGTTTGGGTACAACTGAACTCCCCAGGGGAGCATTTATGCAGCCCCACATGCAACTGGACCCTGCGTATTCGCTCTTTCACAGCAACCCTAAATATTTCCCTGGCCCGCATGGCAGACGACTGAAAACTTGGGCCCCAGAAAACGCTTTTCGAGCCCCTTTCGCCCATTCAAAAGTGCCCAAAGAGGAAGGCTTTGGGTACAAGTGAACTCCCCAGGGGAGCCTTTACGCAGCCCCACATGCAACTGGACCCTCCGGGTTCGCTGTTTACGAGCAACCCTAAATATAACCCTAGCCAGCATGGCAGAAGACTGAAAACTCGGGCCACAGAAAAAGAGTTTCAAGCCCCGTTCGCCCATCCAGAAGTGCCCCCAAAGGAAGGCTTTGGGTACAACTGAACTCCCCAGGGGAGCCTTTATGCAGCCCCACATGCAACTGGACCCTCCGGGTTCGCTCTTTCACAGCAACCCTAAATATAACCCTGGCCCGCATGGGAGAAGACTGAAAAATCGGGCCCCAGAAAACGCCTTCCGAGCCCCTTACGCCCATTCAAAAGTGCCCACAGAGGAAGGCTTTGGGTACAAGTGAACTCCCCAGGGGAGCCTTTACGCAGCTCCACATGCAACTGGACCCTCCGGGTTCGCTGTTTCCGAGCAACCCTTAATATAACCCTAGCCAGCATGGCAGAAGACTGAAAACTCGGGCCCCAGAAAACGCTTTCCGAGCCCCATTCCACCATCCAGAAGTGCCCCCAAAGGAAGGCTTTGGGTACAACTGAACTCCCCAGGGGAGCCTTTATGCAGCCCCACATGCAACTGGACCCTCCGCGTTCACTCTTTCACCGCAAGACTAAATATAGCCCTCGGCGCAATGGGAGAAGATTGTAAAAGCGGGCCTCAGAAAACGCATTGCGATTCCCCTTGGACCATCGAAAAGTACCCCCAAAGGAAGGCTTTGGGTACAAGTGAACTCCCCAGGGGAGCCTTTATGCAGCCCCACATGCAACTGGACCCTCCGCGTTCACTCTTTCACGGCAAGGCTAAATATAACCCTTGGCGCAATGGGAGAAGACTGAAAAAGCGGGCCTCAGAAAACGCATTGCGAATCCCCTTGGACCATCCAAAAGTGCCCCCAAAGGAAGGCTTTGGGTACAACTGAACTCCCCAGGGGAGCATTTATGCAGCCCCACATGCAACTGGACCCTCCGTATTCGCTCTTTCCGAGCAACCCTAAAAATATCACTAGCCAGCATGGCAGAAGACTGAAAACTCGGGCCACAGAAAAAGAGTTTCAAGCCCCGTTCGCCCATCCAGAAGTGCACCTAAATGAAGGCTTTGGGTACAACTGAACTCCCCAGGCGAGCCTTTATGCAGCCCCACATGCAACTGGACCCTCCGAGTTCACTCTTTCACTACACGCCTTAATACAGGCCTCGGTGCACTGGGAGAAGACTGAAAAAGCGGGCCTCAGAAAACGCATTGCGATTCCCCTTGGACCATCCAAATGTGCCCCCAAAGGAAGGCTTTGGGTACAAGTGAACTCCCCAGGGGAGCCTTTACGCAGCCCCACATGCAACTGGACCCTCCGGGTTCGCTGTTTCCGAGCAACCCTAAATATATCACTAGCCAGCATGGGAGACAACTGAAAACTCGGCCCCAGAAAAAGCGTTTCAAGCCCCATTCACCCATCCTGATGTGCCCGTAAAGGAAGGCTTTGGGTACAAGTGAACTCCCCAGGGGAGCCTTTACGCAGCCCCACATGCAACTGGACCCTCCGGGTTCGCTGTTTACGAGCAACCCTAAATATATCCCGAGCCAGCATGGCAGAATACTGAAACCTCGGGCCACGGAAAAAGAGTTTCAAAAACCGTTCGCCCATCCAGATGTGCCCGTAAAGGAAGGCTTTGGGTACAAGTGAACTCTCCAGGGGAGCCTTTATGCATCCGCACATGCAATTGGACCCTCCGTATTCGCTCTTTCACAGCAACACTAAATATAACCCTGGCCCGCATGGCAGACGACTTAAAAATCCGGCCCCAGAAAACGCTTTCCGAGCCCCTTACGCCCATTCAAAAGTGCCCACAGAGGAAGGCTTTGGGTACAAGTGAACTCCCCAGGGGAGCCTTTACGCAGCCCCACATGCAACTGGACCCTCCGGGTTTGCTGTTTCCGAGCAACCCTTAATATAACACTAGCCAGCATGGGAGAAGACTGAAAACTCGGTCCACAGAAAAAGCGTTTCAAGCCCCATTCACCCATCCAGAGGTGCCTCCAAAGGAAGGCTTTGGGTACAAGTGAACTCCCCAGGGGAGCCTTTACGCAGCCCCACATGCAACTGGACCCTCCGGGTTCGCTGTTTACGAGCAACCCTAAATATATCCCGAGCCAGCATGGCAGAATACTGAAACCTCGGGCCACAGAAAAAGAGTTTCAAAAACCGTTCGCCCATCCTGATGTGCCCCTAAAGGAAGGCTTTGGGTACAACTGAACTCCCCAGGGGAGCCTTTATGCAGCCCCACATGCAACTGGACCCTCCGTATTCGCTCTTTCACAGCAACCCTAAATATAACCCTGGCCCGCATGGCAGACGACTGAAAAATCGGGCGTCAGAAAACGCTTTCTGAGCCCCTTTCGCCCATCCAAAAGTGCCCCCAAAGGAAGGCTTTGGGTACAAGTGAACTCCCCAGGGGAGCTTTTATGCAGCCCCACATGCAACTGGACCCTCCGCGTTCACTCTTTCACCGCAAGCCTAAATATAACCTTCGGCGCAATGGGAGAAGACTGAAAATGCGGGCCTCAGAAAACGCATTGCGATTCCCCTTGGACCATCCAAAAGTGCCCCCAAAGGAAGGTTTTGGGTACAAGTGAACTCTCCAGGGGAGCCTTTATGCAGCCCCACATGCAACTGGACCCTCCGGGTTCGCTGTTTCTGAGCAACCCTAAATATATCACTAGCCAGCATGGGAGACGACTGAAAACTCGGGCCACAGAAAAAGAGTTTCAAGCCCCATTCGCCCATCCTGAAGTGCCCCCAAAGGAAGGCTTTGGGTACAACTGAACTCCCCAGGGGAGCCTTTACGCAGCCCCACATGCAACTGGACCCTCTGGGTTCGCTGTTTCCGAGCAACCCTAAATATAACCCTAGCTAGCATGGCAGAAAACTGAAAACACGGGCCACAGAAAAAGAGTTTCAAGCCCCATTCACCCATCCAGAAGTGCCCCCAAAGGAAGGCTTTGGGTACAACTGAACTCCCCAGGGGAGCCTTTATGCAGCCCAACATGCAACTGGACCCTCCGTATTCGCTCTTTCACAGCAACCCTAAATATAACCCTGTCCCGCATGGCAGACGACTGAAAAATCGGGTCCCAGAAAACGCGTTACAAGCCCCATTCGCCCATACAAAAGTGCCCCCAGAAGAAGGGTTTGGGTACAAGTGAACTCCCCAGGGGAGCCTTTACGCAGCCCCACATGCAACTGGACCCTGCGTTTTCGCTCTTTCACAGCATCCCTTAATATAACACTAGCCAGCATGGCAGAAGACTGAAAACTCGGGTCACAGAAAACGCGTTACAAGCCCCATTCCACCATCCAAAAGTGCCCCTAAAGGAAGGCTTTGGGTACAAGTGAACTCCCCAGGAGAGCCTTTATGCAGCCCCACATGCAACTGTACCCTCCGGGTTCACTCTTTCACCACAAGCCTAAGTATAGCCCTCAGCGCAATGGGAGAAGACTGAAAAAGCGGGCCTCAGAAAACGCATTGCGATTCCCCTTGGACTATCCAAAAGTGCCCCCAAAGGAAGGCTTTGGCTACAAGTGAACTCCCCAGGGGAGCCTTTACGCAGCCCCACATGCAACTGGACCCTCCGTGTTCGCTGTTTACGAGCAACCCTAAATATAACCCTAGCCAGCATGGCAGAAGACTGAAATCTCGGGCCACAGAAAAAGAGTTTTAAGCCCCGTTCGCCCATACAGAAGTGCCCCTAAAGGAAGGGTTTGGGTACAACTGAACTCCCCAGGGGAGCATTTATGCAGCCCCACATGCAACTGGACCCTGCGTATTCGCTCTTTCACAGCAACCCTAAATATTTCCCTGGCCCGCATGGCAGACGACTGAAAACTTGGGCCCCAG
Organism: Anas acuta; assembly: GCF_963932015.1. Taxonomy (NCBI): domain Eukaryota; kingdom Metazoa; phylum Chordata; class Aves; order Anseriformes; family Anatidae; genus Anas; species Anas acuta. Next base: position 12,088,024 of record NC_088997.1, read on the forward strand.
AAAACGCTTTTCGAGCCCCTTTCGCCCATTCAAAAGTGCCCAAAGAGGAAGGCTTTGGGTACAAGTGAACTCCCCAGGGGAGCCTTTACGCAGCCCCACATGCAACTGGACCCTCTGGGTTTGCTGTTTCCGAGCAACCCTAAATATAACCCTAGCCAGCATGGCAGAAGACTGAAAACTCGGGCCACAGAAAAAGAGTTTCAAGCCCCGTTCGCCCATCCAGAAGTGCCCCCAAAGGAAGGCTTTGGGTACAACTGAACTCCCCAGGGGAGCCTTTATGTAGCCCCACATGCAACTGGACCCTCCGTATTCGCTCTTTCACAGCAACCCTAAATATAACCCTGTCCCGCATGGCAGACGACTGAAAAATCGGGTCCCAGAAAACGCGTTACAAGCCCCATTCGCCCATACAAAAGTGCCCCCAGAAGAAGGGTTTGGGTACAAGTGAACTCCCCAGGGGAGCCTTTACGCAGCCCCACATGCAACTGGACCCTGCGTTTTCGCTCTTTCACAGCATCCCTTAATATAACACTAGCCAGCATGGCAGAAGACTGAAAACTCGGGTCACAGAAAACGCGTTACAAGCCCCATTCCACCATCCAAAAGTGCCCCTAAAGGAAGGCTTTGGGTACAAGTGAACTCCCCAGGAGAGCCTTTATGCAGCCCCACATGCAACTGTACCCTCCGGGTTCACTCTTTCACCACAAGCCTAAGTATAGCCCTCAGCGCAATGGGAGAAGACTGAAAAAGCGGGCCTCAGAAAACGCATTGCGATTCCCCTTGGACTATCCAAAAGTGCCCCCAAAGGAAGGCTTTGGCTACAAGTGAACTCCCCAGGGGAGCCTTTACGCAGCCCCACATGCAACTGGACCCTCCGTGTTCGCTGTTTACGAGCAACCCTAAATATAACCCTAGCCAGCATGGCAGAAGACTGAAATCTCGGGCCACAGAAAAAGAGTTTTAAGCCCCGTTCGCCCATACAGAAGTGCCCCTAAAGGAAGGGTTTGGGTACAACTGAACTCCCCAGGGGAGCATTTATGCAGCCCCACATGCAACTGGACCCTGCGTATTCGCTCTTTCACAGCAACCCTAAATATTTCCCTGGCCCGCATGGCAGACGACTGAAAACTTGGGCCCCAGAAAACGCTTTTCGAGCCCCTTTCGCCCATTCAAAAGTGCCCAAAGAGGAAGGCTTTGGGTACAAGTGAACTCCCCAGGGGAGCCTTTACGCAGCCCCACATGCAACTGGACCCTCTGGGTTTGCTGTTTCCGAGCAACCCTAAATATAACCCTAGCCAGCATGGCAGAAGACTGAAAACTCGGGCCACAGAAAAAGAGTTTCAAGCCCCGTTCGCCCATCCAGAAGTGCCCCCAAAGGAAGGCTTTGGGTACAACTGAACTCCCCAGGGGAGCCTTTATGTAGCCCCACATGCAACTGGACCCTCCGGGTTCGCTCTTTCACAGCAACCCTAAATATAACCCTGGCCCGCATGGGAGAAGACTGAAAAATCGGGCCCCAGAAAACGCCTTCCGAGCCCCTTACGCCCATTCAAAAGTGCCCACAGAGGAAGGCTTTGGGTACAAGTGAACTCCCCAGGGGAGCCTTTACGCAGCTCCACATGCAACTGGACCCTCCGGGTTCGCTGTTTCCGAGCAACCCTTAATATAACCCTAGCCAGCATGGCAGAAGACTGAAAACTCGGGCCCCAGAAAACGCTTTCCGAGCCCCATTCCACCATCCAGAAGTGCCCCCAAAGGAAGGCTTTGGGTACAACTGAACTCCCCAGGGGAGCCTTTATGCAGCCCCACATGCAACTGGACCCTCCGCGTTCACTCTTTCACCGCAAGACTAAATATAGCCCTCGGCGCAATGGGAGAAGATTGTAAAAGCGGGCCTCAGAAAACGCATTGCGATTCCCCTTGGACCATCGAAAAGTACCCCCAAAGGAAGGCTTTGGGTACAAGTGAACTCCCCAGGGGAGCCTTTATGCAGCCCAACATGCAACTGGACCCTCCGTATTCGCTCTTTCACAGCAACCCTAAATATAACCCTGTCCCGCATGGCAGACGACTGAAAAATCGGGTCCCAGAAAACGCGTTACAAGCCCCATTCGCCCATACAAAAGTGCCCCCAGAAGAAGGGTTTGGGTACAAGTGAACTCCCCAGGGGAGCCTTTACGCAGCCCCACATGCAACTGGACCCTGCGTTTTCGCTCTTTCACAGCATCCCTTAATATAACACTAGCCAGCATGGCAGAAGACTGAAAACTCGGGTCACAGAAAACGCGTTACAAGCCCCATTCCACCATCCAAAAGTGCCCCTAAAGGAAGGCTTTGGGTACAAGTGAACTCCCCAGGAGAGCCTTTATGCAGCCCCACATGCAACTGTACCCTCCGGGTTCACTCTTTCACCACAAGCCTAAGTATAGCCCTCAGCGCAATGGGAGAAGACTGAAAAAGCGGGCCTCAGAAAACGCATTGCGATTCCCCTTGGACTATCCAAAAGTGCCCCCAAAGGAAGGCTTTGGCTACAAGTGAACTCCCCAGGGGAGCCTTTACGCAGCCCCACATGCAACTGGACCCTCCGTGTTCGCTGTTTACGAGCAACCCTAAATATAACCCTAGCCAGCATGGCAGAAGACTGAAATCTCGGGCCACAGAAAAAGAGTTTTAAGCCCCGTTCGCCCATACAGAAGTGCCCCTAAAGGAAGGGTTTGGGTACAACTGAACTCCCCAGGGGAGCATTTATGCAGCCCCACATGCAACTGGACCCTGCGTATTCGCTCTTTCACAGCAACCCTAAATATTTCCCTGGCCCGCATGGCAGACGACTGAAAACTTGGGCCCCAGAAAACGCTTTTCGAGCCCCTTTCGCCCATTCAAAAGTGCCCAAAGAGGAAGGCTTTGGGTACAAGTGAACTCCCCAGGGGAGCCTTTACGCAGCCCCACATGCAACTGGACCCTCTGGGTTTGCTGTTTCCGAGCAACCCTAAATATAACCCTAGCCAGCATGGCAGAAGACTGAAAACTCGGGCCACAGAAAAAGAGTTTCAAGCCCCGTTCGCCCATCCAGAAGTGCCCCCAAAGGAAGGCTTTGGGTACAACTGAACTCCCCAGGGGAGCCTTTATGTAGCCCCACATGCAACTGGACCCTCCGGGTTCGCTCTTTCACAGCAACCCTAAATATAACCCTGGCCCGCATGGGAGAAGACTGAAAAATCGGGCCCCAGAAAACGCCTTCCGAGCCCCTTACGCCCATTCAAAAGTGCCCACAGAGGAAGGCTTTGGGTACAAGTGAACTCCCCAGGGGAGCCTTTACGCAGCTCCACATGCAACTGGACCCTCCGGGTTCGCTGTTTCCGAGCAACCCTTAATATAACCCTAGCCAGCATGGCAGAAGACTGAAAACTCGGGCCCCAGAAAACGCTTTCCGAGCCCCATTCCACCATCCAGAAGTGCCCCCAAAGGAAGGCTTTGGGTACAACTGAACTCCCCAGGGGAGCCTTTATGCAGCCCCACATGCAACTGGACCCTCCGCGTTCACTCTTTCACCGCAAGACTAAATATAGCCCTCGGCGCAATGGGAGAAGATTGTAAAAGCGGGCCTCAGAAAACGCATTGCGATTCCCCTTGGACCATCGAAAAGTACCCCCAAAGGAAGGCTTTGGGTACAAGTGAACTCCCCAGGGGAGCCTTTATGCAGCCCCACATGCAACTGGACCCTCCGCGTTCACTCTTTCACGGCAAGGCTAAATATAACCCTTGGCGCAATGGGAGAAGACTGAAAAAGCGGGCCTCAGAAAACGCATTGCGAATCCCCTTGGACCATCCAAAAGTGCCCCCAAAGGAAGGCTTTGGGTACAACTGAACTCCCCAGGGGAGCATTTATGCAGCCCCACATGCAACTGGACCCTCCGTATTCGCTCTTTCCGAGCAACCCTAAAAATATCACTAGCCAGCATGGCAGAAGACTGAAAACTCGGGCCACAGAAAAAGAGTTTCAAGCCCCGTTCGCCCATCCAGAAGTGCACCTAAATGAAGGCTTTGGGTACAATTGAACTCCCCAGGCGAGCCTTTATGCAGCCCCACATGCAACTGGACCCTCCGAGTTCACTCTTTCACTACACGCCTTAATACAGGCCTCGGTGCACTGGGAGAAGACTGAAAAAGCGGGCCTCAGAAAACGCATTGCGATTCCCCTTGGACCATCCAAATGTGCCCCCAAAGGAAGGCTTTGGGTACAAGTGAACTCCCCAGGGGAGCCTTTACGCAGCCCCACATGCAACTGGACCCTCCGGGTTCGCTGTTTCCGAGCAACCCTAAATATATCACTAGCCAGCATGGGAGACAACTGAAAACTCGGCCCCAGAAAAAGCGTTTCAAGCCCCATTCACCCATCCAAAAGTGCCCCCAAAGGAAGGCTTTGGGTACAAGTGAACTCCCCAGGGGAGCCTTTATGCAGCCCCACATGCAACTGGACCCTCCGTGTTCGCTGTTTACGAGCAACCCTAAATATATCCCGAGCCAGCAAGGCAGGATACTGAAACCTCGGGCCACAGAAAAAGAGTTTCAAAAACCGTTCGCCCATCCAGATGTGCCCGTAAAGGAAGGCTTTGGGTACAAGTGAACTCCCCAGGGGAGCCTTTATGCAGCCCCACATGCAACTGGACCCTCCGTGTTCGCTGTTTACGAGCAACCCTAAATATATCCCGAGCCAGCATGGCAGGATACTGAAACCTCGGGCCACAGAAAAAGAGTTTCAAAAACCGTTCGCCCATCCAGATGTGCCCGTAAAGGAAGGCTTTGGGTACAAGTGAACTCTCCAGGGGAGCCTTTATGCATCCGCACATGCAATTGGACCCTCCGTATTCGCTCTTTCACAGCAACACTAAATATAACCCTGGCCCGCATGGCAGACGACTTAAAAATCCGGCCCCAGAAAACGCTTTCCGAGCCCCTTACGCCCATTCAAAAGTGCCCACAGAGGAAGGCTTTGGGTACAAGTGAACTCCCCAGGGGAGCCTTTATGCAGCCCCACATGCAACTGGAGCCTCCGGGTTCACTCTTTCACAGCAACCCTAAATATAGCCCTCGGCACGATGGGAGAAAACTGAAAAAGCGGGCCTCAGAAAATGCATTGCCATTCCCCTTCGACCATCCAAAAGTGCCCCCAAAGGAAGGCTTTGGGTACAACTGAACTCCCCAGGGGAGCCTTTATGCAGCCCCACATGCAACTGGACCCTCCGGGTTCGCTCTTTCACAGCAACCCTAAATATAACCCTGGCCTGCATGGCAGACGACTGAAAAATCGGGCCCCAGAAAAGGCGTTACAAGCCCCATTCGCCCATCCAGAAGTGCCCCCAAAGGAAGGCTTTGGGTACAACTGAAATCCCCAGGGGAGCCTTTATGCAGCCCCACATGCAACTGGACCCTCCGGGTTCACTCTTTCACCGCAAGCCTAAATAAAGCCCTCGGAGCAAAGGGAGAAGACTGAAAAAGCGGGCCTCAGAAAATGCATTGCCATTCCCCTTCGACCATCCAAAAGTGCCCCCAAAGGAAGGCTTTGGGTACAAGTGAACTCCCCAGGGGAGCCTTTATGCAGCCCCACATGCAACTGGACCCTCCGGGTTCGCTGTTTCCGAGCAACCCTAAATATATCACTAGCCAGCATGGGAGACAACTGAAAACTCGGCCCCAAAAAAAGCGTTTCAAGCCCCATTCACCCATCCAAAAGTGCCCCCAAAGGAAGGCTTTGGCTACAAGTGAACTCCCCAGGGGAGCCTTTATGCAGCCCCACATGCAACTGGACCCTCCGTGTTCGCTGTTTACGAGCAACCCTAAATATATCCCGAGCCAGCAAGGCAGGATACTGAAACCTCGGGCCACAGAAAAAGAGTTTCAAAAACCGTTCGCCCATCCAGATGTGCCCGTAAAGGAAGGCTTTGGGTACAAGTGAACTCCCCAGGGGAGCCTTTATGCAGCCCCACATGCAACTGGACCCTCCGTGTTCGCTGTTTACGAGCAACCCTAAATATATCCCGAGCCAGCATGGCAGGATACTGAAACCTCGGGCCACAGAAAAAGAGTTTCAAAAACCGTTCGCCCATCCAGATGTGCCCGTAAAGGAAGGCTTTGGGTACAAGTGAACTCTCCAGGGGAGCCTTTATGCATCCGCACATGCAACTGGACCCTCCGTATTCGCTCTTTCACAGCAACACTAAATATAACCCTGGCCCGCATGGCAGACGACTTAAAAATCCGGCCCCAGAAAACGCATTCCGAGCCCCTTACGCCCATTCAAAAGTGCCCACAGAGGAAGGCTTTGGGTACAAGTGAACTCCCCAGGGGAGCCTTTACGCAGCCCCACATGCAACTGGACCCTCCGGGTTTGCTGTTTCCGAGCAACCCTTAATATAACACTAGCCAGCATGGGAGAAGACTGAAAACTCGGTCCACAGAAAAAGCGTTTCAAGCCCCATTCACCCATCCAGAGGTGCCTCCAAAGGAAGGCTTTGGGTACAAGTGAACTCCCCAGGGGAGCCTTTACGCAGCCCCACATGCAACTGGACCCTCCGGGTTCGCTGTTTACGAGCAACCCTAAATATATCCCGAGCCAGCATGGCAGAATACTGAAACCTCGGGCCACAGAAAAAGAGTTTCAAAAACCGTTCGCCCATCCTGATGTGCCCCTAAAGGAAGGCTTTGGGTACAACTGAACTCCCCAGGGGAGCCTTTATGCAGCCCCACATGCAACTGGACCCTCCGTATTCGCTCTTTCACAGCAACCCTAAATATAACCCTGGCCCGCATGGCAGACGACTGAAAAATCGGGCGTCAGAAAACGCTTTCTGAGCCCCTTTCGCCCATCCAAATGTGCCCCCAAAGGAAGGCTTTGGGTACAAGTGAACTCCCCAGGGGAGCTTTTATGCAGCCCCACATGCAACTGGACCCTCCGCGTTCACTCTTTCACCGCAAGCCTAAATATAACCTTCGGCGCAATGGGAGAAGACTGAAAATGCGGGCCTCAGAAAACGCATTGCGATTCCCCTTGGACCATCCAAAAGTGCCCCCAAAGGAAGGTTTTGGGTACAAGTGAACTCTCCAGGGGAGCCTTTATGCAGCCCCACATGCAACTGGACCCTCCGGGTTCGCTGTTTCTGAGCAACCCTAAATATATCACTAGCCAGCATGGGAGACGACTGAAAACTCGGGCCACAGAAAAAGAGTTTCAAGCCCCATTCGCCCATCCTGAAGTGCCCCCAAAGGAAGGCTTTGGGTACAACTGAACTCCCCAGGGGAGCCTTTACGCAGCCCCACATGCAACTGGACCCTCTGGGTTCGCTGTTTCCGAGCAACCCTAAATATAACCCTAGCTAGCATGGCAGAAAACTGAAAACACGGGCCACAGAAAAAGAGTTTCAAGCCCCGTTCGCCCATCCAGAGGTGCACCTAAACGAAGGCTTTGGGAACAAGTGAACTCCCCAGGCGAGCCTTTATGCAGCCCCACATGCAACTGGACCCTCCGGGTTCACTCTTTCACAGCAACCCTACATATAACCCTGGCCCGCATGGGAGACAACTGAAAAATCGGGCCCCAGAAAACGCTTTCCGAGCCCGTTTTGCCCATTCAAAAGTGCCCCCAGAGGAAGGCTTTGGGTACAAGTGAACTCCCCAGGGGAGCCTTTATGCAGCCCCACATGCAACTGGACCCTCCGGGTTCGCTCTTTCACAGCAACCCTAAATATAACCCTAGCCAGCATGTCATAAGACTGAAATCTCGGGCCACAGAAAAAGAGTTTCAAGCCCCATTCGCCAATCCAGAAGTACCCCTAAAGGAAGGCTTTGGGTACAACTGAACTCCCCAGGGGAGCCTTTATGCAGCCCCACATGCAACTGGACCCTCCGTATTCGCTCTTTCACATCAACCCTAAATATAACCCTGGCCTTCATGGCAGACGACTGAAAAATCGGGCCCCAGAAAATGCGTTACAAGCCCCATTCGCCCATCCAGAAGTGCCCCCAAAGGAAGGCTTTGGGTACAAGTGAACTCCCCAGGGGAGCCTTTATGCAGCCCCACATGCAACTGGACCCTCCGCGTTCACTCTTTCACCGCAAGCCTAAATAAAGCCCTCGGCGCAATGGGAGAAGACCGAAAAAGCGGGCCTCAGAAAACGCATTGCGATTCCCCTTAGACCATTCAAAAGTGCCCCCAAAGAAAGGCTTTGGGTACAAGTGAACTCCCCAGGGGAGCCTTTACGCAGCCCCACATGCAACTGGACCCTTCGGGTTCGCTCTTTCACAGCAACGTTAAATATTTCCCTGGCCCGCATGGCAGACGACTGAAAACTCGGGACACAGAAAAAGCGTTTCAAGTCCCATTCACCCATCCAGAAGTGCCCCCAAAAGAAGGCTTTGGGTACAAGTGAACTCCCCAGGGGAGCCTTTATGCAGCCCCACATGCAACTGGACCCTCCGGGTTCGCTCTTTCCGAGCAACACTAAACATAACCCTAGCCAGCATGGGAGACGACTGAAAACTCGGGCCCCAGAAAACGCATTCCGAGCCCCTTTCTCCCATTCAAAAGTGCCCCCAGAAGAAGGCTTTGGGTACAAGTGAACTCCCCAGGGTAGCCTTTATGCAGCCCCACATGCAACTGGACCCTGCGTATTCGCTCTTTCACAGCAACCCTAAATATAACCCTGGCCTGCATCGCAGACGACTGAAAAATCGGGCCACAGAAAAAGCGTTTCAAGCCCCATTCACCCATCCAGAAGTGCCCCCAAAGGAAGGCTTTGGGTACAACTGAACTCCCCAGGGGAGCCTTTACGCAGCCCCACATGCAACTGGACCCTCCGTATTCGCTCTTTCACAGCAACCCTTAATATAACACTAGCCAGCATGGCAGAAGACTGAAAACTCGGGTCACAGAAAACGCGTTACAAGCCCCATTCCACCATCCAAAAGTGCCCCCAAAGGAAGGCTTTGGGTACAAGTGAACTCCCCAGGAGAGCCTTTATGCAGCCCCACATGCAACTGTACCCTCCGGGTTCACTCTTTCACCACAAGCCTAAGTATAGCCCTCGGCGCAATGGGAGAAGACTGAAAAAGCGGGCCTCAGAAAACGCATTGCGATTCCCCTTGGACTATCCAAAAGTGCCCCCAAAGGAAGGCTTTGGCTACAAGTGAACTCCCCAGGGGAGCCTTTACGCAGCCCCACATGCAACTGGACCCTCCGTGTTCGCTGTTTACGAGCAACCCTAAATATAACCCTAGCCAGCATGGCAGAAGACTGAAATCTCGGGCCACAGAAAAAGAGTTTTAAGCCCCGTTCGCCCATACAGAAGTGCCCCTAAAGGAAGGGTTTGGGTACAACTGAACTCCCCAGGGGAGCATTTATGCAGCCCCACATGCAACTGGACCCTGCGTATTCGCTCTTTCACAGCAACCCTAAATATTTCCCTGGCCCGCATGGCAGACGACTGAAAACTTGGGCCCCAGAAAACGCTTTTCGAGCCCCTTTCGCCCATTCAAAAGTGCCCAAAGAGGAAGGCTTTGGGTACAAGTGAACTCCCCAGGGGAGCCTTTACGCAGCCCCACATGCAACTGGACCCTCTGGGTTTGCTGTTTCCGAGCAACCCTAAATATAACCCTAGCCAGCATGGCAGAAGACTGAAAACTCGGGCCACAGAAAAAGAGTTTCAAGCCCCGTTCGCCCATCCAGAAGTGCCCCCAAAGGAAGGCTTTGGGTACAACTGAACTCCCCAGGGGAGCCTTTATGTAGCCCCACATGCAACTGGACCCTCCGGGTTCGCTCTTTCACAGCAACCCTAAATATAACCCTGGCCCGCATGGGAGAAGACTGAAAAATCGGGCCCCAGAAAACGCCTTCCGAGCCCCTTACGCCCATTCAAAAGTGCCCACAGAGGAAGGCTTTGGGTACAAGTGAACTCCCCAGGGGAGCCTTTACGCAGCTCCACATGCAACTGGACCCTCCGGGTTCGCTGTTTCCGAGCAACCCTTAATATAACCCTAGCCAGCATGGCAGAAGACTGAAAACTCGGGCCCCAGAAAACGCTTTCCGAGCCCCATTCCACCATCCAGAAGTGCCCCCAAAGGAAGGCTTTGGGTACAACTGAACTCCCCAGGGGAGCCTTTATGCAGCCCCACATGCAACTGGACCCTCCGCGTTCACTCTTTCACCGCAAGACTAAATATAGCCCTCGGCGCAATGGGAGAAGATTGTAAAAGCGGGCCTCAGAAAACGCATTGCGATTCCCCTTGGACCATCGAAAAGTACCCCCAAAGGAAGGCTTTGGGTACAAGTGAACTCCCCAGGGGAGCCTTTATGCAGCCCCACATGCAACTGGACCCTCCGCGTTCACTCTTTCACGGCAAGGCTAAATATAACCCTTGGCGCAATGGGAGAAGACTGAAAAAGCGGGCCTCAGAAAACGCATTGCGAATCCCCTTGGACCATCCAAAAGTGCCCCCAAAGGAAAGCTTTGGGTACAACTGAACTCCCCAGGGGAGCATTTATGCAGCCCCACATGCAACTGGACCCTCCGTATTCGCTCTTTCCGAGCAACCCTAAAAATATCACTAGCCAGCATGGCAGAAGACTGAAAACTCGGGCCACAGAAAAAGAGTTTCAAGCCCCGTTCGCCCATCCAGAAGTGCACCTAAACGAAGGCTTTGGGTACAACTGAACTCCCCAGGCGAGCCTTTATGCAGCCCCACATGCAACTGGACCCTCCGAGTTCACTCTTTCACTACACGCCTTAATACAGGCCTCGGTGCACTGGGAGAAGACTGAAAAAGCAGGCCTCAGAAAACGCATTGCGATTCCCCTTGGACCATCCAAATGTGCCCCCAAAGGAAGGCTTTGGGTACAAGTGAACTCCCCAGGGGAGCCTTTACGCAGCCCCACATGCAACTGGACCCTCCGAGTTCACTCTTTCACTACACGCCTTAATACAGGCCTCGGTGCACTGGGAGAAGACTGAAAAAGCGGGCCTCAGAAAACGCATTGCGAATCCCCTTGGACCATCCAAAAGTGCCCCCAAAGGAAGGCTTTGGGTACAAGTGAACTCCCCAGGGGAGCCTTTACGCAGCCCCACATGCAACTGGACCCTCCGTGTTCGCTGTTTACGAGCAACCCTAAATATATCCCGAGCCAGCAAGGCAGGATACTGAAACCTCGGGCCACAGAAAAAGAGTTTCAAAAACCGTTCGCCCATCCAGATGTGCCCGTAAAGGAAGGCTTTGGGTACAAGTGAACTCCCCAGGGGAGCCTTTATGCAGCCCCACATGCAACTGGACCCTCCGTGTTCGCTGTTTACGAGCAACCCTAAATATATCCCGAGCCAGCATGGCAGGATACTGAAACCTCGGGCCACAGAAAAAGAGTTTCAAAAACCGTTCGCCCATCCAGATGTGCCCGTAAAGGAAGGCTTTGGGTACAAGTGAACTCTCCAGGGGAGCCTTTATGCATCCGCACATGCAACTGGACCCTCCGTATTCGCTCTTTCACAGCAACACTAAATATAACCCTGGCCCGCATGGCAGACGACTTAAAAATCCGGCCCCAGAAAACGCTTTCCGAGCCCCTTACGCCCATTCAAAAGTGCCCACAGAGGAAGGCTTTGGGTACAAGTGAACTCCCCAGGGGAGCCTTTATGCAGCCCCACATGCAACTGGACCCTCCGGGTTCACTCTTTCACAGCAACCCTAAATATAGCCCTCGGCACGATGGGAGAAAACTGAAAAAGCGGGCCTCAGAAAATGCATTGCCATTCCCCTTCGACCATCCAAAAGTGCCCCCAAAGGAAGGCTTTGGGTACAACTGAACTCCCCAGGGGAGCCTTTATGCAGCCCCACATGCAACTGGACCCTCCGGGTTCGCTCTTTCACAGCAACCCTAAATATAACCCTGGCCTGCATGGCAGACGACTGAAAAATCGGGCCCCAGAAAAGGCGTTACAAGCCCCATTCGCCCATCCAGAAGTGCCCCCAAAGGAAGGCTTTGAGTACAACTGAAATCCCCAGGGGAGCCTTTATGCAGCCCCACATGCAACTGGACCCTCCGGGTTCACTCTTTCACCGCAAGCCTAAATAAAGCCCTCGGAGCAAAGGGAGAAGACTGAAAAAGCGGGCCTCAGAAAACGCATTGCGATTCCCCTTGGACCATCCAAAAGTGCCCCCAAAGGAAGGCTTTGGGTACAAGTGAACTCCCCAGGGGAGCCTTTATGCAGCCCCACATGCAACTGGACCCTCCGGGTTCACTGTTTCCGAGCAACCCTAAATATATCACTAGCCAGCATGGGAGACAACTGAAAACTCGGCCCCAAAAAAAGCGTTTCAAGCCCCATTCACCCATCCAAAAGTGCCCCCAAAGGAAGGCTTTGGCTACAAGTGAACTCCCCAGGGGAGCCTTTATGCAGCCCCACATGCAACTGGACCCTCCGTGTTCGCTGTTTCCGAGCAACCCTTAATATAACACTAGCCGGCATGGGAGACGACTGAAATATATGGCCCCAGAAAACGCTTTCTGAGCCCCTTTCGCCCATTCAAAAGTGCCCCCAGAGGAAGGCTTTGGGTACAAGTGAACTCCCCAGGGGAGCCTTTACGCAGCCCCACATGCAACTGGACCCTCCGGGTTCGCTGTTTACGAGCAACCCTAAATATATCCCGAGCCAGCATGGCAGAATACTGAAACCTCGGGCCACAGAAAAAGAGTTTCAAAAACCGTTCGCCCATCCTGATGTGCCCCTAAAGGAAGGCTTTGGGTACAACTGAACTCCCCAGGGGAGCCTTTATGCAGCCCCACATGCAACTGGACCCTCCGTATTCGCTCTTTCACAGCAACCCTAAATATAACCCTGGCCCGCATGGCAGACGACTGAAAAATCGGGCGTCAGAAAACGCTTTCTGAGCCCCTTTCGCCCATCCAAAAGTGCCCCCAAAGGAAGGCTTTGGGTACAAGTGAACTCCCCAGGGGAGCTTTTATGCAGCCCCACATGCAACTGGACCCTCCGCGTTCACTCTTTCACCGCAAGCCTAAATATAACCTTCGGCGCAATGGGAGAAGACTGAAAATGCGGGCCTCAGAAAACGCATTGCGATTCCCCTTGGACCATCCAAAAGTGCCCCCAAAGGAAGGTTTTGGGTACAAGTGAACTCTCCAGGGGAGCCTTTATGCAGCCCCACATGCAACTGGACCCTCCGGGTTCGCTGTTTCTGAGCAACCCTAAATATATCACTAGCCAGCATGGGAGACGACTGAAAACTCGGGCCACAGAAAAAGAGTTTCAAGCCCCATTCGCCCATCCTGAAGTGCCACCAAAGGAAGGCTTTGGGTACAACTGAACTCCCCAGGGGAGCCTTTACGCAGCCCCACATGCAACTGGACCCTCTGGGTTCGCTGTTTCCGAGCAACCCTTAATATAACACTAGCCAGCATGGCAGAAGACTGAAAACTCGGGCCACAGAAAAAGAGTTTCAAGCCCCATTCCACCATCCAGAAGTGCCCCCAAAGGAAGGCTTTGGGTACAAGTGAACTCCCCAGGGGAGCCTTTATGCAGCCCCACATGCAACTGGACCCTCCGGGTTCGCTCTTTCACAGCAATCCTAAATATAACCCTAGCCCGCATGGGAGAAGACTGAAAAATCGGGCCCCAGAAAACGCCTTCCGAGCCCCTTACGCCCATTCAAAAGTGCCCACAGAGGAAGGCTTTGGGTACAAGTGAACTCCCCAGGGGAGCCTTTACGCAGCTCCACATGCAACTGGACCCTCCGGGTTCGCTGTTTCCGAGCAACCCTTAATATAACCCTAGCCAGCATGGCAGAAGACTGAAAACTCGGGCCCCAGAAAACGCTTTCCGAGCCCCATTCCACCATCCAGAAGTGCCCCCAAAGGAAGGCTTTGGGTACAACTGAACTCCCCAGGGGAGCCTTTATGCAGCCCCACATGCAACTGGACCCTCCGCGTTCACTCTTTCACCGCAAGACTAAATATAGCCCTCGGCGCAATGGGAGAAGATTGTAAAAGCGGGCCTCAGAAAACGCATTGCGATTCCCCTTGGACCATCGAAAAGTACCCCCAAAGGAAGGCTTTGGGTACAAGTGAACTCCCCAGGGGAGCCTTTATGCAGCCCCACATGCAACTGGACCCTCCGCGTTCACTCTTTCACGGCAAGGCTAAATATAACCCTTGGCGCAATGGGAGAAGACTGAAAAAGCGAGCCTCAGAAAACGCATTGCGATTCCCCTTGGACCATCCAAAAGTGCCCCCAAAGGAAGGCTTTGGGTACAACTGAACTCCCCAGGGGAGCATTTATGCAGCCCCACATGCAACTGGACCATCCGTATTCGCTCTTTCCGAGCAACCCTAAAAATATCACTAGCCAGCATGGCAGAAGACTGAAAACTCGGGCCACAGAAAAAGAGTTTCAAGCCCCGTTCGCCCATCCAGAAGTGCACCTAAACGAAGGCTTTGGGTACAAGTGAACTCCCCAGGCGAGCCTTTATGCAGCCCCACATGCAAATGGACCCTCCGGGTTCGCTGTTTCCGAGCAACCCTAAATATATCACTAGCCAGCATGGGAGACAACTGAAAACTCGGCCCCAGAAAAAGCGTTTCAAGCCCCATTCACCCATCCAAAAGTGCCCCCAAAGGAAGGCTTTGGGTACAAGTGAACTCCCCAGGGGAGCCTTTATGCAGCCCCACATGCAACTGGACCCTCCGTGTTCGCTGTTTACGAGCAACCCTAAATATATCCCGAGCCAGCAAGGCAGGATACTGAAACCTCGGGCCACAGAAAAAGAGTTTCAAAAACCGTTCGCCCATCCAGATGTGCCCGTAAAGGAAGGCTTTGGGTACAAGTGAACTCCCCAGGGGAGCCTTTATGCAGCCCCACATGCAGCTGGACCCTCCAGGTTCGCTGTTTCACAGCAACACTAAATATAACCCTGGCCCGCATGGCAGACGACTTAAAAATCCGGCCCCAGAAAACGCTTTCCGAGCCCCTTACGCCCATTCAAAAGTGCCCACAGAGGAAGGCTTTGGGTACAAGTGAACTCCCCAGGGGAGCCTTTATGCAGCCCCACATGCAACTGGAGCCTCCGGGTTCACTCTTTCACAGCAACCCTAAATATAGCCCTCGGCACGATGGGAGAAAACTGAAAAAGCGGGCATCAGAAAATGCATTGCCATTCCCCTTCGACCATCCAAAAGTGCCCCCAAAGGAAGGCTTTGGGTACAACTGAACTCCCCAGGGGAGCCTTTATGCAGCCCCACATGCAACTGGACCCTCCGGGTTCGCTCTTTCACAGCAACCCTAAATATAACCCTGGCCTGCATGGCAGACGACTGAAAAATCGGGCCCCAGAAAACGCGTTACAAGCCCCATTCGCCCATCCAGAAGTGCCCCCAAAGGAAGGCTTTGGGTACAACTGAACTCCCCAGGGGAGCCTTTATGCAGCCCCACATGCAACTGGACCCTCCGGGTTCACTCTTTCACCGCAAGCCTAAATAAAGCCCTCGGCGCAATGGGAGAAGACTGAAAAAGCGGGCCTCAGAAAATGCATTGCCATTCCCCTTCGACCATCCAAAAGTGCCCCCAAAGGAAGGCTTTGGGTACAAGTGAACTCCCCAGGGGAGCCTTTATGCAGCCCCACATGCAACTGGACCCTCCGGGTTCGCTGTTTCCGAGCAACCCTTAATATAACACTAGCCGGCATGGCAGACGACTGAAAACTCAGGCCCCAGAAAACGCATTCTGAGCCCCTTTCGCCCATTCAAAAGTGCCCCCAGAGGAAGGCTTTGGGTACAAGTGAACTCCCCAGGGGAGCCTTTATGCAGCCCCACATGCAACTGGACCCTCCGTATTCGCTCTTTCACAGCAACCCAAATATAACCCTGGCTCGCATGGCAGACGACTGAAAAATCGGGCCCCAGAAAACGCGTTACAAGCCCCATTCGCCCATCCAGAAGTACCCCCAAAGGAAGGCTTTGGGTACAAGTGAACTCCCCAGGGGAGCCTTTACGCAGCCCCACATGCAACTGGACCCTCCGGGTTCGGTGTTTCCGAGCAACCCTATAGATATCCCTAGCCAGCATGGCAGAAGACTGAAAACACGGGCCACACAAAAAGAGTTTCAAGCCCCGTTCGCCCATCCAGAAGTGCACCTAAATGAAGCCTTTGGGTACAACTGAACTCCCCAGGCGAGCCTTTACGCAGCCCCACATGCAACTGGACCCTCCGCGTTCACTCTTTCACTACAAGCCTAAATATAGCCCTCGGCGCAATGGGAGAAGACTGAAAAAGCGGGCCTCAGAAAACGCATTGCGATTCCCCTTGGACCATCCAAATGTGCCCCCAAAGGAAGGCTTTGGGTACAAGTGAACTCCCCAGGGGAGCCTTTACGCAGCCCCACATGCAACTGGACCCTCCGGGTTCGCTGTTTCCGAGCAACCCTAAATATATCACTAGCCAGCATGGGAGACGACTGAAAACTCGGGCCCCAGAAAAAGCGTTTCAAGCCCCATTCACCCATCCAAAAGTGCCCCCAAAGGAAGGCTTTGAGTACAAGTGAACTCCCCAGGGGAGCCTTTATGCAGCCCCACATGCAACTGGACCCTCCGTGTTCGCTGTTTCCGAGCAACCCTTAATATAACACTAGCCGGCATGGGAGACGACTGAAAAATATGGCCCCAGAAAACGCTTTCTGAGCCCCTTTCGCCCATTCAAAAGTGCCCCCAGAGGAAGGCTTTGGGTACAAGTGAACTCCCCAGGGGAGCCTTTACGCAGCCCCACATGCAACTGGACCCTCCGGGTTTGCTGTTTCCTAGACACCCTTAATATAACACTAGCCAGCATGGGAGAAGACTGAAAACTCGGTCCACAGAAAAAGCGTTTCAAGCCCCATTCACCCATCCAGAGGTGCCTCCAAAGGAAGGCTTTGGGTACAAGTGAACTCCCCAGGGGAGCCTTTACGCAGCCCCACATGCAACTGGACCCTCCGGGTTCGCTGTTTACGAGCAACCCTAAATATATCCCGAGCCAGCATGGCAGAATACTGAAAACTCGGGCCACAGAAAAAGAGTTTCAAAAACCGTTCGCCCATCCTGATGTGCCCCTAAAGGAAGGCTTTGGGTACAACTGAACTCCCCAGGGGAGCCTTTATGCAGCCCCACATGCAACTGGACCCTCCGTATTCGCTCTTTCACAGCAACCCTAAATATAACCCTGGCCCGCATGGCAGACGACTGAAAAATCGGGCGTCAGAAAACGCTTTCTGAGCCCCTTTCGCCCATCCAAAAGTGACCCCAAAGGAAGGCTTTGGGTACAAGTGAACTCCCCAGCGGAGCCTTTACGCAGCCGCACATGCAACTGGACCCTGCGGGTTCGCTCTTTCCGAGCAACACTAAACATAGCCCTAGCCGGCATGGGAGACGACTGAAAACTCGGGCCACAGAAAAAGCGTTTCAAGCCCCATTCACCCATCCAGAAGTGCCCCCAAAGGAAGGCTTTGGGTACAACTGAACTCCCCAGGGGAGCCTTTATGCAGCCCCACATGCAACTGGACCCTCCGCGTTCACTCTTTCACCGCAAGCCTAAATATAACCTTCGGCGCAATGGGAGAAGACTGAAAATGCGGGCCTCAGAAAACGCATTGCGATTCCCCTTGGACCATCCAAAAGTGCCCCCAAAGGAAGGTTTTGGGTACAAGTGAACTCTCCAGGGGAGTCTTTATGCAGCCCCACATGAAACTGGACCCTCCGGGTTCGCTGTTTCTGAGCAACCCTAAATATATCACTAGCCAGCATGGGAGACGACTGAAAACTCGGGCCACAGAAAAAGAGTTTCAAGCCCCATTCGCCCATCCTGAAGTGCCCCCAAAGGAAGGCTTTGGGTACAAGTGAACTCCCCAGGGGAGCCTTTATGCAGCCCCACATGCAACTGGACCCTCTGCGTTCACTCTTTCACCACAAGACTAAATATATCCCTCGGCGCAATGGGAGAAGACTGAAAAAGAGGGCCTCAGAAAACGCATTGCAATTCCCCTTGGACCATCCAAAAGTGCCCCCAAAGGAAGGCTTTGGGTACAAGTGAACTCCCCAGGGGAGCCTTTATGCAGCCCCACATGCAACTGGACCCTCCGGGTTCGCTCTTTCCGAGCAACACTAAATATATCACTAGCCAGCATGGAGAAGACTGAAAACTCAGGCAACAGAAAAAGGGTTTCAATCCCCATTCACCCATCCAGAAGTGCCCCCAAAGGAAGGCTTTGGATACAACTGAACTCCCCAGGGGAGCCTTTACGCAGCCCCACATGCAACTGGACCCTCCGGGTTCGCTGTTTCCGAGCAACCCTTACTAAAATACTAGCCAGCATGGCAGAAGACTGAAAACTCGGGCCACAGAAAAAGCGTTTCAATCCCCATTCACCCATCCAGAAGTGCCCCCAAAGGAAGGCTTTGGGTACAAATGAACGCCCCAGGGGAGCCTTTATGCAGCCCCACATGCAACTGGACCCTCCGTATTCGCTCTTTCACAGCAACCCTAAATATATCCCTGGCCCGCATGGCAGACGACTGAAAAATCGGGCCCCAGAAAACGCGTTACAAGCCCCATTCGCCCATAAGAAGTGCCCCCAAAGGATGGATTTGGGTACAACTGAACTCCCCAGGGGAGCCTTTATGCAGCCCCACATGCAACTGGACCCTCCGGGTTCGCTCTTTCCGAACAACACTTAACATAGCCCTAGCCGGCATGGGAGACGTCTGAAAACTCGGGCCCCAGAAAACGCATTCTGAGCCCCTTTCGCCCATTCAAAAGTGCCCCCAGAGGAAGGCTTTGGGTACAAGTGAACTCCCCAGGGGAGCCTTTATGCAGCCCCACATGCAACTGGACCCTCCGGGTTCGCTGTTTATGAGAAACCCTAAATATAACCCTAGCCAGCATGGCAGAAAACTGAAAACTCGGGCCACAGAAAAAGAGTTTCAAGCCCCGTTCGCCCATCCATAAGTGCCCCCCAAAAAAAGGCTTTGGGTACAAGTGAACTCCCCAGGGGAGCCTTTATGCAGCCCCACATGAAACTGGACCCTCCGGGTTCGCTCTTTCACAGCAACTCTAAATATAACTCTGGCCTGCATGGCAGATGACTTAAAAATCTGGCGCCAGAAAACGAGTTACAGGCCCCATTCGCCCATCCAGAAGTGCACCCAGAGGAAGGCTTTGGGTACAAGTGAACTCCCCAGGGGAGCCTTTATGCAGCCCCACTTGCAACTGGAGCCTCCGCGTTCACTCTTTCACCACAATCCTAAATATGGACCTCGGCGCAATGGGAGAAGTATGAAAAAGAGGGCCTCAGAAAACGCTTTGCGATTCCCCTTGGACCATCCAAAAGTGCCCCCAAAGGAAGGCTCTGGGTACAAGTGAACTCCCCAGGGGAGCCTTTATGCAGCCCCATACGCAACTGGACCCTCCGGGTTCTCTCTTTACGAGCAACACTAAACATAGCCCTAGCCGGTATGGGAGACGACTGAAAACTCGGGCGACAGAAAAAGAGTTTCAAGCCCCGTTCGCCCATCCAAAAGTGCACCTAAACGAAGGCTTTGGGTACAAGTGAACTCTCCAGGCGAGCCTTTATGCAGCCCCACATGCAACTGGACCCTCCGGGTTCACTCTTTCACTACACGCCTTAATATAGCCTCGGCGCAATGGGAGAAGACTGAAAAAGCGGGCCTCAGAAAACGCATTGCGATTCCCCTTGGACCATCCAAATGTGCCCCCAAAGGAAGGCTTTGGGTACAAGTGAACTCCCCAGGGGAGCCTTTACGCAGCCCCACATGCAACTGGACCCTCCGGGTTCGCTGTTTCCGAGCAACCCTAAAAATATCACTAGCCAGCATGGCAGAAGACTGAAAACTCGGGCCACAGAAAAAGAGTTTCAAGCCCCGTTCGCCCATCCAGAAGTGCACCTAAACGAAGGCTTTGGGTACAAGTGAACTCCCCAGGCGAGCCTTTATGCAGCCCCACATGCAACTGGACCCTCCGGGTTCACTCTTTCACTACACGCCTTAATATAGGCCTCGGCGCAATGGGAGAAGACTGAAAATGCGGGCCTCAGAAAATGCATTGCGATTCCCCTTGGACCATACAAATGTGCCCCCAAAGGAAGGCTTTGGGTACAAGTGAACTCCCCAGGGGAGCCTTTACGCAGCCCCACATGCAACTGGACCCTCCGGGTTCGCTGTTTCCGAGCAACCCTAAATATATCACTAGCCAGCATAGGAGACAACTGAAAACTCGGGCCCCAGAAAAAGCGTTTCAAGCCCCATTCACCCACCCATAAGTGCTCCCAAAGGAAGGCTTTGGGTACAACTGAACTCCCCAGGGGAGCCTTTATGCAGCCCCACATGCAACTGGACCCTCCGGGTTCGCTCTTTCCGAACAACACTCAACATAGCCCTAGCCAGTATTGGAGACGACTGAAAACTCGAGCCCCAGAAAATGCTTTCCGAGCCCCTTTCGCCCATTCAAAAGTGCCCCCAAAGGAAGGCTTTGGGTACAAGTGAACTCCCCAGGGGAGCCTTTATGCAGCCCCACATGAAACTGGACCCTCCGGGTTCACTCTTTCACCGCAAGCCTAAATATATCCCTCGGCGCAATGGGAGAAGACTCAAAAAGCGGGCTCCATAAAATGCGTTTCAAGCCCCATTCACCCATCCAGAAGTGCCCCCAAAGGAAGGCTTTGGGTACATCTGAACTCCCCAGGGGAGCCTTTATGCAGCCCCACATGCAACTGGACCCTCCGGGTTCACTCTTTCTAAGCAACACTAAACATAGCCCTAGCCGGCATGGGAGACGACTGAAAATTCGGGCCCCAGAAAACGCTTTCCGAGCCCCTTTCGCCCATTCAAAAGTGCCCCCAGAGGAAGGCTTTGGGTACAAGTGAACTCCCCAGGGGAGACTTTACGCAGCGCCACATGCAACTGGACCCTCCGGGTTCGCTGTTTCCGAGCAACCCTAAATATATCCCTAGGCAGCATGGCAGACGACTGGAAAATCGGGCCCCAGAAAACGAGTTACAAGCTCCATTCGCCCATCCAAAAGGGGCCTCAGAGGAAGGCTTTGGGTACAACTGAACTCCCCAGGGGAGCCTTTATGCAGCCCCACATGCAACTGGACCCTCCGGGTTCACTCTTTCACCACAAGACTAAATATATCTTTCGGCGCAATGGGAGAAGTCTGAAAAAGTGGGCCTCAGAAAATGCATTGCGATTCCCCTTGGCCCATCCAAAAGAGCCCCCAAAGGAAGGCTTTGGGTACATCTGAACACGCCAGGGGTGCCTTTATGCAGCTCCACATGCAACTGGACCTTGTGGGTTCGCTGTTTCCGAGCAACCCTAAATAAAACACTAGCCAGCATGGAGAAGACTGAAATCTCGGGCCACAGAAAAAGTGTTTCAAGCCCAATTCACCCATCCAGAAGTGCCCCCAAAGGAAGGCTTTGGGTACAAGTGAACTCCCCAGGGGAGCCTTTATGCAGCCCCACATGCAACTGGACCCTCCGTATTCGCGCTTTCACAGCAACCCTAAATATAACCCTGGCCTGCATGGCAGACGACTGAAAAATCGGGCCCCAGAAAACGCGTTACAATCCCCTTTCGCCCATTCAAAAGTGCCCCCAAAGGAAGGCTTTGGGTACAACTGAACTCCCCAGGGGAGCCTTTATGCAGCCCCATACGCAACTGGACCCTCCGGGTTCTCTCTTTACGAGCAACACTAAACATAGCCCTAGCCGGTATGGGAGACGACTGAAAACTCGGGCGACAGAAAAAGAGTTTCAAGCCCCGTTCGCCCATCCAAAAGTGCACCTAAACGAAGGCTTTGGGTACAAGTGAACTCTCCAGGCGAGCCTTTATGCAGCCCCACATGCAACTGGACCCTCCGGGTTCACTCTTTCACTACACGCCTTAATATAGCCTCGGCGCAATGGGAGAAGACTGAAAAAGCGGGCCTCAGAAAACGCATTGCGATTCCCCTTGGACCATCCAAATGTGCCCCCAAAGGAAGGCTTTGGGTACAAGTGAACTCCCCAGGGGAGCCTTTACGCAGCCCCACATGCAACTGGACCCTCCGGGTTCGCTGTTTCCGAGCAACCCTAAAAATATCACTAGCCAGCATGGCAGAAGACTGAAAACTCGGGCCACAGAAAAAGAGTTTCAAGCCCCGTTCGCCCATCCAGAAGTGCACCTAAACGAAGGCTTTGGGTACAAGTGAACTCCCCAGGCGAGCCTTTATGCAGCCCCACATGCAACTGGACCCTCCGGGTTCACTCTTTCACTACACGCCTTAATATAGGCCTCGGCGCAATGGGAGAAGACTGAAAAAGCGGGCCTCAGAAAATGCATTGCGATTCCCCTTGGACCATACAAATGTGCCCCCAAAGGAAGGCTTTGGGTACAAGTGAACTCCCCAGGGGAGCCTTTACGCAGCCCCACATGCAACTGGACCCTCCGGGTTCGCTGTTTCCGAGCAACCCTAAATATATCACTAGCCAGCATAGGAGACAACTGAAAACTCGGGCCCCAGAAAAAGCGTTTCAAGCCCCATTCACCCACCCATAAGTGCTCCCAAAGGAAGGCTTTGGGTACAACTGAACTCCCCAGGGGAGCCTTTATGCAGCCCCACATGCAACTGGACCCTCCGGGTTCGCTCTTTCCGAACAACACTTAACATAGCCCTAGCCAGTATTGGAGACGACTGAAAACTCGAGCCCCAGAAAATGCTTTCCGAGCCCCTTTCGCCCATTCAAAAGTGCCCCCAAAGGAAGGCTTTGGGTACAAGTGAACTCCCCAGGGGAGCCTTTATGCAGCCCCACATGAAACTGGACCCTCCGGGTTCACTCTTTCACCGCAAGCCTAAATATATCCCTCGGCGCAATGGGAGAAGACTCAAAAAGCGGGCTCCATAAAATGCGTTTCAAGCCCCATTCACCCATCCAGAAGTGCCCCCAAAGGAAGGCTTTGGGTACATCTGAACTCCCCAGGGGAGCCTTTATGCAGCCCCACATGCAACTGGACCCTCCGGGTTCACTCTTTCTAAGCAACACTAAACATAGCCCTAGCCGGCATGGGAGACGACTGAAAATTCGGGCCCCAGAAAACGCTTTCCGAGCCCCTTTCGCCCATTCAAAAGTGCCCCCAGAGGAAGGCTTTGGGTACAAGTGAACTCCCCAGGGGAGACTTTACGCAGCGCCACATGCAACTGGACCCTCCGGGTTCGCTGTTTCCGAGCAACCCTAAATATATCCCTAGGCAGCATGGCAGACGACTGGAAAATCGGGCCCCAGAAAACGAGTTACAAGCTCCATTCGCCCATCCAAAAGGGGCCTCAGAGGAAGGCTTTGGGTACAACTGAACTCCCCAGGGGAGCCTTTATGCAGCCCCACATGCAACTGGACCCTCCGGGTTCACTCTTTCACCACAAGACTAAATATAGCTTTCGGCGCAATGGGAGAAGTCTGAAAAAGTGGGCCTCAGAAAATGCATTGCGATTCCCCTTGGCCCATCCAAAAGAGCCCCCAAAGGAAGGCTTTGGGTACATCTGAACACGCCAGGGGTGCCTTTATGCAGCTCCACATGCAACTGGACCTTGTGGGTTCGCTGTTTCCGAGCAACCCTAAATAAAACACTAGCCAGCATGGAGAAGACTGAAATCTCGGGCCACAGAAAAAGTGTTTCAAGCCCAATTCACCCATGCAGAAGTGCCCCCAAAGGAAGGCTTTGGGTACAAGTGAACTCCCCAGGGGAGCCTTTATGCAGCCCCACATGCAACTGGACCCTCCGTATTCGCGCTTTCACAGCAACCCTAAATATAACCCTGGCCTGCATGGCAGACGACTGAAAAATCGGGCCCCAGAAAACGCGTTACAATCCCCTTTCGCCCATTCAAAAGTGCCCCCAAAGGAAGGCTTTGGGTACAACTGAACTCCCCAGGAGAGCCTTTATGCAGCCCCACATGCAACTGGACCCTCCGGGTTCACTCTTTCACCGCAAGCCTAAATATAGCCCTCGGCGCAATGGGAGAAGACTGAAAAAGCGGGCCTCAGAAAACGCATTGCAATTCCCCTTGGACCATCCAAAAGTGCCCCCAAAGGAAGGCTCTGGGTACAAGTGAACTCCCCAGGGGAGCCTTTATGCAGCCCCACATGCAACTGGACCCTCCGTATTCGCGCTTTCACAGCAACCCTAAATATAACCCTGGCCTGCATGGCAGACGACTGAAAAATCGGGCCCCAGAAAACGCGTTACAAGCCCCATTCGCCCATTCAAAAGTGCCCCCAAAGGAAGGCTTTGGGTACAACTGAACTCCCCAGGAGAGCCTTTATGCAGCCCCACATGCAACTGGACCCTCCGGGTTCACTCTTTCACCGCAAGCCTAAATATAGCCCTCGGCGCAATGGGAGAATACTGAAAAAGCGGGCCTCAGAAAACGCATTGCGATTCCCCTTGGAACATCCAAAAGTGCCCCCAAAGGAAGGCTCTGGGTACAAGTGAACTCCCCAGGGGAGCCTTTATGCAGCCCCACATGCAACTGGACCCTCCAGGTTCACTCTTTCACCACAAGCCTAAATATGGACCTCGGCGCAATGGGAGAAGTCTGAAAAAGAGGGCCTCAGAAAACGCATTGCGATTCCCCTTGGACCATCCAAAAGTGCCCCCAAAGGAAGGCTTTGGGTACAAGTGAACTCCCCAGGGGAGCCTTTATGCAGCCCCATACGCAACTGGACCCTCCGGGTTCTCTCTTTACGAGCAACACTAAACATAGCCCTAGCCGGCATGGGAGACCACTGAAAACTCGGGCCACAGAAAACGCATTCCGAGCCCCATACGCCCATTCAAAAGTGCCCCCAGAGGAAGGCTTTGGGTACAAGTGAACTCCCCAGGGGAGCCTTTATGCAGCCCCACATGCAACTGGATCCTCTGGGTTTGCTGTTTCTGAGCAACCCTTAATATAACACTAGCCAGCATGGCAGAAGACTGAAAACTCGGGCCACAGAAAAAGAGTTTCAATCCCCATTCACCCATCCAGAAGTGCCCCTAAAGGAAGGCTTTGGGTACAAGTGAACTCCCCAGGGGAGCCTTTATGCAGCCCCACATGCAACTGGACCCTTCGTATTTGCTCTTTCACAGCAACACTAAATATATCCCCGGCCCGCATGGCAGACGACTGAAAAATCGGGCCCCAGAATACGCTTTCCGAGCCCCTTTCGCCCATCCAAAAGTGCCCCCAAAGGAAGGCTTTGGGTACAAGTGAACTCCCCAGGGGAGCTTTTATGCAGCCCCACATGCAACTGGACCCTCCGGGTTCACTCTTTCACCGCAAGCCTAACTATAGCCCTCGGCGCAATGGGAGAAGACTGAAAAAGCGGGCCTCAGAAAATGCATTGCGATTCCCCTTGGACCACCCAAAAGTGCCCCCAAAGGAAGGCTTTGGGTACAAGTGAACTCCCCAGGGGAGCCTTTATGCAGCCGCACATGCAACTAGACTCTGCGGGTTCGCTCTTTCCGAGCAACACTAAACATAGCCCTAGCCGGCGTGGGAGACGACTGAAAACTCGGGCCACAGAAAAAGCGTTTCAAGCCCCATTCACCCATCTAGAAGTGCCCGCAAATGAAGGCTTTGGGTACAACTGAACTCCCCAGGGGAGCCTTTATGCAGCCCCACATGCAACTGGACCCTCCGTATTCGCTCTTTCACAGCAACCCTAAATATATCCCTGCTCCGCATGGCAGACGACTGAAAACTCGGGCCCCAGAAAACGCGTTACAAGCCCCAATCGCCCATCCAAAAGTGCCCCCAAAGGAAGGCTTTGGGTACAAGTGAACTCCCCAGGGGAGCCTTTATGAAGCCCCACATGCAACTGCTCCCTCCGCGTTCACTCTTTCACCGCAAGCCTAAATATACCCCTCGGCACAATGGGAGAAGACTGAAAATGCGGGCCTCAGAAAACTCATTGCGATTCCCATTGGACCATTGAAAAGTGCCCCCAAAGGAAGGCTTTGGGTACATCTAACTCCCCAGGGGAGCCTTTATGCAGCCCCACATGCAACTGGACCCTCCG
Source organism: Anas acuta (assembly GCF_963932015.1). NCBI lineage: Eukaryota > Metazoa > Chordata > Aves > Anseriformes > Anatidae > Anas > Anas acuta. Next base: position 12,114,160 of record NC_088997.1, read on the forward strand.
GGTTCTCTCTTTCCGAGCAACACTAAACATAGCCCTAGCCGGCCTGGCAGAAGACTGAAAACTCGGGCCACAGAAAACGCATTTCAAGCCCCATTCACCCATCCAGAAGTGCCCCCAAAGGAAGGCTTTGGGTACAAGTGAACTCCCCAGGGGAGCCTTTACGCAGCCCCACATGCAACTGGACCCTCCGTGTTCGCTGTTTCCGAGCAACCCTAAATATAACCCTAGACAGCGCGGCAGAAGACTGAAAACTCGGGCCACAGAAAAAGAGTTTCAAGAACCGTTCGACCATCCAGATTTGCCCCTAAAAAAAGGCTTTGGGTACAACTGAACTCCCCAGGGGAGCCTTTATGCAGCCCCACATGCAACTGGACCCTCCGCGTTCACTCTTTCACCGCAAGACTAAATATAGCCCTCGGCGCAATGGGAGAAGACTGAAAAAGCGGGCCTTAGAAAACGCATTGCGATTCCCCTTGGACCATCCAAAAGTGCCCCCAGAGGAAGGCTTTGGGTACAAGTGAACTCCCCAGGGGAGCCTTTATGCAGCCCCACATGCAACTCGACCCTCCGGCTTCGCTTATTCCGAGTACACTAAACATAGCCCTAGCCGGCCTCGGAGGCAACTGAAAACTCGGGCCCCAGAAAACGCATTCCGAGCCCATTTTGCCCATTCAAAAGTGCCCCCAGAGGAAGGTTTTGGGTACAAGTGAACTCCCCAGGGGAGCCTTTACGCAGCCCCACATGCAACTGGACCCTCCGGGTTCACTCTTTCACCGCAAGCCTAAATATAGCCCTCGGCGCAATGGGAGAAGACTGAAAAAGTGGGCCTCAGAAAACGCATTGTGATTCCCCTTGGACCATCCTGATGTGCCCCTAAAGGAAGGCTTTGGGTACAAGTGAACTCCCCAGGGGAGCCTTTATGCAGCCCCACATGCAATTGGACCCTCCGGGTTCACTCTTTCACAGCAAGCCTAAATATAGCCCTCGGCGCAATGGGAGAAGACTGAAAAAGCGGGCCTTAGAAAACGCATTGCGATTCCCCTTGGACCATCCAAAAGTGCCCCCAGAGGAAGGCTTTGGGTACAAGTGAACTCCCCAGGGGAGCCTTTATGCAGCCCCACATGCAACTCGACCCTCCGGCTTCGCTTATTCCGAGTACACTAAACATAGCCCTAGCCGGCCTCGGAGGCAACTGAAAACTCGGGCCCCAGAAAACGCATTCCGAGCCCATTTTGCCCATTCAAAAGTGCCCCCAGAGGAAGGTTTTGGGTACAAGTGAACTCCCCAGGGGAGCCTTTACGCAGCCCCACATGCAACTGGACCCTCCGGGTTCACTCTTTCACCGCAAGCCTAAATATAGCCCTCGGCGCAATGGGAGAAGACTGAAAAAGTGGGCCTCAGAAAACGCATTGTGATTCCCCTTGGACCATCCTGATGTGCCCCTAAAGGAAGGCTTTGGGTACAAGTGAACTCCCCAGGGGAGCCTTTATGCAGCCCCACATGCAATTGGACCCTCCGGGTTCACTCTTTCACCGCAAGCCTAAATATAGCCCTCGGCGCAATGGGAGAAGACTGAAAAAGCGGGCCTTAGAAAACGCATTGCGATTCCCCTTGGACCATCCAAAAGTGCCCCCAGAGGAAGGCTTTGGGTACAAGTGAACTCCCCAGGGGAGCCTTTATGCAGCCCCACATGCAACTCGACCCTCCGTGTTCGCTGTTTCCGAGCAACCCTAAATATAACACTAGCCAGCACGGGAGACGACTGAAAACTCGGGCCCCAGAAAAAGCGTTTCAAGCCCCATTCCCCCATTCAAAATTGCCCGCAAAGGAAGGCTTTGGGTACAAGTGAACTCCCCAGGGGAGCCTTTATGCAGCCCCACATGCAACTAGACCCTCCGCGTTCACTCTTTCATCGCAAGCCTAAATATAGTTCTCGTCGCAATGGGAGAAGACTGAAATAGAGGGCCTCAGAAAACGCATTGCGATTCCCCTTGGACCATCCAAAAGTGCACCCAAAGGAAGGCTTTGGGTACAACTGACCTCCCCAGGGGAGCCTTTATGCAGCCCCACATGCAACTGGACCCTCCGGGTTCGGTCTTTCCGAGCAACACTAAACATAGCCCTCGGCGCAATGGGAGACGACTGAAAACTCGGGCCCCAGAAAACGCTTTCCGAGCCCCTTTCGCCCATCCAAAAGTGCCCCCAGAGGAAGGCTTTGGGTACAAGTGAACTCCCCAGGGGAGCCTTTACGCAGCCCCACATGCAACTGGACCCTCCGGGTTCGCTGTTTCCGAGCAACCCTTAATACATCCCTAGCCAGCATTGCAGAAGATTGAAAACTAGGGCCACAGAAAACGCGTTACAAGCCCCATTCCACCATCCAGAAGTGCCCCCAAAGGAAGGCTTTGGGTACAAGTGAATTCCCCAGGGGAGCCTTTACGCAGCCCCACATGCAACTGGACCCTCTGGGTTTGCTGTTTCCGAGCAACCCTTAATATAACACTAGCCAGCATGGCAGAAGACTGAAAACTCGGGCCACAGAATAAGCGTTTCAATCCCCATTCACCCATCCAGAAGTTCCCCAAAAGGTAGGCTTTGGGTACAAGTGAACTCCCCAGGGGAGCCTTTATGCAGCCCCACATGCAACTGGACCCTTCGTATTTGCTCTTTCACAGCATCACTAAATATATCCCTGGCCCGCATGGCTGACGACTGAAAAATCGGGCCCCAGAAAACGCTTTCCGAGCCCCTTTCGCCCATCCAAAAGTGCCCCCAAAGGAAGGCTTTGGGTACAAGTGAACTCTCCAAGGGAGCCTTTATGCAGCCCCACATGCAACTGGACCCTCCGGGTTCACTCTTTCACCGCAAGCCTAACTATAGCCCTCGGCGCAATGGGAGAAGACTGAAAATGCGGGCCTCAGAAAATGCATTGCGATTCCCCTTGGACCATTGAAAAGTGCCCCCAAAGGAAGGCTTTTGGTACATCTAACTCTCCAGGGGAGCCTTTATGCAGCCCCACATGCAACTGGACCCTCCGGGTTCTCTCTTTCCGAGCAACACTAAACATAGCCCTAGCCGACCTGGCAGAAGACTGAAAACTCGGGCCACAGAAAAAGAGTTTCAAGCCCCGTTCGCCCATCCAGAAGTGCACCTAAACGAAGCCTTTGGGTACAAGTGAACTCCCCAGGGAAGCCTTTATGCAGCCCCACATGCAACTGGACCCTCTGTGTTCGCTGTTTCCGAGCAACACTTAATATAACACTAGCCAGCATGGCAGAAGACTGAAAACTCGGGCCACAGAAAAAGAGTTTCAAGCCCCTTTCACCCATGCAGAAGTGCCCCCAAAGGAAGGCTTTGGGTACAAGTGAACTCCCCAGGGGAGCCTTTACACAGCCCCACATGCAACTGGACCCTCCGTGTTCGCTGTTTCCGAGCAACCCTAAATATAACCCTAGCCAGCATGGCAGAAGACTGAAAACTCGGGCCACAGAAAAAGAGTTTCAAGAACCGTTCGCCAATCCAGAAGTTCCCCTAAAGAAAGGCTTTGGGTACAACTGAACTCCCCAGGGGAGCCTTTACGCAGCCCCACATGCAACTGGACCCTCCGGCTTCGCTTATTCCGAGTACACTAAACATAGCCCTAGCCGGCCTCGGAGGCAACTGAAAACTCGGGCCCCAGAAAATGCATTCCGAGCCCATTTTGCCCATTCAAAAGTGCCACCAGAGGAAGGTTTTGGGTACAAGTGAACTCCCCAGGGGAGCCTTTACGCAGCCCCACATGCAACTGGACCCTCCGGGTTCACTCTTTCACCGCAAGCCTAAATATAGCCCTCGGCGCAATGGGAGAAGACTGAAAAAGTGGGCCTCAGAAAACGCATTGTGGTTCCTCTTGGACCATCCAGATGTGCCCCTAAAGGAAGGCTTTGGGTACAACTGACCTCCCCAGGGGAGCCTTTATGCAGCCCCACATGCAACTGGACCCTCCGGGTTCGGTCTTTCCGAAAAACACTAAATATATCCCGAGCCGGCATGGGAGACGACTGAAAACTCGGGCCCCAGAAAACGCTTTCCGAGCCCCTTTCGCCCATCCAAAAGTGCCCCCAGAGGAAGGCTTTGTGTACAAGTGAACTCCCCAGGGGAGCCTTTATGCAGCCCCACCTGCAACTGGACCCTCCGTGTTCGCTGTTTAAGAGCAACCCTAAATATAACCCTAGCCAGCATGGCAGAAGACTGACATCTCGGGCCACAGAAAAAGAGTTTCAAGCCCCATTCGCCAATCCAGAAGTGCCCCTAAAGGAAGGCTTTGGGTACAAGTGAACTCCCCAGGGGAGTCTTTATGCAGCCCCACATGCAACTGGACCCTCCTTATTCGCTCTTTCACAGCAACCCTAAATATAACCCAGCATGCATGGCAGACGACTGAAAAATCGGGCCCCAGAAAACGCGTTACAAGCCCCATTCGCCCATCCAAAAGTGTCCCCAAAGGAAGGCTTTGGGTACAACTGAACTCGCCAGGGGAGCCTTTATGCAGCCCCACATGCAACTGGACCCTCCGGGTTCGCTGTTTCCGAGCAACCCTAAATATAACACTAGCCAGCATGGGAGACGACTGAAAACTCGGGCCCCAGAAAAAGCGTTTCAAGCCCCATTCACCCATCCAAAAGTGCCCCCAAAGGAAGGCTTTGGGTACAAGTGAACTCCCCAGGGGAGCCTTTATGCAGCCCCACATGCAACTGGACCCTCCGGGTTCGCTGTTTCCGAGCAACCCTAAATATAACACTAGCCAGCATGGGAGACGACTGAAAACTCGGGCCCCAGAAAAAGCGTTTCAAGCCCCATTCACCCATCCAGAAGTGCCCCTAAAGGAAGGCTTTGGGTACAAGTGAACTCCCCAGGGGAGCCTTTATGCAGCCCCACATGCAACTGCTCCCTCCGCGTTCACTCTTTCACCGCAAGCCTAAATATATCCCTGGCCCGCATGGCAGACGACTGAAAAATCGGGCCCAAGAAAACGCTTTCCGAGCCACTTTCGCCCATCCAGAAGTGCCCCCAAAGGAAGGCTTTGGGTACAAGTGAACTCCCCAGGGGAGCCTTTATGCAGCCCCACATGCAACTGGACCCTCCGGGTTCACTCTTTCACCGCAAGCCTAACTATAGCCCTCGGCGCAATGGGAGAAGACTGAAAAAGCGGGCCTCAGAAAATGCATTGCGATTCACCTTGGACCATCCAAAAGTGCCCCCAAAGGAAGGCTTTTGGTACAACTGAACTCCCCAGGGGAGCCTTTATGCAGCCCCACATGCAACTGGACCCTCCGTATTCGCTCTTTCACAGCAACCCTAAATAAAATCCTGGCCCGCATGGCAGACAACTGAAAAACCGGGCCCCAGAAAATGCGTTTCAAGCCCCATTCGCCTATCCAGAAGTGCCCCCAAAGGAAGGCTTTGGGTACAACTGAACTCCCCAGGGGAGCCTTTATGCAGCCCCACATGCAACTAGACCCTCCGCGATCACTCTTTCAGCGCAAGCCTAAATATAATTCTCGTCGCAATGGGAGAAGACTGACATAGAGGGCCTCAGAAAACGCATTCCGATTCCCCTTGGACCATACAAAAGTGCCCCAAAAGGAAGGCTTTGGGAACAACTGACCTCCCCAGGGGGGCCTTTATGCAGCCCCACATGCAACTGGACCCTCCATATTCGCTCTTTCACAGCAACCCTAAATATATCCCTGCTCCGCATGGAAGACGACTGAAAACTCGGGCCCCAGAAAACGTGTTACAAGCCCCATTCGCCCATCCAAAAGTGCCCCCAGAGGAAGGCTTTGGGTATAAGTGAACTCCCCAAGGGAGCCTATATGAAGCCCCACATGCAACTGCTCCCTCCGCGTTCACTCTTTCACCGCAAGCCTAAATATAGCCGTCGGCGCAATGGGAGAAGACTGAAAAAGCAGGCCTCAGAAAACTCATTGCGATTCCCCTTGGACCATTGAAAAGTGCCCCCAAAGGAAGGCTTTGGGTACATCTAACTCCCCAGGGGAGCCTTTATGCAGCCCCACATGCAACTGGACCCTCCGGGTTCTCTCTTTCCGAGCAACACTAAACATAGCCCTAGCCGGCCTGGCAGAAGACTGAAAACTCGGGCCACAGAAAACGCATTTCAAGCCCCATTCACCCATCCGGAAGTGCCCCCAAAGGAAGGCTTTGGGTACAAGTGAACTCCCCAGGGGAGCCTTTATGCAGCCCCACATGCAACTGGACCCTCTGGGTTCGCTGTTTCCGAGCAACCCTTAATATAACACTAGCCAGCATGGCAGAAGACTGAAAACTCGGGCCACAGAAAAAGAGTTTCAAGCCCCTTTCACCCATGCAGAAGTGCCCCCAAAGGAAGGCTTTGGGTACAAGTGAACTCCCCAGGGGAGCCTTAACACAGCCCCAAATGCAACTGGACCCTCCGTGTTCGCTGTTTCCGAGCAACCCTAAATATAACCCTAGCCAGCGTGGCAGAAGACTGAAAACTCGGACCAAAGAAAACGAGTTTCAAGAACCGTTCAACCATCCAGATGTGCCCCTAAAAAAAGGCTTTGGGTACAACTGAACTCCCCAGGGGAGCCTTTATGAAGCCCCACATGCAACTGCTCCCTCCGCGTTCACTCTTTCACCGCAAGCCTAAATATAGCCCTCGGCGCAATGGTTGAAGACTGAAAAAGCGGGCCTCAAAAAAAGCATTGCGATTCCCCTTGGACCATCCAAATGTGCCCCCAAAGGAAGGCTTTGGGTACCACTGAACTCCCCAGGGGAGCCTTTACGCAGCCCCACATGCAACTGGACCCTCCGGGTTCACTCTTTCACTACAAGCCTTAATATAGGCCTCGGCGCAATGGTTGAAGACTGAAAAAGCGGGCCTCAGAAAACGCATTGCGATTCCCCTTGGACCATACAAATGTGCCCCCAAAGGAAGGCTTTGGGTACAAGTGAACTCCCCAGGGGAGCCTTTATGCAGCCCCACATGCAACTGGACCCTCCGGGTTCGCTGTTTCCGAGCAACCCTAAATATATCACTAGCCAGCATGGGAGACAACTGAAAACTCGGGCCCCAGAAAAAGCGTTTCAAGCCCCATTCACCCATCTAGAAGTGCCCGCAAATGAAGGCTTTGGGTACAACTGAACTCCCCAGGGGAGCCTTTATGCAGCCCCACATGCAACTGGACCCTCCGTATTCGCTCTTTCACAGCAACCCTAAATATATCCCTGATCCGCATGGCAGACGACTGAAAACTCGGGCCCCAGAAAACGCGTTACAAGCCCCAATCGCCCATCCAAAAGTGCCCCCAAAGGAAGGCTTTGGGTACAACTGAACTCCCCAAGGGAGCCTTTATGAAGCCCCACATGCAACTGCTCCCTCCGCGTTCACTCTTTCACCGCAAGCCTAAATATAGCCCTCGGCACAATGGGAGAAGACTGAAAAAGCGAGCCTCAGAAAACTCATTGCGATTCCCCTTGGACCATTGAAAAGTGCCCCCAAAGGAAGGCTTTGGGTACATCTAACTCCCCAGGGGAGCCTTTATGCAGCCCCACATGCAACTGGACCCTCCGGGTTCTCTCTTTCCGAGCAACACTAAACATAGCCCTAGCCGGCATGGGAGACCACTGAAAACTCGGGCCACAGAAAACGCATTCCGAGCCCCATACGCCCATTCAAAAGTGCCCCCAGAGGAAGGCTTTGGGTACAAGTGAACTCCCCAGGGGAGCCTTTATGCAGCCCCACATGCAACTGGATCCTCTGGGTTTGCTGTTTCTGAGCAACCCTTAATATAACACTAGCCAGCATGGCAGAAGACTGAAAACTCGGGCCACAGAAAAAGAGTTTCAATCCCCATTCACCCATCCAGAAGTGCCCCTAAAGGAAGGCTTTGGGTACAAGTGAACTCCCCAGGGGAGCCTTTATGCAGCCCCACATGCAACTGGACCCTTCGTATTTGCTCTTTCACAGCAACACTAAATATATCCCTGGCCCGCATGGCAGACGACTGAAAAATCGGGCCCCAGAATACGCTTTCCGAGCCCCTTTCGCCCATCCAAAAGTGCCCCCAAAGGAAGGCTTTGGGTACAAGTGAACTCCACAGGGGAGCTTTTATGCAGCCCCACATGCAACTGGACCCTCCGGGTTCACTCTTTCACCGCAAGCCTAACTATAGCCCTCGGCGCAATGGGAGAAGACTGAAAAAGCGGGCCTCAGAAAATGCATTGCGATTCCCCTTGGACCATCCAAAAGTGCCCCCAAAGGAAGGCTTTGGGTACAAGTGAACTCCCCAGGGGAGCCTTTATGCAGCCGCACATGCAACTGGACTCTGCGGGTTCGCTCTTTCCGAGCAACACTAAACATAGCCCTAGCCGGCGTGGGAGACGACTGAAAACTCGGGCCACAGAAAAAGCGTTTCAAGCCCCATTCACCCATCTAGAAGTGCCCGCAAATGAAGGCTTTGGGTACAAGTGAACTCCCCAGGGGAGCCTTTATGCAGCCCCACATGCAACTGGACCCTCCGTATTCGCTCTTTCACAGCAACCCTAAATATATCCCTGCTCCGCATGGCAGACGACTGAAAACTCGGGCCCCAGAAAACGCGTTACAAGCCCCAATCGCCCATCCAAAAGTGCCCCCAAAGGAAGGCTTTGGGTACAAGTGAACTCCCCAAGGGAGCCTTTATGAAGCCCCACATGCAACTGCTCCCTCCGCGTTCACTCTTTCACCGCAAGCCTAAATATAGCCCTCGGCACAATGGGAGAAGACTGAAAATGCGGGCCTCAGAAAACTCATTGCGATTCCCATTGGACCATTGAAAAGTGCCCCCAAAGGAAGGCTTTGGGTACATCTAACTCCCCAGGGGAGCCTTTATGCAGCCCCACATGCAACTGGACCCTCCGGGTTCTCTCTTTCCGAGCAACACTAAACATAGCCCTAACCGGCCTGGCAGAAGACTGAAAACTCGGGCCACAGAAAACGCATTTCAAGCCCCATTCACCCATGCAGAAGTGCCCCCAAAGGAAGGCTTTGGGTACAAGTGAACTCCCCAGGGGAGCCTTTACGCAGCCCCACATGCAACTGGACCCTCCGTGTTCGCTGTTTCCGAGCAACCCTAAATATAACCCTAGACAGCGTGGCAGAAGACTGAAAACTCGGGCCACAGAAAAAGCGTTTCAAGAACCGTTCGACCATCCAGATGTGCCCCTAAAAAAAGGCTTTGGGTACAACTGAACTCCCCAGGGGAGCCTTTATGCAGCCCCACATGCAACTGGACCCTCCGCGTTCACTCTTTCACCGCAAGACTAAATATAGCCCTCGGCGCAATGGGAGAAGACTGAAAAAGCGGGCCTTAGAAAACGCATTGCGATTCCCCTTGGACCATCCAAAAGTGCCCCCAGAGGAAGGCTTTGGGTACAAGTGAACTCCCCAGGGGAGCCTTTATGCAGCCCCACATGCAACTCGACCCTCCGGCTTCGCTTATTCCGAGTACACTAAACATAGCCCTAGCCGGCCTCGGAGGCAACTGAAAACTCGGGCCCCAGAAAACGCATTCCGAGCCCATTTTGCCCATTCAAAAGTGCCCCCAGAGGAAGGTTTTGGGTACAAGTGAACTCCCCAGGGGAGCCTTTACGCAGCCCCACATGCAACTGGACCCTCCGGGTTCACTCTTTCACCGCAAGCCTAAATATAGCCCTCGGCGCAATGGGAGAAGACTGAAAAAGTGGGCCTCAGAAAACGCATTGCGATTCCCCTTGGACCATCCTGATGTGCCCCTAAAGGAAGGCTTTGGGTACAAGTGAACTCCCCAGGGGAGCCTTTATGCAGCCCCACATGCAATTGGACCCTCCGGGTTCACTCTTTCACCGCAAGCCTAAATATAGCCCTCGGCGCAATGGGAGAAGACTGAAAAAGCGGGCCTTAGAAAACGCATTGCGATTCCCCTTGGACCATCCAAAAGTGCCCCCAAAGGAAGGCTTTTGGTACAACTGAACTCCCCAGGGGAGCCTTTATGCAGCCCCACATTCAACTGGACCCTCTGTATTCGCTCTTTCACAGCAACCCTAAATATAACCCAGGCCCGCACGGCAGACTACTGAAAAATCGGGCCCCAGAAAACGCTTTCTGAGCCCCTTTCGCCCATCCAAAAGTGCCCCCAAAGGAAGGCTTTGGGTACAAGTGAACTCCCCAGGGGAGCCTTTATGCAGCCCCACATGCAACTGGACCCTCCGGGTTCAGTCTTTCACCGCAAGCCTAACTATAGCCCTCGGCGCAATGGGAGAAGACTGAAAAAGCGGGCCTCAGAAAATGCATTGCGATTCCCCTTGGACCATCCAAAAGTACCCCCAAAGGAAGGCTTTTGGTACAACTGAACTCCCCAGGGGAGCCTTTATGCAGCCCCACATGCAACTGGACCCTCCGTATTCACTCTTTCACAGCAACCCTAAATATAACCCTGGCCCGCATGGCAGTCGACTGAAAAATCGGGCCCAGAAAATGCGTTTCAAGCCCCATTCGCCTATCCAGAAGTGCCCCCAAAGGAAGGCTTTGGGTACAAGTGAACTCCCCAGGGGAGCCTTTATGCAGCCCCACATGCAACTAGACCCTCCGCGTTCACTCTTTCAGCGCAAGCCTAAATATAGTTCTCGTCGCAATGGGAGAAGACTGAAATAGAGGGCCTCAGAAAACGCATTGCGATTCCCCTTGGACCATCCAAAAGTGCACCCAAAGGAAGGCTTTGGGTACAACTGACCTCCCCAGGGGAGCCTTTATGCAGCCCCACATGCAACTGGACCCTCCGGGTTCGGTCTTTCCGAGCAACACTAAACATAGCCCTCGGCGCAATGGGAGACGACTGAAAACTCGGGCCCCAGAAAACGCATTCCGAGCCCATTTTGTTCATTCAAAAGTGCCACCAGAGGAAGGTTTTGGGTACAAGTGAACTCCCCAGGGGAGCCTTTACGCAGCCCCACATGCAACTGGACCCTCCGGGTTCGCTGTTTCCGAGCAACCCTTAATACATCCCTAGCCAGCATTGCAGAAGATTGAAAACTAGGGCCACAGAAAAAGCGTTTCAAGCCCCATTCCACCATCCAGAAGTGCCCCCAAAGGAAGGCTTTGGGTACAAGTGAATTCCCCAGGGGAGCCTTTACGCAGCCCCACATGCAACTGGACCCTCTGGGTTTGCTGTTTCCGAGCAACCCTTAATATAACACTAGCCAGCATGGCAGAAGACTGAAAACTCGGGCCACAGAATAAGCGTTTCAATCCCCATTAACCCATCCAGAAGTTCCCCAAAAGGTAGGCTTTGGGTACAAGTGAACTCCCCAGGGGAGCCTTTATGCAGCCCCACATGCAACTGGACCCTTCGTATTTGCTCTTTCACAGCATCACTAAATATATCCCTGGCCCGCATGGCTGACGACTGAAAAATCGGGCCCCAGAAAACGCTTTCCGAGCCCCTTTCGCCCATCCAAAAGTGCCCCCAAAGGAAGGCTTTGGGTACAAGTGAACTCTCCAAGGGAGCCTTTATGCAGCCCCACATGCAACTGGACCCTCCGGGTTCACTCTTTCACCGCAAGCCTAACTATAGCCCTCGGCGCAATGGGAGAAGACTGAAAATGCGGGCCTCAGAAAATGCATTGCGATTCCCCTTGGACCATTGAAAAGTGCCCCCAAAGGAAGGCTTTGGGTACATCTAACTCCCCAGGGGAGCCTTTATGCAGCCCCACATGCAACTGGACCCTCCGGGTTCTCTCTTTCCGAGCAACACTAAACATAGCCCTAGCCGACCTGGCAGACGACTGAAAACTCGGGCCACAGAAAACGCATTTCAAGCCCCATTCACCCATCCAGAAGTGCCCCCAAAGGAAGGCTTTGGGTACAAGTGAACTCCCCAGGGAAGCCTTTATGCAGCCCCACATGCAACTGGACCCTCTGTGTTCGCTGTTTCCGAGCAACACTTAATATAACACTAGCCAGCATGGCAGAAGACTGAAAACTCGGGCCACAGAAAAAGAGTTTCAAGCCCCTTTCACCCATGCAGAAGTGCCCCCAAAGGAAGGCTTTGGGTACAAGTGAACTCCCCAGGGGAGCCTTTACACAGCCCCACATGCAACTGGACCCTCCGTGTTCGCTGTTTCCGAGCAACCCTAAATATAACCCTAGCCAGCATGGCAGAAGACTTAAAACTCGGGCCACAGAAAAAGAGTTTCAAGAACCGTTCGCCAATCCAGAAGTTCCCCTAAAGGAAGGCTTTGGGTACAACTGAACTCCCCAGGGGAGCCTTTACGCAGCCCCACATGCAACTGGACCCTCCGGCTTCGCTTATTCCGAGTACACTAAACATAGCCCTAGCCGGCCTCGGAGGCAACTGAAAACTCGGGCCCCAGAAAATGCATTCCGAGCCCATTTTGCCCATTCAAAAGTGCCACCAGAGGAAGGTTTTGGGTACAAGTGAACTCCCCAGGGGAGCCTTTACGCAGCCCCACATGCAACTGGACCCTCCGGGTTCACTCTTTCACCGCAAGCCTAAATATAGCCCTCGGCGCAATGGGAGAAGACTGAAAAAGTGGGCCTCAGAAAACGCATTGTGGTTCCTCTTGGACCATCCAGATGTGCCCCTAAAGGAAGGCTTTGGGTACAACTGACCTCCCCAGGGGAGCCTTTATGCAGCCCCACATGCAACTGGACCCTCCGGGTTCGGTCTTTCCGAAAAACACTAAATATATCCCGAGCCGGCATGGGAGACGACTGAAAACTCGGGCCCCAGAAAACGCTTTCCGAGCCCCTTTCGCCCATCCAAAAGTGCCCCCAGAGGAAGGCTTTGTGTACAAGTGAACTCCCCAGGGGAGCCTTTATGCAGCCCCACCTGCAACTGGACCCTCCGTGTTCGCTGTTTATGAGCAACCCTAAATATAACCCTAGCCAGCATGGCAGAAGACTGACATCTCGGGCCACAGAAAAAGAGTTTCAAGCCCCATTCGCCAATCCAGAAGTGCCCCTAAAGGAAGGCTTTGGGTACAAGTGAACTCCCCAGGGGAGCCTTTATGCAGCCCCACATGCAACTGGACCCTCCTTATTCGCTCTTTCACAGCAACCCTAAATATAACCCTGGCCTGCATGGCAGACGACTGAAAAATCGGGCCCCAGAAAACGCGTTACAAGCCCCATTCGCCCATCCAAAAGTGTCCCCAAAGGAAGGCTTTGGGTACAACTGAACTCGCCAGGGGAGCCTTTATGCAGCCCCACATGCAACTGGACCCTCCGGGTGGCTGTTTCCGAGCAACCCTAAATATAACACTAGCCAGCATGGGAGACGACTGAAAACTCGGGCCCCAGAAAAAGCGTTTCAAGCCCCATTCACCCATCCAAAAGTGCCCCCAAAGGAAGGCTTTGGGTACAAGTGAACTCCCCAGGGGAGCCTTTATGCAGCCCCACATGCAACTGGACCCTCCGGGTTCGCTGTTTCCGAGCAACCCTAAATATAACACTAGCCAGCATGGGAGACGACTGAAAACTCGGGCCCCAGAAAAAGCGTTTCAAGCCCCATTCACCCATCCAGAAGTGCCCCCAGAGGAAGGCTTTGGGTACAAGTGAACTCCCCAGGGGAGCCTTTATGCAGCCCCACATGCAACTGGACCCTCCGTATTCGCTCTTTCACAGCAACCCTAAATATATCCCTGCTCCGCATGGCAGACGACTGAAAACTCGGGCCCCAGAAAACGCGTTACAAGCCCCAATCGCCCATCCAAAAGTGCCCCCAAAGGAAGGCTTTGGGTACAAGTGAACTCCCCAAGGGAGCCTTTATGAAGCCCCACATGCAACTGCTCCCTCCGCGTTCACTCTTTCACCGCAAGCCTAAATATAGCCCTCGGCACAATGGGAGAAGACTGAAAATGCGGGCCTCAGAAAACTCATTGCGATTCCCATTGGACCATTGAAAAGTGCCCCCAAAGGAAGGCTTTGGGTACATCTAACTCCCCAGGGGAGCCTTTATGCAGCCCCACATGCAACTGGACCCTCCGGGTTCTCTCTTTCCGAGCAACACTAAACATAGCCCTAACCGGCCTGGCAGAAGACTGAAAACTCGGGCCACAGAAAACGCATTTCAAGCCCCATTCACCCATGCAGAAGTGCCCCCAAAGGAAGGCTTTGGGTACAAGTGAACTCCCCAGGGGAGCCTTTACGCAGCCCCACATGCAACTGGACCCTCCGTGTTCGCTGTTTCCGAGCAACCCTAAATATAACCCTAGACAGCGTGGCAGAAGACTGAAAACTCGGGCCACAGAAAAAGCGTTTCAAGAACCGTTCGACCATCCAGATGTGCCCCTAAAAAAAGGCTTTGGGTACAACTGAACTCCCCAGGGGAGCCTTTATGCAGCCCCACATGCAACTGGACCCTCCGCGTTCACTCTTTCACCGCAAGACTAAATATAGCCCTCGGCGCAATGGGAGAAGACTGAAAAAGCGGGCCTTAGAAAACGCATTGCGATTCCCCTTGGACCATCCAAAAGTGCCCCCAGAGGAAGGCTTTGGGTACAAGTGAACTCCCCAGGGGAGCCTTTATGCAGCCCCACATGCAACTCGACCCTCCGGCTTCGCTTATTCCGAGTACACTAAACATAGCCCTAGCCGGCCTCGGAGGCAACTGAAAACTCGGGCCCCAGAAAACGCATTCCGAGCCCATTTTGCCCATTCAAAAGTGCCCCCAGAGGAAGGTTTTGGGTACAAGTGAACTCCCCAGGGGAGCCTTTACGCAGCCCCACATGCAACTGGACCCTCCGGGTTCACTCTTTCACCGCAAGCCTAAATATAGCCCTCGGCGCAATGGGAGAAGACTGAAAAAGTGGGCCTCAGAAAACGCATTGCGATTCCCCTTGGACCATCCTGATGTGCCCCTAAAGGAAGGCTTTGGGTACAAGTGAACTCCCCAGGGGAGCCTTTATGCAGCCCCACATGCAATTGGACCCTCCGGGTTCACTCTTTCACCGCAAGCCTAAATATAGCCCTCGGCGCAATGGGAGAAGACTGAAAAAGCGGGCCTTAGAAAACGCATTGCGATTCCCCTTGGACCATCCAAAAGTGCCCCCAAAGGAAGGCTTTTGGTACAACTGAACTCCCCAGGGGAGCCTTTATGCAGCCCCACATTCAACTGGACCCTCTGTATTCGCTCTTTCACAGCAACCCTAAATATAACCCAGGCCCGCACGGCAGACTACTGAAAAATCGGGCCCCAGAAAACGCTTTCTGAGCCCCTTTCGCCCATCCAAAAGTGCCCCCAAAGGAAGGCTTTGGGTACAAGTGAACTCCCCAGGGGAGCCTTTATGCAGCCCCACATGCAACTGGACCCTCCGGGTTCAGTCTTTCACCGCAAGCCTAACTATAGCCCTCGGCGCAATGGGAGAAGACTGAAAAAGCGGGCCTCAGAAAATGCATTGCGATTCCCCTTGGACCATCCAAAAGTACCCCCAAAGGAAGGCTTTTGGTACAACTGAACTCCCCAGGGGAGCCTTTATGCAGCCCCACATGCAACTGGACCCTCCGTATTCACTCTTTCACAGCAACCCTAAATATAACCCTGGCCCGCATGGCAGTCGACTGAAAAATCGGGCCCAGAAAATGCGTTTCAAGCCCCATTCGCCTATCCAGAAGTGCCCCCAAAGGAAGGCTTTGGGTACAAGTGAACTCCCCAGGGGAGCCTTTATGCAGCCCCACATGCAACTAGACCCTCCGCGTTCACTCTTTCAGCGCAAGCCTAAATATAGTTCTCGTCGCAATGGGAGAAGACTGAAATAGAGGGCCTCAGAAAACGCATTGCGATTCCCCTTGGACCATCCAAAAGTGCACCCAAAGGAAGGCTTTGGGTACAACTGACCTCCCCAGGGGAGCCTTTATGCAGCCCCACATGCAACTGGACCCTCCGGGTTCGGTCTTTCCGAGCAACACTAAACATAGCCCTCGGCGCAATGGGAGACGACTGAAAACTCGGGCCCCAGAAAACGCATTCCGAGCCCATTTTGTTCATTCAAAAGTGCCACCAGAGGAAGGTTTTGGGTACAAGTGAACTCCCCAGGGGAGCCTTTACGCAGCCCCACATGCAACTGGACCCTCCGGGTTCGCTGTTTCCGAGCAACCCTTAATACATCCCTAGCCAGCATTGCAGAAGATTGAAAACTAGGGCCACAGAAAAAGCGTTTCAAGCCCCATTCCACCATCCAGAAGTGCCCCCAAAGGAAGGCTTTGGGTACAAGTGAATTCCCCAGGGGAGCCTTTACGCAGCCCCACATGCAACTGGACCCTCTGGGTTTGCTGTTTCCGAGCAACCCTTAATATAACACTAGCCAGCATGGCAGAAGACTGAAAACTCGGGCCACAGAATAAGCGTTTCAATCCCCATTAACCCATCCAGAAGTTCCCCAAAAGGTAGGCTTTGGGTACAAGTGAACTCCCCAGGGGAGCCTTTATGCAGCCCCACATGCAACTGGACCCTTCGTATTTGCTCTTTCACAGCATCACTAAATATATCCCTGGCCCGCATGGCTGACGACTGAAAAATCGGGCCCCAGAAAACGCTTTCCGAGCCCCTTTCGCCCATCCAAAAGTGCCCCCAAAGGAAGGCTTTGGGTACAAGTGAACTCTCCAAGGGAGCCTTTATGCAGCCCCACATGCAACTGGACCCTCCGGGTTCACTCTTTCACCGCAAGCCTAACTATAGCCCTCGGCGCAATGGGAGAAGACTGAAAATGCGGGCCTCAGAAAATGCATTGCGATTCCCCTTGGACCATTGAAAAGTGCCCCCAAAGGAAGGCTTTGGGTACATCTAACTCCCCAGGGGAGCCTTTATGCAGCCCCACATGCAACTGGACCCTCCGGGTTCTCTCTTTCCGAGCAACACTAAACATAGCCCTAGCCGACCTGGCAGACGACTGAAAACTCGGGCCACAGAAAACGCATTTCAAGCCCCATTCACCCATCCAGAAGTGCCCCCAAAGGAAGGCTTTGGGTACAAGTGAACTCCCCAGGGAAGCCTTTATGCAGCCCCACATGCAACTGGACCCTCTGTGTTCGCTGTTTCCGAGCAACACTTAATATAACACTAGCCAGCATGGCAGAAGACTGAAAACTCGGGCCACAGAAAAAGAGTTTCAAGCCCCTTTCACCCATGCAGAAGTGCCCCCAAAGGAAGGCTTTGGGTACAAGTGAACTCCCCAGGGGAGCCTTTACACAGCCCCACATGCAACTGGACCCTCCGTGTTCGCTGTTTCCGAGCAACCCTAAATATAACCCTAGCCAGCATGGCAGAAGACTTAAAACTCGGGCCACAGAAAAAGAGTTTCAAGAACCGTTCGCCAATCCAGAAGTTCCCCTAAAGGAAGGCTTTGGGTACAACTGAACTCCCCAGGGGAGCCTTTACGCAGCCCCACATGCAACTGGACCCTCCGGCTTCGCTTATTCCGAGTACACTAAACATAGCCCTAGCCGGCCTCGGAGGCAACTGAAAACTCGGGCCCCAGAAAATGCATTCCGAGCCCATTTTGCCCATTCAAAAGTGCCACCAGAGGAAGGTTTTGGGTACAAGTGAACTCCCCAGGGGAGCCTTTACGCAGCCCCACATGCAACTGGACCCTCCGGGTTCACTCTTTCACCGCAAGCCTAAATATAGCCCTCGGCGCAATGGGAGAAGACTGAAAAAGTGGGCCTCAGAAAACGCATTGTGGTTCCTCTTGGACCATCCAGATGTGCCCCTAAAGGAAGGCTTTGGGTACAACTGACCTCCCCAGGGGAGCCTTTATGCAGCCCCACATGCAACTGGACCCTCCGGGTTCGGTCTTTCCGAAAAACACTAAATATATCCCGAGCCGGCATGGGAGACGACTGAAAACTCGGGCCCCAGAAAACGCTTTCCGAGCCCCTTTCGCCCATCCAAAAGTGCCCCCAGAGGAAGGCTTTGTGTACAAGTGAACTCCCCAGGGGAGCCTTTATGCAGCCCCACCTGCAACTGGACCCTCCGTGTTCGCTGTTTATGAGCAACCCTAAATATAACCCTAGCCAGCATGGCAGAAGACTGACATCTCGGGCCACAGAAAAAGAGTTTCAAGCCCCATTCGCCAATCCAGAAGTGCCCCTAAAGGAAGGCTTTGGGTACAAGTGAACTCCCCAGGGGAGCCTTTATGCAGCCCCACATGCAACTGGACCCTCCTTATTCGCTCTTTCACAGCAACCCTAAATATAACCCTGGCCTGCATGGCAGACGACTGAAAAATCGGGCCCCAGAAAACGCGTTACAAGCCCCATTCGCCCATCCAAAAGTGTCCCCAAAGGAAGGCTTTGGGTACAACTGAACTCGCCAGGGGAGCCTTTATGCAGCCCCACATGCAACTGGACCCTCCGGGTGGCTGTTTCCGAGCAACCCTAAATATAACACTAGCCAGCATGGGAGACGACTGAAAACTCGGGCCCCAGAAAAAGCGTTTCAAGCCCCATTCACCCATCCAAAAGTGCCCCCAAAGGAAGGCTTTGGGTACAAGTGAACTCCCCAGGGGAGCCTTTATGCAGCCCCACATGCAACTGGACCCTCCGGGTTCGCTGTTTCCGAGCAACCCTAAATATAACACTAGCCAGCATGGGAGACGACTGAAAACTCGGGCCCCAGAAAAAGCGTTTCAAGCCCCATTCACCCATCCAGAAGTGCCCCTAAAGGAAGGCTTTGGGTACAAGTGAACTCCCCAGGGGAGCCTTAACGCAGCCCCACATGCAACTGGACCCTCCGTATTCGCTCTTTCACAGCATCACTAAATATATCCCTGGCCCGCATGGCAGACGACTGAAAAATCGGGCCCAAGAAAACGCTTTCCGAGCCACTTTCGCCCATCCAGAAGTGCCCCCAAAGGAAGGCTTTGGGTACAAGTGAACTCCCCAGGGGAGCCTTTATGCAGCCCCACATGCAACTGGACCCTCCGGGTTCACTCTTTCACCGCAAGCCTAACTATAGCCCTCGGCGCAATGGGAGAAGACTGAAAAAGCGGGCCTCAGAAAATGCATTGCGATTCACCTTGGACCATCCAAAAGTGCCCCCAAAGGAAGGCTTTTGGTACAACTGAACTCCCCAGGGGAGCCTTTATGCAGCCCCACATGCAACTAGACCCTCCGCGATCACTCTTTCAGCGCAAGCCTAAATATTATTCTCGTCGCAATGGGAGAAGACTGACATAGAGGGCCTCAGAAAACGCATTCCGATTCCCCTTGGACCATACAAAAGTGCCCCAAAAGGAAGGCTTTGGGAACAACTGACCTCCCCAGGGGGGTCTTTATGCAGCCCCACATGCAACTGGACCCTCCATATTCGCTCTTTCACAGCAACCCTAAATATATCCCTGCTCCGCATGGAAGACGACTGAAAACTCGGGCCCCAGAAAACGTGTTACAAGCCCCATTCGCCCATCCAAAAGTGCCCCCAAAGGAAGGCTTTGGGTATAAGTGAACTCCCCAAGGGAGCCTTTATGAAGCCCCACATGCAACTGCTCCCTCCGCGTTCACTCTTTCACCGCAAGCCTAAATATAGCCGTCGGCGCAATGGGAGAAGACTGAAAAAGCAGGCCTCAGAAAACTCATTGCGATTCCCCTTGGACCATTGAAAAGTGCCCCCAAAGGAAGGCTTTGGGTACATCTAACTCCCCAGGGGAGCCTTTATGCAGCCCCACATGCAACTGGACCCTCCGGGTTCTCTCTTTCCGAGCAACACTAAACATAGCCCTAGCCGGCCTGGCAGAAGACTGAAAACTCGGGCCACAGAAAACGCATTTCAAGCCCCATTCACCCATCCGGAAGTGCCCCCAAAGGAAGGCTTTGGGTACAAGTGAACTCCCCAGGGGAGCCTTTATGCAGCCCCACATGCAACTGGACCCTCTGGGTTCGCTGTTTCCGAGTAAACCTTAATATAACACTAGCCAGCATGGCAGAAGACTGAAAACTCGGGCCACAGAAAAAGAGTTTCAAGCCCCTTTAACCCATGCAGAAGTGCCCCCAAAGGAAGGCTTTGGGTACAAGTGAACTCCCCAGGGGAGCCTTAACACAGCCCCAAATGCAACTGGACCCTCCGTGTTCGCTGTTTCCGAGCAACCCTAAATATAACCCTAGCCAGCGTGGCAGAAGACTGAAAACTCGGACCAAAGAAAAAGAGTTTCAAGAACCGTTCGACCATCCAGATGTGCCCCTAAAAAAAGGCTTTGGGTACAACTGAACTCCCCAGGGGAGCCTTTATGAAGCCCCACATGCAACTGCTCCCTCCGCGTTCACTCTTTCACCGCAAGCCTAAATATAGCCCTCGGCGCAATGGGAGAAGACTGAAAAAGCGGGCCTCAGAAAACTCATTGCGATTCCCCTTGGACCATTGAAAAGTGCCCCCAAAGGAAGGCTTTGGGTACATCTAACTCCCCAGGGGAGCCTTTATGCAGCCCCACATGCAACTGGACCCTCCGGGTTCTCTCTTTCCGAGCAACACTAAACATAGCCCTAGCCGGCCTGGCAGAAGACTGAAAACTCGGGCCACAGAAAACGCATTTCAAGCCCCATTCACCCATCCAGAAGTGCCCCCAAAGGAAGGCTTTGGGTACAAGGGAACTCCCCAGGGGAGCCTTTATGCAGCCCCACATGCAACTGGACCCTCCGTGTTCGCTGTTTCCGAGCAACCCTTAATATAACACTAGCCAGCATGGCAGAAGACTGAAAACTCGGGCCAGAGAAAAAGAGTTTCAAGAACCGTTCGACCATCCAGATGTGCCCCTAAAAAAAGGCTTTGTGTACAAGTGAACTCCCCAGGGGAGCCTTTATGCAGCCCCACATGCCACTGGAGCCTCCGTATTCGCTCTTTCACAGCAACCCTAAATATAATCCTGGCCCGCATGGCAGACGACTGAAAAATCGGGCCCCAGAAAATGCGTTACAAGTCCGATTCTCCCATCCAAAAGTGCCCCCAAAGGAAGGCTTTGGGTAAAACTGAACTCCCCAGGGGAGCCTTTATGCAGCCCCACATGCAACTGGACCCTCCGGGTTCACTCTTTCACCGCAAGACTAAATATAGCCCTCGGCGCAATGGGAGAAGACTGAAAAAGCGGGCCTCAGAAAACGCATTGCGATTCCCCTTGGACCATCCAAAAGTGCCCCCTAAGAAAGGCTTTGGGTACAAGTGAACTCCCCAGGGGTGCCTTTATGCAGCCCCACATGCAACTGGACCCTGCGGGTTCGCTCTTTCCGAGCAACACTATACATTGCCCTAGCCGGCATGGGAGAAGACTGAAAACTCGGGCCCAAGAAATCGCTTTCCGAGCCCCTTTCACCCATCCAAAAGTGCCCCCAGAGGAAGGCTTTGGGTACAAGTGAACTCCCCAGGGGAGCCTTTACGC
This sequence comes from Anas acuta, assembly GCF_963932015.1. NCBI lineage: Eukaryota > Metazoa > Chordata > Aves > Anseriformes > Anatidae > Anas > Anas acuta. The sequence goes on from NC_088997.1 coordinate 12,135,583, forward strand.
AGCCCCACATGCAACTGGACCCTCCGGGTTCGCTGTTTCCGAGCAACGCTTAATATATCCCTAGCAAGCATGGCAGAAGACTCGGGACACAGAAAAAGCGTTTCAAGCCCCATTCCACCATCCAGAAGTGCCCCCAAAGGAAGGCTTTGGGTACAACTGAACTCCCCAGGGGAGCCTTTATGCAGCCCCACATGCAACTGGACCCTCCGTGTTCGCTGTTTACGAACAACCCTAAATATAACCCTAGCCAGCATGGCAGAAGACTGAAATCTCGGGCCACAGAAAAAGAGTTTCAAGCCCCATTCGCCAATCCAGAAGTGCCCCTAAAGGAAGGCTTTGGGTAAAACTGAACTCCCCAGGGGAGCCTTTATGCAGCCCCATATGCAACTGGACCCTCTGTATTCCCTCTTTCACAGCAACCCTAAATATAAACCTGGCCCGCATGGCAGACGACTGAAAAATCGTGCCCCAGAAAACGCGTTACAAGCCCCATTCGCCCATCCAAAAGTGCCCCCAGAGGAAGGCTTTGGGTACAAGTGAACTCCCCAGGGGAGCCTTTACGCAGCCCCACATGCAACTGGACCCTCCGGGTTCACTCTTTCACCGCAAGCCTAAATATAATTCTCGTCGCAATGGGAGAAGACTGAAATAGAGGGCCTCAGAAAACGCATTGCGATTCCCCTTGGACCATCCAAAAGTGCCCCAAAAGGAAGGCTTTGGGTACAACTGACCTCCCCAGGGGGGCCTTTATACAGCCCCACATGCAACAGGACCCTCCGGGTTTGGTCTTTCCAAGCAACACTAAACATACCCCGAGCCGGCATGGGAGACGACTGAAAACTCAGGCCCCAGAAAACGCTTTCCGAGCCCCTTTCGCCCATCTAAAAGTGCCCCCAGAGGAAGGCTTTGGGTACAAGTGAACTCCCCAGGGGAGCCTTTACGCAGCCCCACATGCAACTGGACCCTCCGTGTTCGCTGTTTCCGAGCAACCCTTAATACAACCCTAGCCAGCATTGCAGAAGATTGAAAATTCGGGCCACAGAAAAAGCGTTTCAAGCCCCATTCACCCATCCAAAAGTGCCCGCAAAGGAAGGCTTTGTGTACAACTGAACTCCCCAGGGGAGCCTTTATGCAGCCCCACATGCAACTGGACCCTCCGTATTCGCTCTTTCACAGCAACCCTAAATAAAATCCTGGCCCGCATGGCAGACGACTGAAAAATCAGGCCCCAGAAAATGCGTTACAAGTCCGATTCTCCCATCCAAAAGTGCCCCCAAAGGAAGGCTTTGGGTACAACTGAACTCCCCAGGGGAGCCTTTATGCAGCCCCACATGCAACTGGACCCTCCGGGTTCACTCTTTCACTGCAAGCCTAAATATAGCCCTCGGCGCAATGGGAGAAGACTGAAAAAGCGGGCCTCAGAAAACGCATTGCGATTCCTCTTGGACCATCCAAAAGTGCCCCCAAAGAAAGGCTTTGGGTACAAGTGAACTCTCCAGGGGAGCCTTTATGCAGCCCCACATGCAACTGGACCCTCCGGGTTCGCTGTTTCCGAGCAACCCTTAATATATCCCTAGCAAGCATGGCAGAAGACTGAAATCTCGGGACACAGAAAAAGAGTTTCAAGCCCCATTCGCCAATCCAGAAGTGCCCCTAAAGGAAGGGTTTGGGTAAAACTGAACTCCCCAGGGGAGCCTTTATGCAGCCCCACATGCAACTGGACCCTCCGTATTCGCTCTTTCACAGCAACCCTAAATATAAACCTGGCCCGCATGGCAGACGACTGAAAAATTGGGCCCCAGAAAACGCGTTACAAGCCCCATTCACCCATCCACAAGTGCCCCCAAAGGAAGGCTTTGGGTACAACTGAACTCCCCAGGGGAGCCTTTATGCAACCCCACATGCAACTGGACCCTCCGGGTTCGCTCTTTCTAAGCAACACTAAACATATCCCTAGCCGGCATGGGAGACGACTGAAAACTCGGGCCCCAGAAAACGCCTTCCGAGCCCCTTTCGCCCATTCAAAAGTGCCCCCAAAGGAAGCCTTTGGGTACAAGTGAACTCCCCAGGGGAGCCTTTACGCAGCCCCACATGCAACTGGACCCTCCGGGTTCTCTGTTTCCGAGCAACCCTAAATATAACACTAGCCAGCATGGCAGAAGACTGAAAACTCGGGCCACAGAAAAAGCGTTTCAATCCCCATTCACCCATCCAGAAGTGCCCCCAAAGGAAGGCTTTGGGTACAAGTGAACTCCCCAGGGGAGCCTTTATGCAGCCCCACATGCTACTGGACCCTCCGTATTCGCTCTTTCACAGCAACCCTAAATATAACCCAGGCCCGCATGGCAGACGACTGAAAACTCGGGCCCCAGAAAACGCGTTATAAACCCCATTCGCCCATCCAGAAGTGCCCCCAAAGGAAGGCTTTGGGTACAACTGAACTCCCCAGGGGAGCCTTTATGCAGCCCCACATGCAACTGGACCCTCCGTGTTCGCTGTTTACGAGTAACCCTACATATAACCCTAGCCAGCATGGCAGAAGACTGAAATCGCGGGCCACAGAAAAAGAGTTTCAAGCCGCATTCGCCAATCCAGAAGTGCCCCCAAAGAAAGGCTTTGGGTAAAACTGAACTCCCCAGGGGAGCCTTTATGCAGCCCCACATGCAACTGGACCCTCCGTATTCGCTCTTTCACAGCAAACCTAAATATAACCCTGGCCCGAATGGCAGACGACTGAAAAATCGGGCCCCAGAAAACGCGTTACAAGCCCCATTCGCCCATCCAGAAGTGCCCCCAAAGGAAGGCTTTGGGTACAAGTGAACTCCCCAGGGGAGCCTTTATGCAGCCCCACATGCAACTGGACCCTCCGGGTTCGCTCTTTCCGAGCAACACTAAACATAGCCCTAGCCGGCATGGGAGACGACTGAAAACTCGGGCCACAGAAAACAATTTCCGAGCCCCTTTCGCCCATTGAAAAGTGCCCCCAGAGGAAGCCTTTGGGTACAAGTGAACTCCCCAGGGGAGCCTTTACGCAGCCCCACATGCAACTGGACCCTCCGGGTTCTCTCTTTCCGAGCAACCCTAAATATAACACTAGCCAGCATGGCAGAAGACTGAAAACTCGGGCCACAGAAAAAGCGTTTCAATCCCCATTCACCCATCCAGAAGTGCCCCCAAAGGAAGGCTTTGGGTACAAATGAACTCCCCAGGGGAGCCTTTATGCAGCCCAAAATGCAACTGGACCCTCCGGGTTCGGTCTTTCCGAGCAACACTAAACATAGCCCTAGCCGGCATGGGAGACGACTGAAAACTCGGGCCACAGAAAAAGATTTTCAAGCCCCGTTCGCCCATCCAGAAGTGAACCTAAACGAAGGCTTTGGGTACAGCTGAACTCCCCAGGCGAGCCTTTACGCAGCCCCACATGCAACTGGACCCTCCGCATTCACTCTTTCACGTCAAGACTAAATATAGCCCTCGACGCGATGGGAGAAGACTGAAAACGCGGGCCTCAGAAAACGCATTGCGATTCCCCTTGGACCATCCAAAAGTGCCCCCAAAGGAAGGCTTTGGGTACAAGTGAACTCCCCAGGGGTGCCTTTACGCAGCCCCACATGCAACTTGACCCTGCGGGTTCGCTCTTTCCGAGCAACCCTAATTATAACACTAGCAATCATGGGAGACGACTGAAAACTAAGGCCCCAGAAAAAGCGTTTCAAGCCCCATTCACCCATCCAAAAGGGCCTCAAAGGAAGGCTTTGGGTACATCTGAACTCCCCAGGGGAGCCTTTACGCAGCCCCACATGCAACTGGACCCTCCGGGTTCGCTGTTTCCGAGCAACCCTAAATATAACACTAGCCAGCATGGGAGAAGACTGAAAAAGCGGGCCTCAGAAAACGCATTGCGATTACCCTTGGACCATCCAAAAGTGCCCCCAAAGAAAGGCTTTGGGTACAAGTGAACTCCCCAGGGGAGCCTTTATGCAGCCCCACACGCAACTGGACCCTCCGTGTTCGCTGTTTACGAGTAACCCTACATATAACCCTAGCCAGCATGGCAGAAGACTGAAATCGCGGGCCACAGAAAAAGAGTTTCAAGCCGCATTCGCCAATCCAGAAGTGCCCCCAAAGGAAGGCTTTGGGTACAAGTGAAGTCCCCAGGGGAGCCTTTATGCAGCCCCACATGCAACTGGACCCTCCGTATTCGCTCTTTCACAGCAACCCTAAATATAACCCTGGCCCGAATGGCAGACGACTGAAAAATCGGGCCCCAGAAAACGCGTTACAAGCCCCATTCGCCCATCCAGAAGTGCCCCCAAAGGAAGGCTTTGGGTACAACTGAACTCCCCAGGGGAGCCTTTATGCAGCCCCACATGCAACTGGACCCTCCGGGTTCTCTCTTTCCGAGCAACACTAAACATAGCCCTAGCCGGCATGGGAGACGACTGAAAACTCGGGCCCCAGAAAACAATTTCCGAGCCCCTTTCGCCCATTGAAAAGTGCCCCCAGAGGAAGCCTTTGGGTACAAGTGAACTCCCCAGTGGAGCCTTTACGCAGCCCCACATGCAACTGGACCCTCCGGGTTCGCTGTTTCCGAGCAACCCCTAAGACAACCCTAGCCAGCATGGCAGAAGACTGAAAACTCGGGCCACAGAAAAAGCGTTTCAAGCCCCATTCCACCATCCTTAAGTGCCCCCAAAGGAAGGCTTTGGGTACAAGTGAACTCCCCAGGGGAGCCTTTATGCAGCCCCACATGCAACTGGACCCTCCGTGTTCGCTGTTTACGAGCAACCCTTAATATAACACTAGCCAGCATGGGAGACGACTGAAAACTCGGGCCCCAGAAAAAGCGTTTCAAGCCCCATTCACCCATCCAAAAGTGCCAGCAAAGGAAGGCTTTGGGTACAAGTGAACTCCCCAGGGGAGCCTTTATGCAGCCCCACATGCAACTGGACCCTCCGGGTTCACTCTTTCACCGCAAGCCTAAATATAGCCCTCGGCGCAATGGGAGAAGTCTGAAAAAGCGGGCCTCAGAAAACGCATTGCGATTCCCCTTGGACCATCCAAGAGTGCCCCCAAAGGAAAGCTTTGGCTACAAGTGAACTCCCCAGGGGAGCCTTTATGCAGCCCCACATGCAACTGGACCCTCCGGGTTCGCTGTTTCCAAGCAACCCTTAATATAACACTAGGCGGCATGGGAGACGACTGAAAAGTATGGCCCCAGAAAACGCTTTCTGAGCCCCTTTCGCCCATTCAAAAGTGCCCCCAGAGGAAGGCTTTGGGTACAAGTGAACTCCCCAGGGGAGCCTTTATGCAGCCCCACATGCAACTGGACCCTCCGGGTTCGCTGTTTACGAGCAACTCTTAATATAACACTAGCCAGCATGGCAGATGACTGAAAACTCGGGCCCCAGAAAAAGCGTTTCAAGCCCCATTCACCCATCCAAAAGTGCCCCCAAAGGAAGGCTTTGGGTACAACTGAACTCCCCAGGGGAGCCTTTATGCAGCCCCACATGCAACTGGACCCTCCGGGTTCACTCTTTCACCGCAAGCCTAACTATAGCCCTCGGCGCAATGGGAGAAGACTGAAAAAGCGGGCCTCAGAAAACGCATTGCAATTCCCCTTGGACCATCCAAAAGTGCCACCAAAGGAAGGCTTTGGGTACAAGTGAACTCCCCAGGGGAGCCTTTACGCAGCCCCACATGCAACGGGACCCTCCGTGTTCGCTGTTTCCGAGCAACCCTAAATATAACACTAGCCACCATGGCAGAAGACTAAAAATTCAGGCCACACAAAAAGAGTTTCAATCCCCATTAACTCATCCAGAGGTGCCCCCAAAGGAAGGCTTTGGGTACAAGTGAATTCCCCAGGGGAGCCTTTACGCAGCCCCACATGCAACTGGACCCTCTGGGTTTGCTCTTTCCGAGCAACCCTTAATATAACACTAGCCAGCATGGCAGAAGACTGAAAACTCGGGCCACAGAAAACGCGTTACAAGCCCCTTTCGCCCATCCAAAAGTGCCCCCAAAGGAATGCTTTGGGTACAAGTGAACTCCCCAGGGGAGCCTTTATGCAGCCCCACATGCAACTGGACCCTGCGGGTTCGCTCTATCCGAGCAACAATAAACATATTCCTAGCCGGCAAGGGAGACGACTGAAAACTCGGGCCCCAGAAAACGCATCCGAGCCCCTTTCGCTCATTCAAAAGTGCCCCCAAAGGAAGGCTTTGGGTACACGTGAACTCCCCAGGGGAGCCTTTACGCAGCCCCACATGCAACTGGACCCTCCGGGTTCGGTCTTTCTAAGCAACCCTAAACATAGCCCTAGCCGGCATGGGAGACGACTGAAAACTCGGGCCCCAGAAAACGCATTCCGAGCCTCGTTCACCCATTCAAAAGTTCCCCCAGAGGAAGGCTTTGGGTACAAGTGAACTGCCCAGGGGAGCCTTTACGCAGTCCCACATGCAACTGGACCCTCCGGGTTCACTGTTTACGAGCAACCCTAAATATAACACTAGCCAGCATGGGAGACGACTGAAAACTTGGGGCCCAGAAAAAGCGTTTCACGTCCCATTCACCCATCCAAAAGTGCCCCCAAAGGAAGCCTTTGGGTACAAGTGAACTCCCCAGTGGAGCCTTTACGCAGCCCCACATGCAACTGGACCCTCCGGGTTCGCTGTTTCCGAGCAACCCCTAAGACAACCCTAGCCAGCATGGCAGAAGACTGAAAACTCGGGCCACAGAAAAAGCGTTTCAAGCCCCATTCCACCATCCTGAAGTGCCCCCAAAGGAAGGCTTTGGGTACAAGTGAACTCCCCAGGGGAGCCTTTATGCAGCCCCACATGCAACTGGACCCTCCGTGTTCGCTGTTTACGAGCAACCCTTAATATAACACTAGCCAGCATGGGAGACGACTGAAAACTCGGGCCCCAGAAAAAGCGTTTCAAGCCCCATTCACCCATCCAAAAGTGCCAGCAAAGGAAGGCTTTGGGTACAAGTGAACTCCCCAGGGGAGCCTTTATGCAGCCCCACATGCAACTGGACCCTCCGGGTTCACTCTTTCACCGCAAGCCTAAATATAGCCCTCGGCGCAATGGGAGAAGACTGAAAAAGCGGGCCTCAGAAAACGCATTGCGATTCCCCTTGGACCATCCAAGAGTGCCCCCAAAGGAAAGCTTTGGCTACAAGTGAACTCCCCAGGGGAGCCTTTATGCAGCCCCACATGCAACTGGACCCTCCGGGTTCGCTGTTTCCAAGCAACCCTTAATATAACACTAGGCGGCATGGGAGACGACTGAAAAGTATGGCCCCAGAAAACGCTTTCTGAGCCCCTTTCGCCCATTCAAAAGTGCCCCCAGAGGAAGGCTTTGGGTACAACTGAACTCCCCAGGGGAGCCTTTATGCAGCCCCACATGCAACTGGACCCTCCGGGTTCGCTGTTTACGAGCAACTCTTAATATAACACTAGCCAGCATGGCAGATGACTGAAAACTCGGGCCCCAGAAAAAGCGTTTCAAGCCCCATTCACCCATCCAAAAGTGCCCCCAAAGGAAGGCTTTGGGTACAACTGAACTCCCCAGGGGAGCCTTTATGCAGCCCCACATGCAACTGGACCCTCCGGGTTCACTCTTTCACCGCAAGCCTAAATATAGCCCTCGGCGCAATGGGAGAAGACTGAAAAAGCGGGCCTCAGAAAACGCATTGCAATTCCCCTTGGACCATCCAAAAGTGCCACCAAAGGAAGGCTTTGGGTACAAGTGAACTCCCCAGGGGAGCCTTTACGCAGCCCCACATGCAACGGGACCCTCCGTGTTCGCTGTTTCCGAGCAACCCTAAATATAACACTAGCCACCATGGCAGAAGACTAAAAATTCAGGCCACACAAAAAGAGTTTCAATCCCCATTAACTCATCCAGAGGTGCCCCCAAAGGAAGGCTTTGGGTACAAGTGAATTCCCCAGGGGAGCCTTTACGCAGCCCCACATGCAACTGGACCCTCTGGGTTTGCTCTTTCCGAGCAACCCTTAATATAACACTAGCCAGCATGGCAGAAGACTGAAAACTCGGGCCACAGAAAACGCGTTACAAGCCCCTTTCGCCCATCCAAAAGTGCCCCCAAAGGAATGCTTTGGGTACAAGTGAACTCCCCAGGGGAGCCTTTATGCAGCCCCACATGCAACTGGACCCTGCGGGTTCGCTCTATCCGAGCAACAATAAACATATTCCTAGCCGGCAAGGGAGACGACTGAAAACTCGGGCCCCAGAAAACGCATCCGAGCCCCTTTCGCTCATTCAAAAGTGCCCCCAAAGGAAGGCTTTGGGTACACGTGAACTCCCCAGGGGAGCCTTTACGCAGCCCCACATGCAACTGGACCCTCCGGGTTCGCTCTTTCCGAGCAACCCTAAATATAACCCTAGCCAGCATGGCAGAAGACTGAAATCTGCGGCCACATAAAAAGAGTTTCAAGCCCTGTTCGCCCATCCAGAAGTGGCCCTAAAGGAAGGCTTTGGGTACAAGTGAACTGCCCAGGGGAGCCTTTATGCAGCCCCACATGCAACTGGACCCTCCGGGTTCGGTCTTTCTAAGCAACCCTAAACATAGCCCTAGCCGGCATGGGAGACGACTGAAAACTCGGGCCCCAGAAAACGCATTCCGAGCCTCGTTCACCCATTCAAAAGTTCCCCCAGAGGAAGGCTTTGGGTACAAGTGAACTGCCCAGGGGAGCCTTTACGCAGTCCCACATGCAACTGGACCCTCCGGGTTCACTGTTTACGAGCAACCCTAAATATAACACTAGCCAGCATGGGAGACGACTGAAAACTTGGGGCCCAGAAAAAGCGTTTCACGTCCCATTCACCCATCCAAAAGTGCCCCCAAAGGAAGGCTTTGGGTACAAGTGAACTCCCCAGGGGAGCCTTTACGCAGCCCCACATGCAACTGGACCCTCCGTATTCGCTCTTTCACAGCAACACTAAATATATCCCTGGCCCGCATGGCAGACGACTGAAAAATCGGGCCCCAGAAAACGCTTTCTGAGCCCCTTTCGCCCATCCAAAAGTGCCCCCAAAGGAAGGCTTTGGGTACAAGTGAACTCCCCAGGGGAGCCTTTATGCAGCCCCACATGCAACTGGACCCTCCGGGTTCACTCTTTCACCGCTAGCCTAACTATATCCCTCGGCGCAATGGGAGAAGACTGAAAAAGCGGGCCTCAGAAAATGCATTGCGATTCCCCTTGGACCATCCAAAAGTGCCCCCAAAGGAAGGCTTTGGGTACATCTAACTTCCCAGGGGAGCCTTTACGCAGCCCCACATGCAACTGGACCCTCCGGGTTCGCTCTTTCCAAGCAACCCTTAATATAACACTAGCCGGCATGGGAGACGGCTGTAAACTATGGCCCCAGAAAACGCTTTCTGAGCCCCTTTCGCCCATTCAAAAGTGCCCCCAGAGGAAGGCTTTGGGTACAAGTGAACTCCCCAGGGGAGCCTTTATGCAGCCCCACATGCAACTGGACCCTCCGGGTTCACTCTTTCACCGCAAGCCTAACTATAGCCCTCGGCGCAATGGGAGAAGACTGAAAAAGCGGGCCTCAGAAAACTCATTGCGATTCCCCTTGGACCATCCAAAAATTCCCCCAAAGGAAGGCTTTGGGTACAAGTGAACTCCCCAGGGGAGCCTTTATGCAGCCCCACATGCAACTGGACCCTCCGGGTTCTCTCTTTCCGAGCAACACTAAACATAGCCCTAGCCGGCCTGGCAGAAGACTGAAAACTCGGGCCATAGAAAAAGGATTTCAAGCCCCATTCACCCATCCAGAAGTGCCCCCAAAGGAAGGCTTTGGGTACAAGGGAACTCCCCAGGGGAGCCTTTACACAGCCCCACATGCAACTGGACCCTCCGTGTTCGCTGTTTCCGAGCAACCCTAAATATAACCCTAGCCAGCATGGCAGAAGTCTGAAAACTCGGGCCACAGAAAAAGAGTTTCAAGCCCCTTTCACCCATGCAGAAGTGCCCCCAAAGGAAGGCTTTGGGTACAAGGGAACTCCCCAGGGGAGCCTTTACACAGCCCCACATGCAACTGGACCCTCCGTGTTCGCTGTTTCCGAGCAACCCTAAATATAACCCTAGCCAGCGTGGCAGAAGACTGAAAATTCGGGCCACAGAAAAAGAGTTTCAAGAACAGTTCGACCATCCAGATGTGCCCCTAAAAAAAGACTTTGGGTACAACTGAACTCCCCAGGGGAGCCTTTATGCAGCCCCACATGCAACTGGACCCTCCGCGTTCACTCTTTCACCGCAAGCCTAAATATAGCCCTCGGCGCAATGGGAGAAGACTGAAAAAGCGGGCCTTATAAAACGCATTGCGATTCCCCTTGGACCATCCAGAAGTGCCCCCAGAGGAAGGCTTTGGCTACAAGTGAACTCCCCAGGGGAGCCTTTACGCAGCCCCACATGCAACTGGACCCTCCCCCTTCGCTTATTCCGAGTACACTAAACATAGCCCTAGCCGGCATGGGAGACGACTGAAAACTCGGGCCCCAGAAAACGCATTCCGAGCATAATTTTGTCCATTCAAAAGTGCCACCAGAGGAAGGTTTTGGGTACAAGTGAACTCCCCAGGGGAGCCTTTACGCAGCCCCACATGCAACTGGACCCTCCGGGTTCACTCTTTCACCGCAAGCCTAACTATAGCCCTCGGCGCAATGGGAGAAGACTGAAAAAGTAGGCCTCTGAAAACGCATTGTGATTCCCCTTGGACCATCCAGATGTGCTCCTAAAGGAAGGCTTTGGGTACAAGTGAACTCCCCAGGGGAGCCTTTATGCAGCCCCACATGCAACTGAACCCTCCGGGTTCGCTGTTTCCGAGCAACCTTTAATACAACCCTAGCCAGCATTGCAGAAGATTGAAAACTCGGGCCAAAGAAAAAGCGTTTCAAACCCCATTCCACCATCCAGAAGTGCCCCCAAAGGAAGGCTTTGTGTACAACTGAACTCCCCAGGGGAGCCTTTATGCAGCCCCACATGCAACTGGACCCTCCGCGTTCACTCTTTCACCGCAAGTCTAACTATAGCCCTCGGCGCAATGGGAGAAGACTGAAAAAGCGGGCCTCAGAAAATGTATTGCGATTCCCCTTGGACCATCCAAAAATTCCCCCAAAGGAAGGCTTTGGGTACAAGTGAACTCCCCAGGGGAGCCTTTATGCAGCCCCACATGCAGCTGGACCCTCCGTATTCACTCTTTCACAGCAAACCTAAATATATCCTTGGCCAGCTTGGCAGAAGCTTGAAAACTCGGGCCACAGAAAAAGGGTTCAAGCCCCATTCACCCATTCAAAAGTGCCCCCAAAGGAAGGCTTTGGGTACAAGTGAACTCCCCAGGGGAGCCTTTATGCAGCCCCACATGCAACTGGACCCTGCGGGTTCGCTCTTTCCGAGCAACACTAAACATAGCCCTAGCCGGCATGGGAGACGACTGAAAACTCGGGCCCCAGAAAAAGCGTTTCAAGCCCCATTCACCCATCCAGCAGTGCCCCCAAAGGAAGGCTTTGGGTACACGTGAACTCCCCAAGGGAGCCTTTATGAAGCCCCACATGCAACTGCTCCCTCCGCGTTCACTCTTTCACCGCAAGCCTAACTATAGCCCTCGGCGCAATGGGAGAAGACTGAAAATGCGGGCCTCAGAAAACGCATTGCGATTCCCCTTGGACCATCCAAAAATTCCCCCAAAGGAAGGCTTTGGGTACAAGTGAACTCCCCAGGGGAGCCTTTATGCAGCCCCACATGCAACTGGACCCTCCGGGTTCTCTCTTTCCGAGCAACACTAAACATAGCCCTAGCCGGCCTGGTAGAAGACTGAAAACTCGGGCCCCAGAAAAAGAATTTCAAGCCCCATTCACCCATCCAGAAGTGCCCCCAAAGGAAGGCTTTGAGTACAAGTGAACTCCCCAGGGGACCACTTATGCAGCCCCACATGCAACTGGACCCTCTGGGTTCGCTGTTTGCGAGCAACCCTTAATATAACACTAGCCAGCATGGCAGAAGTCTGAAAACTCGGGCCACAGAAAAAGAGTTTCAAGCCCCTTTCACCCATGCAGAAGTGCCCCCAAAGGAAGGCTTTGGGTACAAGGGAACTCCCCAGGGGAGCCTTTACACAGCCCCACATGCAACTGGACCCTCCGTGTTCGCTGTTTCCGAGCAACCCTAAATATAACCCTAGCCAGCGTGGCAGAAGACTGAAAATTCGGGCCACAGAAAAAGAGTTTCAAGAACCGTTCGACCATCCAGATGTGCCCCTAAAAAAAGACTTTGGGTACAACTGAACTCCCCAGGGGAGCCTTTATGCAGCCCCACATGCAACTGGACCGTCCGTGTTCACTCTTTCACCGCAACCCTAAATATAGCCCTCGGCGCAATGGGAGAAGACGGAAAAAGCGGGCCTTAGAAAACGCATTGCGATTCCCCTTGGACCATCCAGAAGTGCCCCCAGAGGAAGGCTTTGGCTACAAGTGAACTCCCCAGGGGAGCCTTTATGCACCCCACATGCAACTGGACCCTCCGGGTTCACTCTTTCACCGCAAGCCTAACTATAGCCCTCGGTGCAATGGGAGAAGACTGAAAAAGTAGGCCTCTGAAAACGCATTGTGATTCCCCTTGGACCATCCAGATGTGCTCCTAAAGGAAGGCTTTGGGTACAACTGACCTCCCCAGGGGAGCCTTTATGCAGCCCCACATGCAACTGGACCCTCCGCGTTCACTCTTTCACCGCAAGCCTATCTATATCCCTCGGCGCAGTGGGAGAAGACTGAAAAAGCGGGCCTCAGAAAATGCATTGCGATTCCCCTTGGACCATTGAAAAGTGCCCCCAAAGGAAGGCTTTGGGTACAAGTGAACTCCCCAGGGGAGCCTTTACGCAGCCCCACATGCAACTGGACCCTCCGTATTTGCTCTTTCACAGCAACCCTAAATATAGCCCTGGCCCGCCTGGCAGTCGACTGAAAACTCGGGCCCCAGAAAATGCGTTAAAAGCCTAATTCGCCCATCCAAAAGTGCCCCCAGAGGAAGGCTTTGGGTACAAGTGAACTCCTCAGGGGAGCCTTTACGCAGCCCCACATGCAACTGGACCCTCTTGGTTCACTGTTTACGAGCAACCCTAAATATACCCTTAGCCACCATGGCAGAAGACTGAAAACTCGGGCTCCAGAAAATGCGTTTCAAGCCCCATTCACCCATCCAGAAGTGCCCCCAAAGGAAGGCTTTGGGTACAAGTGAACTCCCCAGGGGAGCCTTTACAGAGCCCCACATGCAACTGGACCCTCCGTGTTCGCTCTTTACAGCAACCCTAAATATAACCCTAGCCAGCATGGCAGAAGACTGAAAACTCGGGCCACAGAAAAAGCGTTTCAAGGCCCTTTCGCCCATCCAGAAGTGCCCCCAAAGGAAGGCTTTGGGTACAAGTGAACTCCCGAGGGGAGCCTTTATGCAGCCCTACATGCAATTGGACCCTCCGGGTTCACTCTTTCACCGCAAGCCTAAATATAGCCCTAGCACGCCTGGCAGTCGACTGAGAGCTCGGGCCACAGAAAATGTGTTACGAGCCCCATTCGCCCATTCAAAAGCGCCTCCAAAGGAAGGCTTTGGGTACATCTGAACTCCCCAGGGGAGCCTTTATGCAGGCCCATACGCAACTGGACCCCCCGTGTTCGCTGTTTACAAGAAACCCTAAATATTACCCTAGCCAGCTTGGCAGAAAACTGAAAACTCGGGCCACAGAAAAAGCGTTTCAAGCCCCATTCACCCATCCAGAAGTGCCCCCAAAGGAAGGCTTTGGGTACAACTGAACTCCCCAGGGGAGCCTTTATGCAGCCCCACATGCAACTGGACCCTCCGGGTTCACTCTTTCACAGCAACCCTAAATATAGCCCTGGCCCGCCTGGCAGTCGACTGAAAACTCGGGCCCCAGAAAAACTGTTAAAAGCCTAATTCGCCCATCCAAAAGTGCCCCCAGAGGAAGGCTTTGGGTACAAGTGAACTCCCCAGGGGAGCCTTAACGCAGCCCCACATGCAACTGGACCCTCCGTATTTGCTCTTTCACAGCAACCCTAAATATAGCCCTGGCCCGCCTGGCAGTCGACTGAAAACTCGGGCCCCAGAAAATGCGTTAAAAGCCTAATTCGCCCATCCAAAAGTGCCCCCAGAGGAAGGCTTTGGGTACAAGTGAACTCCTCAGGGGAGCCTTTACGCAGCCCCACATGCAACTGGACCCTCCTGGTTCACTGTTTACGAGCAACCCTAAATATACCCTTAGCCACCATGGCAGAAGACTGAAAACTCGGGCTCCAGAAAATGCGTTTCAAGCCCCATTCACCCATCCAGAAGTGCCCCCAAAGGAAGGCTTTGGGTACAAGTGAACTCCCCAGGGGAGCCTTTACAGAGCCCCACATGCAACTGGACCCTCCGTGTTCGCTCTTTACAGCAACCCTAAATATAACCCTAGCCAGCATGGCAGAAGACTGAAAACTCGGGCCACAGAAAAAGCGTTTCAAGGCCCTTTCGCCCATCCAGAAGTGCCCCCAAAGGAAGGCTTTGGGTACAAGTGAACTCCCGAGGGGAGCCTTTATGCAGCCCTACATGCAATTGGACCCTCCGGGTTCACTCTTTCACCGCAAGCCTAAATATAGCACTCGGAGCAATGGGAGAAGACTGAAAAAGCGGGCCTCAGAAAACGCATTGCGATTCCCCTTGGACCATCCAAAAGTGCCCCCAAAGGAAGGCTTTGGGTACATCTGGACTCCCCAGGGGAGCCTTAACGCAGCCCCACATGCAACTGGACCCTCCGTATTCGCTCTTTCACAGCAACCCTAATTATAGCCCTGGCCCGCCTGGCAGTTGACTGAAAACTCGGGCCCCAGAAAATGCGTTAAAAGCCTAATTCGCCCATCCAAACGTGCCCCCAGAGGAAGGCTTTGGGTACAACTGAACTCCCCAGGGGAGCCTTTACGCAGCCCCACATGCAACTGGACCCTCCTTGTTCACAGTTTACGAGCAACCCTAAATATACCCCTAGCCACCATGGCAGAAGACTGAAAACTCGGGCTCCAGAAAATGCGTTTCAAGCCCCATTCACCCATCCAGAAGTGCCCCCAAAGGAAGGCTTTGGGTACAGCTGAACTCCCCAGGGGAGCCTTTATGCAGCCCCACATGCAACTGGACCCTCCGGGTTCACTCTTTCACCGCAAGCCTAAATATAGCGCTAGCACGCCTGGCAGTCGACTGAGAGCTCGGGCCACAGAAAATGTGTTACGAGCCCCATTCACCCATTCAAAAGTGCCTCCAAAGGAAGGCTTTGGGTACATCTGAACTCCCCAGGGGAGCCTTTACGCAGCCCCACATGCAACTGGACCCTCCGTGTTCGCTCTTTACAGCAACCCTAAATATAACCCTAGCCAGCATGGCAGAATACTGAAAACTCGGGCCACAGAAAACGTGCTACAAGCCCCATTCGACCATCCAAAAGTGCACCCAAAGGAAGGCTTTTGGAACAAGTGAACTCCCCAGGGGAGCATTTATGCAGGCCCATACGCAACTGGACCCCCCGTGTTCGCTGTTTACAAGCAACCCTAAATATAACACTAGCCAACATGGCAGAAAACTGAAAACTCGGGCCACAGAAAAAGCGTTTCAAGCCCCATTCACCCATCCAGAAGTGCCCCCAAAGGAAGGCTTTGGGTACAAGTGAACTCCCCAGGGGAGCCTTTATGCAGCCCCACATGCAACTGGACCCTCCGGGTTCACTCTTTCACCGCAAGCCTAAATATAGCCCTCGGCGCAATGGGAGAAGACTGAAAAAGCGGGACTCAGAAAACGCATTGCGATTCCCCTTGGACCATCCAAAAGTGCTCCCAAAGGAAGGCTTTGGGTACAACTGGACTCCCCAGGGGAGCCTTAACGCAGCCCCACATGCAACTGGACCCTCTGTATTTGCTCTTTCACAGCAACCCTAAATATAGCCCTGGCCCGCCTGGCAATCGACTGAAAACTCGGGCCCCTGAAAATTCATTAAAAGCCTAATTCGCCCATCCAAAAGTGCCCCCAGAGGAAGGCTTTGGGTACAACTGAACTCCCCAGGGGAGCCTTTATGCAGCCCCACATGCAACTGGACCCTCCGGATTCACTCTTTCACCGCAAGCCTAACTATAGCCCTCGGCGCAATGGGAGAAGACTGAAAAAGCGGGCCTCAGAAAATGCATTGCGATTCCCCTTGGACCATCCAAAAGTGCCCCCAAAGGAAGGCTTTGGGTACAAGTGAACTCCCCAGGGGAGCCTTTACGCAGCCCCACATGCAACTGGACCCTCCGGGTTCGCTGTTTCCGAGCAACCCTAAATATAACACTAGCCAGCATGGCAGAAGACTGAAAACTCGGGCCACAGAAAAAGCGTTTCAATCCCCATTCACCCATCGAGAAGTGCCCCCAAAGGAAGGCTTTGGGTACAACTGAACTCCCCAGGGGAGCCTTTATGCAGCCCCACATGCAACTGGACCCTCCGTATTCGCTCTTTCACAGCAACCCTAAATATAACCCAGGCCCGCATGGCAGACGACTGAAAAATCGGGCCCCAAAAAACACATTACAAGCCCCATTCGCCCATCCAGAAGTGCCCCCAAAGGAAGGCTTTGGGTACAACTGAACTCCCCAGGGGAGCCTTTATGCAGCCCCACATGCAACTAGACCCTCCGCGTTCACTCTTTCACCGCAAGCCTAAATATAGTTCTCGTCGCAATGGGAGAAGACTGAAAAAGAGGGCCTCAGAAAACGCATTGCGATTCCCCTTGGACCATCTAAAAGTGCCCCCAAAGGAAGGCTTTGGGTACAAGTGAACTCCCCAGGGGTGCCTTTATGCAGCCCCACATGCAACTGGACCCTCTGGGTTCGCTGTTTCCGAGCAACCCAAAATATAACACTAGCCAGCATGGAGAAAACTGAAAACTGGGGCCAAAGAAAAAGTGTTTCAAGCCCCATTCACCCATCCAGAAGTGCCCCCAAAGGAAGGCTTTGGGTACATCTGAACTCCCCAGGGGAGCCTTTATGCAGCCCCACATGCAACTGGACCCTCCGGGTTCGCACTTTCTAAGCAACACTAAACATAGCCCTAGCCGGCATGGGAGACGACTGAAAACTAAGGCCCCAGAAAACGCTTTCCGAGCCCCTTTCGCCCATTCAAAAGTGCCCCCAAAGGAAGCCTTTGGGTACAAGTGAACTTCCCAGTGGAGCCTTTACGCAGCCCCACATGCAACTGGACCCTCCGGGTTCGCTGTTTCCGAGCAACCCTAAATATAACACTAGCCAGCATGGCAGAAGACTGAAAACTCAGGCCCCAGAAAAAGCGTTTCAATCCCCATTCACCCATCCAGAAGTGCCCCCAAAGGAAGGCTTTGGGTACAACTGAACTCCCCAGGGGAGCCTTTATGCAGCCCCACATGCAACTGGACCCTCCGTATTCGCTCTTTCACCGCAAGCCTAAATATCGCCCTCGGCGCAATGGGAGAAGACTGAAAAAGCGGGCCTCAGAAAACGCATTGCGATTCCCCTTGGACCATCCAAAAGTGCCCCCAAAGGAAGGCTTTGGGTACAAGTGAACTCCCCAGGGGAGCCTTTATGCAGCCCCACATGCAACTGGACCCTCCGCGTTCACTCTTTCACCGCAAGACTAAATATATCCCTCGGCGCAATGGGAGAAGACTGAAAAAGCGGGCCTCAGAAAACGCATTGCGATTCCCCTTGGACCATCCAAAAGTACACCCAAATGAAGGCTTTGGGTACAAGTGAACTCCCCAGGGGAGCCTTTATGCAGCCCCACATGCAACTGGACCCTCCGGGTTCTCTCTTTCCGAGCAACACTAAACATAGCCCTAGCCGGCCTGGAAGAAGACTGAATACTCGGGCCACAGAAAACGCATTTCAATCCCCATTCACCCATCCAGAAGTGCCCCCAAAGTAAGGCTTTGGGTACATCTAACTCCCCAGGGGAGCCTTTATGCAGTCCCACATGCAACTGGACCCTCCGGGTTCGCTGTTTCCGAGCAACCCCTAAGACAACCCTAGCCAGCATTGCATAAGATTGAAAAGTCGGGCCACAGAAAAAGCGTTTCAAGCCCCATGCCACCATCCAGAAGTGCCCCCAAAGGAAGGCTTTGGGTACATCTGAACTCCCCAGGGGAGCCTTTATGCAGCCCCACATGCAACTGGACCCTCCGTATTCGCTCTTTCACAGCAACCCTAAATATAACCCTGGCCCGCATGGGAGACGACTGAAAAATCGGGCCCCAGAAAATGCGTTACAAGCCCCATTCGGCTATCCAGAAATGCACCCAAAGGAAGGCTTTGGGTACAAGTGAACTCCCCAGGGGAGCCTTTATGCAGCCCCACATGCAACTAGACCCTCCGCGTTCACTCTTTCACCGCAAGCGTAAATATAGCCCTCGTTTCAAAGGGAGAAGACTGAAAAAGAGGGCCTCAGAAAACGCATTGCGATTCCCCTTGGACCATCCCAAAGTGCCCCCAAAGGAAGGCTTTGGGTACAAGTGAACTCCCCAGGGGAGCCTTTATGCAGCCCCACATGCAACTGGACCCTCCGGGTTCACTCTTTCACCGCAAGCCTAACTATATCCCTCGGCGCAATGGGAGAAGACTGAAAAAGCGGGCCTCAGAAAATGCATTGCGATTCCCCTTGGACCATCCAAAAGTGCCCCCAAAGGAAGGCTTTGGGTACATCTAACTTCCCAGGGGAGCCTTTACGCAGCCCCACATGCAACTGGACCCTCCGGGTTCGCTCTTTCCAAGCAACCCTTAATATAACACTAGCCGGCATGGGAGACGGCTGTAAACTATCGCCCCAGAAAACGCTTTCTGAGCCCCTTTCGCCCATTCAAAAGCGCCCCCAGAGGAAGGCTTTGGGTACAAGTGAACTCCCCATGGGAGCCTTTACACAGCCCCACATGCAACTGGACCCTCCGTGTTCGCTGTTTCCGAGCAACCCTAAATATAACCCTAGCCAGCATGGCAGAAGTCTGAAAACTCGGGCCACAGAAAAAGAGTTTCAAGCCCCTTTCACCCATGCAGAAGTGCCCCCAAAGGAAGGCTTTGGGTACAAGGGAACTCCCCAGGGGAGCCTTTACACAGCCCCACATGCAACTGGACCCTCCGTGTTCGCTGTTTCCGAGCAACCCTAAATATAACCCTAGCCAGCGTGGCAGAAGACTGAAAATTCGGGCCACAGAAAAAGAGTTTCAAGAACAGTTCGACCATCCAGATGTGCCCCTAAAAAAAGACTTTGGGTACAACTGAACTCCCCAGGGGAGCCTTTATGCAGCCCCACATGCAACTGGACCCTCCGCGTTCACTCTTTCACCGCAAGCCTAAATATAGCCCTCGGCGCAATGGGAGAAGACTGAAAAAGCGGGCCTTAGAAAACGCATTGCGATTCCCCTTGGACCATCCAGAAGTGCCCCCAGAGGAAGGCTTTGGCTACAAGTGAACTCCCCAGGGGAGCCTTTATGCAGCCCCACATGCAACTCGACCCTCCGGCTTCGCTTATTCCGAGTACACTAAACATAGCCCTAGCCGGCATGGGAGACGACTGAAAACTCGGGCCCCAGAAAACGCATTCCGAGCCCATTTTGTTCATTCAAAAGTGCCACCAGAGGAAGGTTTTGGGTACAAGTGAACTCCCCAGGGGAGCCTTTACGCAGCCCCACATGCAACTGAACCCTCCGGGTTCGCTGTTTCCGAGCAACCTTTAATACAACCCTAGCCAGCATTGCAGAAGATTGAAAACTCGGGAAAAAGAAAAAGCGTTTCAAGCCCCATTCGCCCATCCAGAAGTGCCCCCAAAGGAAGGCTTTGTGTACAACTGAACTCCCCAGGGGAGCCTTTATGCAGCCCCACATGCAACTGGACCCTCCGCGTTCACTCTTTCACCGCAAGCCTAACTATAGACCTCGGCGCAATGGGAGAAGACTGAAAATGCGGGCCTCAGAAAACGCATTGCGATTCCCCTTGGACCATTGAAAAGTGCCCCCAAAGGAAGGCTTTGGGTACATCTAACTCCCCAGGGGAGCCTTTATGCAGCCCCACATGCAACTGGACCCTCCGGGTTCTCTCTTTCCGAGCAACACTAAACATAGCCCTAGCCGGCCTGGTAGAAGACTGAAAACTCGGGCCACAGAAAAAGAATTTCAAGCCCCATTCACCCATCCAGAAGTGCCCCCAAAGGAAGGCTTTGAGTACAAGTGAACTCCCCAGGGGACCATTTATGCAGCCCCACATGCAACTGGACCCTCTGGGTTCGCTGTTTGCGAGCAACCCTTAATATAACACTAGCCAGCATGGCAGAAGTCTGAAAACTCGGGCCACAGAAAAAGAGTTTCAAGCCCCTTTCACCCATGCAGAAGTGCCCCCAAAGGAAGGCTTTGGGTACAAGGGAACTCCCCAGGGGAGCCTTGACACAGCCCCACATGCAACTGGACCCTCCGTGTTCGCTGTTTCCGAGCAACCCTAAATATAACCCTAGCCAGCGTGGCAGAAGACTGAAAATTCGGGCCACAGAAAAAGAGTTTCAAGAACCGTTCGACCATCCAGATGTGCCCCTAAAAAAAGGCTTTGGGTACAACTGAACTCCCCAGGGGAGCCTTAACGCAGCCCCACATGCAACTGGACCCTCCGTATTTGCTCTTTCACAGCAACCCTAAATATAGCCCTGGCCCGCCTGGCAGTCGACTGAAAACTCGGGCCCCTGAAAATGCGTTAAAAGCCTAATTCGCCCATCCAAAAGTGCCCCCAGAGGAAGGCTTTGGGTACAACTGAACTCCCCAGGGGAGCCTTAACGCAGCCCCACATGCAACTGGACCCTCCGTATTTGCTCTTTCACAGCAACCCTAAATATAGCCCTGGCCCGCCTGGCAGTCGACTGAAAACTCGGGCCCCTGAAAATGCGTTAAAAGCCTAATTCGCCCATCCAAAAGTGCCCCCAGAGGAAGGCTTTGGGTACAACTGAACTCCCCAGGGGAGCCTTTACGCAGCCCCACATGCAACTGGACCCTCCTGGTTCACAGTTTACGAGCAACCCTAAATATACCCTTAGCCACCATGGCAGAAGACTGAAAACTCGGGCTCCAGAAAATGCGTTTCAAGCCCCATTCACCCATCCAGAAGTGCCCCCAAAGGAAGGCTTTGGGTACAAGTGAACTCCCCAGGGGAGCCTTTACAGAGCCCCACATGCAACTGGACCCTCCGTGTTCGCTCTTTACAGCAACCCTAAATATAACCCTAGCCAGCATGGAAGAAGACTGAAAACTCGGGCCACAGAAAAAGCGTTTCAAGGCCCTTTCGCCCATCCAGAAGTGCCCCCAAAGGAAGGCTTTGGGTACAAGTGAACTCCCGAGGGGAGCCTTTATGCAGCCCTACATGCAATTGGACCCTCCGGGTTCACTCTTTCACCGCAAGCCTAAATATAGCACTCGGAGCAATGGGAGAAGACTGAAAAAGCGGGCCTCAGAAAACGCATTGCGATTCCCCTTGGACCATCCAAAAGTGCCCCCAAAGGAAGGCTTTGGGTACATCTGGACTCCCCAGGGGAGCCTTAACGCAGCCCCACATGCAACTGGACCCTCCGTATTCGCTCTTTCACAGCAACCCTAATTATAGCCCTGGCCCGCCTGGCAGTTGACTGAAAATTCGGGCCCCAGAAAATGCGTTAAAAGCCTAATTCGCCCATCCAAACGTGCCCCCAGAGGAAGGCTTTGGGTACAACTGAACTCCCCAGGGGAGCCTTTATGCAGCCCCACATGCAACTGGACCCTCCGCGTTCACTCTTTCACCGCAAGCCTAACTATAGCCCTCGGCGCAGTGGGAGAAGACTGAAAAAGCGGGCCTCAGAAAATGCATTGCGATTCCCCTTGGACCATTGAAAAGTGCCCCCAAAGGAAGGCTTTGGGTACAAGTGAACTCCCCAGGGGAGCCTTTACGCAGCCCCACATGCAACTGGACCCTCCGGGTTCGCTGTTTCCGAGCAACCCTAAATATAACACGAGCCAGCATGGGAGACGACTGAAAACTCGGGCTCCAGAAAATGCGTTTCAAGCCCTATTCACCCATCCAGAAGTGCCCCCAAAGGAAGGCTTTGGGTACAGCTGAACTCCCCAGGGGAGCCTTTATGCAGCCCCACATGCAACTGGACCCTCCGGGTTCACTCTTTCACCGCAAGCCTAAATATAGCGCTAGCACGCCTGGCAGTCGACTGAGAGCTCGGGCCACAGAAAATGTGTTACGAGCCCCATTCACCCATTCAAAAGTGCCTCCAAAGGAAGGCTTTGGGTACATCTGAACTCCCCAGGGGAGCCTTTACGCAGCCCCACATGCAACTGGACCCTCCGTGTTCGCTCTTTACAGCAACACTAAATATAACCCTAGCCAGCATGGCAGAATACTGAAAACTCGGGCCACAGAAAACGTGCTACAAGCCCCATTCGACCATCCAAAAGTGCACCCAAAGGAAGGCTTTTGGAACAAGTGAACTCCCCAGGGGAGCATTTATGCAGGCCCATACGCAACTGGACCCCCCGTGTTCGCTGTTTACAAGCAACCCTAAATATAACACTAGCCAACATGGCAGAAAACTGAAAACTCGGGCCACAGAAAAAGCGTTTCAAGCCCCATTCACCCATCCAGAAGTGCCCCCAAAGGAAGGCTTTGGGTACAAGTGAACTCCCCAGGGGAGCCTTTATGCAGCCCCACATGCAACTGGACCCTCCGGGTTCACTCTTTCACCGCAAGCCTAAATATAGCCCTCGGCGCAATGGGAGAAGACTGAAAAAGCGGGACTCAGAAAACGCATTGCGATTCCTGTTGGACCATCCAAAAGTGCTCCCAAAGGAAGGCTTTGGGTACAACTGGACTCCCCAGGGGAGCCTTAACGCAGCCCCACATGCAACTGGACCCTCTGTATTTGCTCTTTCACAGCAACCCTAAATATAGCCCTGGCCCGCCTGGCAGTCGACTGAAAACTCGGGCCCCTGAAAATTCATTAAAAGCCTAATTCGCCCATCCAAAAGTGCCCCCAGAGGAAGTCTTTGGGCACAAGTGAACTCCCCAGGGGAGCCTTTACGCAGCCCCACATGCAACAGGACCCTCCTTGTTCACTGTTTACGAGCAACCCTAAATATACCCCTAGCCACCATGGCAGAAGACTGAAAACTCGGGCTCCAGAAAATGCGTTTCAAGCCCCATTCACCCATCCAGAAGTGCCCCCAAAGGAAGGCTTTGGGTACAACTGAACTCCCCAGGGGAGCCTTTATGCAGCCCCACATGCAACTGGACCCTCCGGATTCACTCTTTCACCGCAAGCCTAACTATAGCCCTCGGCGCAATGGGAGAAGACTGAAAAAGCGGGCCTCAGAAAATGCATTGCGATTCCCCTTGGACCATCCAAAAGTGCCCCCAAAGGAAGGCTTTGGGTACAAGTGAACTCCCCAGGGGAGCCTTTACGCAGCCCCACATGCAACTGGACCCTCCGGGTTCGCTGTTTCCGAGCAACCCTAAATATAACACTAGCCAGCATGGCAGAAGACTGAAAACTCGGGCCACAGAAAAAGCGTTTCAATCCCCATTCACCCATCGAGAAGTGCCCCCAAAGGAAGGCTTTGGGTACAACTGAACTCCCCAGGGGAGCCTTTATGCAGCCCCACATGCAACTGGACCCTCCGTATTCGCTCTTTCACAGCAACCCTAAATATAACCCAGGCCCGCATGGCAGACGACTGAAAAATCGGGCCCCAAAAAACACATTACAAGCCCCATTCGCCCATCCAGAAGTGCCCCCAAAGGAAGGCTTTGGGTACAACTGAACTCCCCAGGGGAGCCTTTATGCAGCCCCACATGCAACTAGACCCTCCGCGTTCACTCTTTCACCGCAAGCCTAAATATAGTTCTCGTCGCAATGGGAGAAGACTGAAAAAGAGGGCCTCAGAAAACGCATTGCGATTCCCCTTGGACCATCTAAAAGTGCCCCCAAAGGAAGGCTTTGGGTACAAGTGAACTCCCCAGGGGTGCCTTTATGCAGCCCCACATGCAACTGGACCCTCTGGGTTCGCTGTTTCCGAGCAACCCAAAATATAATACTAGCCAGCATGGAGAAAACTGAAAACTGGGGCCACAGAAAAATTGTTTCAAGCCCCATTCACCCATCCAGAAGTGCCCGCATATGAAGGCTTTGGGTACAACTGAACTCCCCAGGGGAGCCTTTATGCAGCCCCACATGCAACTGGACCCTCCGGGTTCGCACTTTCTAAGCAACACTAAACATAGCCCTAGCCGGCATGGGAGACGACTGAAAACTAAGGCCCCAGAAAACGCTTTCCGAGCCCCTTTCGCCCATTCAAAAGTGCCCCCAAAGGAAGCCTTTGGGTACAAGTGAACTTCCCAGTGGAGCCTTTACGCAGCCCCACATGCAACTGGACCCTCCGGGTTCGCTGTTTCCGAGCAACCCTAAATATAACACTAGCCAGCATGGCAGAAGACTGAAAACTCAGGCCCCAGAAAAAGCGTTTCAATCCCCATTCACCCATCCAGAAGTGCCCCCAAAGGAAGGCTTTGGGTACAACTGAACTCCCCAGGGGAGCCTTTATGCAGCCCCATATGCAACTGGACCCTCCGTATTCGCTCTTTCACCGCAAGCCTAAATATCGCCCTCGGCGCAATGGGAGAAGACTGAAAAAGCGGGCCTCAGAAAACGCATTGCGATTCCCCTTGGACCATTGAAAAGAGCCCCCAAAGTAAGGCTTTGGGTACATCTAACTCCCCAGGGGAGCCTTTACGCAGCCCCACATGAAACTGGACCCTCCGGGTTCTCTCTTTCCGAGCAACACTAAACATAGCCCTAGCCGGCCTGGAAGAAGACTGAAAACTCGGGCCACAGAAAAAGAATTTCAAGCCCCATTCACCCATCCAGAAGTGTCCCCAAAGTAAGGCTTTGGGTACATCTAACTCCCCAGGGGAGCCTTTATGCAGCCCCACATGCAACTGGACCCTCCGGGTTCGCTGTTTCCGAGCAACCCCTAAGACAACCCTAGCCAGCATTGCATAAGATTGAAAAGTCGGGCCACAGAAAAAGCGTTTCAAGCCCCATGTCACCAACCAGAAGTGCCCCCAAAGGAAGGCTTTGGGTACATCTGAACTCCCCAGGGGAGCTTTTATGCAGCCCCACATGCAACTGGACCCTCCGTATTCGCTCTTTCACAGCAACCCTAAATATAACCCTGGCCCGCATGGGAGACGACTGAAAAATCGGGCCCCAGAAAATGCGTTACAAGCCCCATTCGGCTATCCAGAAATGCCCCCAAAGGAAGGCTTTGGGTACAAGTGAACTCCCCAGGGGAGCCTTTATGCAGCCCCACATGCAACTAGACCCTCCGCGTTCACTCTTTCACCGCAAGCCTAAATATAGCCCTCGTTTCAATGGGAGAAAACTGAAAAAGAGGGCCTCAGAAAACGCATTGCGATTCCCCTTGGACCATCCCAAAGTGCCCCCAAAGGAAGGCTTTGGGTACAAGTGAACTCCCCAGGGGAGCCTTTACGCAGCCCCACATGCAACTGGACCCTCCGGGTTCGGTCTTTCCGAGCAACACTATACATAGCCCTAGCCGGCATGGGAGACGACTGAAAACTCGGGCCACAGAAAACGTTTTCCGAGCCCCTTTCGCCCATTTAAAAGTGCCCCCAAAGGAAGGCTTTGGGTACAAGTGAACTCCCCAGGGGAGCCTTTATGCAGCCCCACATGCAACTGGACCCTCTGGGTTCGCTGTTTGCGAGCAACCCTAAATATAACCCTAGCCAGCATGGCAGAAGACTGAAAACTTGGGCCACAGAAAAAGAGTTTCAAGCCCCATTCGCCCATCCAGAAGTGAACCTAAACGAAGGCTTTGGGGAAAACTGAACTCCCCAGGGGAGCCTTTACGCAGCCCCACATGCAACTGGACCCTCCGTGTTCGCTGTTTACGAGCAACCCTAAATAAAACCCTAGCCAGCATGGCAGAAGACTGAAATCTCGGGCCACAGAAAAAGAGTTTCAAGCCCCATTCGCCAATCCAGAAGTGCCCCTAAAGGAAGGCTTTGGGTAAAACTGAACTCCCCAGGGGAGCCTTTATGCAGCCCCACATGCAACTGGACCCCCCATATTCGCTCTTTCACAGCAACCCTAAATATAACCCTGGCCCGCATGGCAGACGACTGAAAAATCGGGCCCCAGAAAACGCGTTACAAGCCCGATTCGCCCATCCAAAAGTGCCCCCAGAGGAAGGTTTGGGTACAACTGAACTCCCCAGGGGAGCCTTTATGCAGCCCCACATGCAACTGGACCCTCCGTATTCGCTCTTTCACAGCAACCCTAATTATAGCCCTGGCCCGCCTGGCAGTTGACTGAAAACTCGGGCCCCAGAAAATGCGTTAAAAGCCTAAATCGCCCATCCAAACGTGCCCCCAGAGGAAGGCTTTGGGTACAACTGAACTCCCCAGGGGAGCCTTTACGCAGCCCCACATGCAACTGGACCCTCCTTGTTCCCTGTTTACGAGCAACCCTAAATATACCCTTAGCCACCATGGCAGAAGACTGAAAAATCGGGCTCCAGAAAATGCGTTTCAAGCCCCATTCACCCATCCAGAAGTGCCCTCAAAGGAAGGCTTTGGGTACAGCTGAACTCCCCAGGGGAGCCTTTATGCAGCCCCACATGCAACTGGACCCTCCGGGTTCACTCTTTCACCGCAAGCCTAAATATAGCCCTAGCACGCCTGGCAGTCGACTGAGAGCTCGGGCCACAGAAAATGTGTTACGAGCCCCATTCACCCATTCAAAAGTGCCTCCAAAGGAAGGCTTTGGGTACATCTGAACTCCCCAGGGGAGCCTTTACGCAGCCCCACATGCAACTGGACCCTCCGTGTTCGCTCTTTACAGCAACCCTAAATATAACCCTAGCCAGCATGGCAGAATACTGAAAACTCGGGCCACAGAAAACGTGCTACAAGCCCCATTCGACCATCCAAAAGTGCACCCAAAGGAAGGCTTTTGGAACAAGTGAACTCCCCAGGGGAGCATTTATGCAGGCCCATACGCAACTGGACCCCCCGTGTTCGCTGTTTACAAGCAAACCTAAATATAACACTAGCCAACATGGCAGAAAACTGAAAACTCGGGACACAGAAAAAGCGTTTCAAGCCCCATTCACCCATCCAGAAGTGCCCCCAAAGGAAGGCTTTGGGTACAACTGAACTCCCCAGGGGAGCCTTTATGCAGCCCCACATGCAACTGGACCCTCCGGGTTCACTCTTTCACCGCAAGCCTAACTATAGCGCTCGGCGCAATGGGAGAAGACTGAAAATGCGGGCCTCAGAAAACGCATTGCGATTCCCCTTGGACCATTGAAAAGTGCCCCCAAAGGAAGGCTTTGGGTACATCTAACTCCCCAGGGGACCATTTATGCAGCCCCACATGCAACTGGACCCTCTGGGTTCGCTGTTTGCGAGCAACCCTTAATATAACACTAGCCAGCATGGCAGAAGACTGAAAACTCGGGCCACAGAAAAAGCGTTTCAATCCCCATTCACCCATCGAGAAGTGCCCCCAAAGGAAGGCTTTGGGTACAAGTGAACTCCCCAGGGGAGCCTTTATGCAGCCCCACATGCAACTGGACCCTCCGTATTCGCTCTTTCACAGCAACCCTAAATATAACCCAGGCCCGCATGGCAGACGACTGAAAAATCGGGCCCCAAAAAACACATTACAAGCCCCATTCGCCCATCCAGAAGTGCCCCCAAAGGAAGGCTTTGGGTACAACTGAACTCCCCAGGGGAGCCTTTATGCAGCCCCACATGCAACTAGACCCTCCGCGTTCACTCTTTCACCGCAAGCCTAAATATAGTTCTCGTCGCAATGGGAGAAGACTGAAAAAGAGGGCCTCAGAAAACGCATTGCGATTCCCCTTGGAGCATCTAAAAGTGCCCCCAAAGGAAGGCTTTGGGTACAAGTGAACTCCCCAGGGGTGCCTTTATGCAGCCCCACATGCAACTGGACCCTCCGGGTTCTCTCTTTCCGAGCAACCCAAAATATAACACTAGCCAGCATGGAGAAAACTGAAAACTGGGGCCACAGAAAAAGTGTTTCAAGCCCCATTCACCCATCCAGAAGTGCCCCCAAAGGAAGGCTTTGGGTACATCTGAACTCCCCAGGGGAGCCTTTATGCAGCCCCACATGCAACTGGACCCTCCGGGTTCGCACTTTCTAAGCAACACTAAACATAGCCCTAGCCGGCATGGGAGACGACCGAAAACTAAGGCCCCAGAAAACGCTTTCCGAGCCCCTTTCGCCCATTCAAAAGTGCCCCCAAAGGAAGCCTTTGGGTACAAGTGAACTTCCCAGTGGAGCCTTTACGCAGCCCCACATGCAACTGGACCCTCCGGGTTCGCTGTTTCCGAGCAACCCTAAATATAACACTAGCCAGCATGGCAGAAGACTGAAAACTCAGGCCCCAGAAAAAGCGTTTCAATCCCCATTCACCCATCCAGAAGTGCCCCCAAAGGAAGGCTTTGGGTACAACTGAACTCCCCAGGGGAGCATTTATGCAGCCCCACATGCAACTGGACCCTCCGTATTCGCTCTTTCACCGCAAGCCTAAATATCGCCCTCGGCGCAATGGGAGAAGACTGAAAAAGCGGGCCTCAGAAAACGCATTGCGATTCCCCTTGGACCATCCAAAAGTGCCCCCAAAGGAAGGCTTTGGCTACAAGTGAACTCCCCAGGGGAGCCTTTATGCAGCCCCACATGCAACTGGACCCTCCGGGTTCTCTCTTTCCGAGCAACACTAAACATAGCCCTAGCCGGCCTGGAAGAAGACTGAAAACTCGGGCCACAGAAAACGCATTTCAATCCCCATTCACCCATCCAGAAGTGCCCCCAAAGTAAGGCTTTGGGTACATCTAACTCCCCAGGGGAGCCTTTATGCAGCCCCACATGCAACTGGACCCTCCGGGTTCGCTGTTTCCGAGCAACCCCTAAGACAACCCTAGCCAGCATTGCATAAGATTGAAAAGTCTGGCCACAGAAAAAGCGTTTCAAGCCCCATGCCACCATCCAGAAGTGCCCCCAAAGGAAGGCTTTGGGTACATCTGAACTCCCCAGGGGAGCTTTTATGCAGCCCCACATGCAACTGGACCCTCCGTATTCGCTCTTTCACAGCAACCCTAAATATAACCCTGGCCCGCATGGGAGACGACTGAAAAATCGGGCCCCAGAAAATGCGTTACAAGCCCCATTCGGCTATCCAGAAATGCACCCAAAGGAAGGCTTTGGGTACAAGTGAACTCCCCAGGGGAGCCTTTATGCAGCCCCACATGCAACTAGACCCTCCGCGTTCACTCTTTCACCGCAAGCGTAAATATAGCCCTCGTTTCAATGGGAGAAGACTGAAAAAGAGGGCCTCAGAAAACGCATTGCGATTCCCCTTGGACCATCCCAAAGTGCCCCCAAAGGAAGGCTTTGGGTACAAGTGAACTCCCCAGGGGAGCCTTTATGAAGCCCCACATGCAACTGGACCCTCCGGGTTCACTCTTTCACCGCAAGCCTAACTATATCCCTCGGCGCAATGGGAGAAGACTGAAAAAGCGGGCCTCAGAAAATGCATTGCGATTCCCCTTGGACCATCCAAAAGTGCCCCCAAAGGAAGGCTTTGGGTACATCTAACTTCCCAGGGGAGCCTTTACGCAGCCCCACATGCAACTGGACCCTCCGGGTTCGCTCTTTCCAAGCAACCCTTAATATAACACTAGCCGGCATGGGAGACGGCTGTAAACTATGGCCCCAGAAAACGCTTTCTGAGCCCCTTTCGCCCATTCAAAAGTGCCCCCAGAGGAAGGCTTTGGGTACAAGTGAACTCCCCATGGGAGCCTTTACACAGCCCCACATGCAACTGGACCCTCCGTGTTCGCTGTTTCCGAGCAACCCTAAATATAACCCTAGCCAGCATGGCAGAAGTCTGAAAACTCGGGCCACAGAAAAAGAGTTTCAAGCCCCTTTCACCCATGCAGAAGTGCCCCCAAAGGAAGGCTTTGGGTACAAGGGAACTCCCCAGGGGAGCCTTTACACAGCCCCACATGCAACTGGACCCTCCGTGTTCGCTGTTTCCGAGCAACCCTAAATATAACCCTAGCCAGCGTGGCAGAAGACTGAAAATTCGGGCCACAGAAAAAGAGTTTCAAGAACCGTTCGACCATCCAGATGTGCCCCTAAAAAAAGACTTTGGGTACAACTGAACTCCCCAGGGGAGCCTTTATGCAGCCCCACATGCAACTGGACCCTCCGCGTTCACTCTTTCACCGCAACCCTAAATATAGCCCTCGGCGCAATGGGAGAAGACGGAAAAAGCGGGCCTTAGAAAACGCATTGCGATTCCCCTTGGACCATCCAGAAGTGCCCCCAGAGGAAGGCTTTGGCTACAAGTGAACTCCCCAGGGGAGCCTTTATGCAGCCCCACATGCAACTGGACCCTCCGGCTTCGCTTATTCCGAGTACACTAAACATAGCCCTAGCCGGCATGGGAGACGACTGAAAACTCGGGCCCCAGAAAACGCATTCCGAGCCCATTTTGTCCATTCAAAAGTGCCACCAGAGGAAGGTTTTGGGTACAAGTGAACTCCCCAGGGGAGCCTTTACGCAGCCCCACATGCAACTGGACCCTCCGGGTTCACTCTTTCACCGCAAGCCTAACTATAGCCCTCGGCGCAATGGGAGAAGACTGAAAAAGTAGGCCTCTGAAAACGCATTGTGATTCCCATTGAACCATCCAGATGTGCTCCTAAAGGAAGGCTTTGGGTACAACTGACCTCCCCAGGGGAGCCTTTATGCAGCCCCACATGCAACTGAACCCTCCGGGTTCGCTGTTTCCGAGCAACCTTTAATACAACCTAGCCAGCATTGCAGAAGATTGAAAACTCGGGCCAAAGAAAAAGCGTTTCAAACCCCATTCCACCATCCAGAAGTGCCCCCAAAGGAAGGCTTTGTGTACAACTGAACTCCACAGGGGAGCCTTTATGCAGCCCCACATGCAACTGGACCCTCCGCGTTCACTCTTTCACCGCAAGCCTAACTATAGCCCTCGGCGCAATGGGAGAAGACTGAAAAAGCGGGCCTCAGAAAATGTATTGCGATTCCCCTTGGACCATCCAAAAATTCCCCCAAAGGAAGGCTTTGGGTACAATTGAACTCCCCAGGGGAGCCTTTATGCAGCCCCACATGCAGCTGGACCCTCCGTATTCACTCTTTCACAGCAAACCTAAATATATCCTTGGCCAGCTTGGCAGAAGCCTGAAAACTCAGGCCACAGAAAAAGGGTTCAAGCCCCATTCACCCATTCAAAATGCCCCCAAAGGAAGGCTTTGGGTACAAGTGAACTCCCCAGGGGAGCCTTTATGCAGCCCCACATGCAACTGGACCCTGCGGGTTCGCTCTTTCCGAGCAACACTAAACATAGCCCTAGCCGGCATGGGAGACGACTGAAAACTCGGGCCACAGAAAAAGCGTTTCAAGCCCCATTCACCCATCCAGCAGTGCCCGAAAAGGAAGGCTTTGGGTACACGTGAACTCCCCAAGGGAGCCTTTATGAAGCCCCACATGCAACTGCTCCCTCCGCGTTCACCCTTTCACCGCAAGCCTAACTATAGCCCTCGGCGCAATGGGAGAAGACTGAAAATGCGGGCCTCAGAAAACGCATTGCGATTCCCCTTGGACCATTGAAAAGTGCCCCCAAAGGAAGGCTTTGGGTACATCTAACTCCCCAGGGGAGCCTTTATGCAGCCCCACATGCAACTGGACCCTCCGGGTTCGCTGTTTGCGAGCAACCCTTAATATAACACTAGCCAGCATGGCAGAAGTCTGAAAACTCGGGCCACAGAAAAAGAGTTTCAAGCCCCTTTCACCCATGCAGAAGTGCCCCCAAAGGAAGGCTTTGGGTACAACTGAACTCCCCAGGGGAGCCTTTATGCAGCCCCACATGCAACTGGACCCTCCGTGTTCGCTGTTTCCGAGCAACTCTAAATATAACCCTAGCCAGCGTGGCAGAAGACTGAAAATTCGGGCCACAGAAAAAGAGTTTCAAGAACCGTTCGACCATCCAGATGTGCCCCCAAAGGAAGGCTTTGGGTACAACTGAACTCCCCAGGGGAGCCTTTATGCAGCCCCACATGCAACTGGACCCTCCGGGTTCACTCTTTCACAGCAACCCTAAATATAGCCCTGGCCCGCCTGGCAGTCGACTGAAAACTCGGGCCCCAGAAAAACTGTTAAAAGCCTAATTCGCCCATCCAAAAGTGCCCCCAGAGGAAGGCTTTGGGTACAACTGAACTCCCCAGGGGAGCCTTAACGCAGCCCCACATGCAACTGGACCCTCCGTATTTGCTCTTTCACAGCAACCCTAAATATAGCCCTGGCCCGCCTGGCAGTCGACTGAAAACTCGGGCCCCAGAAAATGCGTTAAAAGCCTAATTCGCCCATCCAAAAGTGCCCCCAGAGGAAGGCTTTGGGTACAAGTGAACTCCTCAGGGGAGCCTTTACGCAGCCCCACATGCAACTGGACCCTCCTGGTTCACTGTTTACGAGCAACCCTAAATATACCCCTAGCCACCATGGCAGAAGACTGAAAACTCGGGCTCCAGAAAATGCGTTTCAAGCCCCATTCACCCATCCAGAAGTGCCCCCAGAGGAAGGCTTTGGGTACAAGTGAACTCCACAGGGGAGCCTTTACAGAGCCCCACATGCAACTGGACCCTCCGTGTTCGCTCTTTACAGCAACCCTAAATATAAAACTAGCCAGCATGGCAGAAGACTGAAAACTCGGGCCACAGAAAAAGCGTTTCAAGGCCCTTTCGCCCATCCAGAAGTGCCCCCAAAGGAAGGCTTTGGGTACAAGTGAACTCCCGAGGGGAGCCTTTATGCAGCCCTACATGCAATTGGACCCTCCGGGTTCACTCTTTCACCGCAAGCCTAAATATAGCACTCGGAGCAATGGGAGAAGACTGAAAATGCGGGCCTCAGAAAACGCATTGCGATTCCCCTTGGACCATCCAAAAGTGCCCCCAAAGGAAGGCTTTGGGTACATCTGGACTCCCCAGGGGAGCCTTAACGCAGCCCCACATGCAACTGGACCCTCCGTATTCGCTCTTTCACAGCAACCCTAATTATAGCCCTGGCCCGCCTGGCAGTTGACTGAAAATTCGGGCCCCAGAAAATGCGTTAAAAGCCTAATTCGCCCATCCAAACGTGCCCCCAGAGGAAGGCTTTGGGTACAACTGAACTCCCCAGGGGAGCCTTTATGCAGCCCCACATGCAACTGGACCCTCCGCGTTCACTCTTTCACCGCAAGCCTAACTATAGCCCTCGGCGCAGTGGGAGAAGACTGAAAAAGCGGGCCTCAGAAAATGCATTGCGATTCCCCTTGGACCATTGAAAAGTGCCCCCAAAGGAAGGCTTTGGGTACAAGTGAACTCCCCAGGGGAGCCTTTACGCAGCCCCACATGCAACTGGACCCTCCGGGTTCGCTGTTTCCGAGCAACCCTAAATATAACACTAGCCAGCATGGGAGACGACTGAAAACTCGGGCCACAGAAAAAGCGTTTCAAGCCCCATTCACCCATCCAAAAGTGCCCGCAAAGGAAGGCTTTGGGTACAGCTGAACTCCCCATGGGAGCCTTTATGCAGCCCCACATGCAACTGGACCCTCCGGGTTCACTCTCTCACCGCAAGCCTAAATATAGCCCTAGCACGCCTGGCAGTCGACTGAAAACTCGAGCTCCAGAAAATGCGTTAAAAGCCTAATTCGCCCATCCAAAAGTGCCCCCAGAGGAAGGCTTTGGGTACAAGTGAACTCCTCAGGGGAGCCTTTACGCAGCCCCACATGCAACTGGACCCTCCTGGTTCACTGTTTACGAGCAACCCTAAATATACCCTTAGCCACCATGGCAGAAGACTGAAAACTCGGGCTCCAGAAAATGCGTTTCAAGCCCCATTCACCCATCCAGAAGTGCCCCCAAAGGAAGGCTTTGGGTACAAGTGAACTCCACAGGGGAGCCTTTACAGAGCCCCACATGCAACTGGACCCTCCGTGTTCGCTCTTTACAGCAACCCTAAATATAAAACTAGCCAGCATGGCAGAAGACTGAAAACTCGGGCCACAGAAAAAGCGTTTCAAGGCCCTTTCGCCCATCCAGAAGTGCCCCCAAAGGAAGGCTTTGGGTACAAGTGAACTCCCGAGGGGAGCCTTTATGCAGCCCTACATGCAATTGGACCCTCCGGGTTCACTCTTTCACCGCAAGCCTAAATATAGCACTCGGAGCAATGGGAGAAGACTGAAAATGCGGGCCTCAGAAAACGCATTGCGATTCCCCTTGGACCATCCAAAAGTGCCCCCAAAGGAAGGCTTTGGGTACATCTGGACTCCCCAGGGGAGCCTTAACGCAGCCCCACATGCAACTGGACCCTCCGTATTCGCTCTTTCACAGCAACCCTAATTATAGCCCTGGCCCGCCTGGCAGTTGACTGAAAATTCGGGCCCCAGAAAATGCGTTAAAAGCCTAATTCGCCCATCCAAACGTGCCCCCAGAGGAAGGCTTTGGGTACAACTGAACTCCCCAGGGGAGCCTTTATGCAGCCCCACATGCAACTGGACCCTCCGCGTTCACTCTTTCACCGCAAGCCTAACTATAGCCCTCGGCGCAGTGGGAGAAGACTGAAAAAGCGGGCCTCAGAAAATGCATTGCGATTCCCCTTGGACCATTGAAAAGTGCCCCCAAAGGAAGGCTTTGGGTACAAGTGAACTCCCCAGGGGAGCCTTTACGCAGCCCCACATGCAACTGGACCCTCCGGGTTCGCTGTTTCCGAGCAACCCTAAATATAACACTAGCCAGCATGGGAGACGACTGAAAACTCGGGCCCCAGAAAAAGCGTTTCAAGCCCCATTCACCCATCCAAAAGTGCCCGCAAAGGAAGGCTTTGGGTACAGCTGAACTCCCCATGGGAGCCTTTATGCAGCCCCACATGCAACTGGACCCTCCGGGTTCACTCTCTCACCGCAAGCCTAAATATAGCCCTAGCACGCCTGGCAGTCGACTGAGAGCTCGGGCCACAGAAAATGTGTTACGAGCCCCATTCGCCCATTCAAAAGTGCCTCCAAAGGAAGGCTTTGGGTACATCTGAACTCCCCAGGGGAGCCTTTATGCAGGCCCATACGCAACTGGACCCCCCGTGTTCGCTGTTTACAAGAAACCCTAAATATTACCCTAGCCAGCATGGCAGAAAACTGAAAACTCGGGCCACAGAAAAAGCGTTTCAAGCCCCATTCACCCATCCAGAAGTGCCCCCAAAGGAAGGCTTTGGGTACAAATGAACTCCCCAGGGGAGCCTTTATGCAGCCCCACATGCAACTGGACCCTCCGGGTTCACTCTTTCACAGCAACCCTAAATATAGCCCTGGCCCGCCTGGCAGTCGACTGAAAACTCGGGCCCCAGAAAAACTGTTAAAAGCCTAATTCGCCCATCCAAAAGTGCCCCCAGAGGAAGGCTTTGGGTACAACTGAACTCCCCAGGGGAGCCTTAACGCAGCCCCACATGCAACTGGACCCTCCGTATTTGCTCTTTCACAGCAACCCTAAATATAGCCCTGGCCCGCCTGGCAGTCGACTGAAAACTCGGGCCCCAGAAAATGTGTTAAAAGCCTAATTCGCCCATCCAAAAGTGCCCCCAGAGGAAGGCTTTGGGTACAAGTGAACTCCTCAGGGGAGCCTTTACGCAGCCCCACATGCAACTGGACCCTCCTGGTTCACTGTTTACGAGCAACCCTAAATATACCCTTAGCCACCATGGCAGAAGACTGAAAACTCGGGCTCCAGACAATGCGTTTCAAGCCCCATTCACCCATCCAGAAGTGCCCCCAAAGGAAGGCTTTGGGTACATCTGGACTCCCCAGGGGAGCCTTAACGCAGCCCCACATGCAACTGGACCCTCCGTATTCGCTCTTTCACAGCAACCCTAATTATAGCCCTGGCCCGCCTGGCAGTTGACTGAAAACTCGGGCCCCAGAAAATGCGTTAAAAGCCTAATTCGCCCATCCAAACGTGCCCCCAGAGGAAGGCTTTGGGTACAACTGAACTCCCCAGGGGAGCCTTTACGCAGCCCCACATGCAACTGGACCCTTCTTGTTCACAGTTTACGAGCAACCCTAAATATACCCTTAGCCACCATGGCAGAAGACTGAAAACTCGGGCTCCAGAAAATGCGTTTCAAGCCCTATTCACCCATCCAGAAGTGCCCCCAAAGGAAGGCTTTGGGTACAGCTGAACTCCCCAGGGGAGCCTTTATGCAGCCCCACATGCAACTGGACCCTCCGGGTTCACTCTTTCACCGCAAGCCTAAATATAGCGCT
Source organism: Anas acuta (assembly GCF_963932015.1). Taxonomy (NCBI): domain Eukaryota; kingdom Metazoa; phylum Chordata; class Aves; order Anseriformes; family Anatidae; genus Anas; species Anas acuta. Next base: position 12,172,086 of record NC_088997.1, read on the forward strand.
AGCACGCCTGGCAGTCGACTGAGAGCTCGGGCCACAGAAAATGTGTTACGAGCCCCATTCACCCATTCAAAAGTGCCTCCAAAGGAAGGCTTTGGGTACATCTGAACTCCCCAGGGGAGCCTTTACGCAGCCCCACATGCAACTGGACCCTCCGTGTTCGCTCTTTACAGCAACCCTAAATATAACCCTAGCCAGCATGGCAGAATACTGAGAGCTCGGGCCACAGAAAACGTGCTACAAGCCCCATTCGACCATCCAAAAGTGCACCCAAAGGAAGGCTTTTGGAACAAGTGAACTCCCCAGGGGAGCATTTATGCAGGCCCATACGCAACTGGACCCCCCGTGTTCGCTGTTTACAAGCAACCCTAAATATAACCCTAGCCAGCATGGAAGAAAACTGAAAACTCGGGCCACAGAAAAAGCGTTTCAAGCCCAATTCACCCATCCAGAAGTGCCCCCAAAGGAAGGCTTTGGGTACAAGTGAACTCCCCAGGGGAGCCTTTATGCAGCCCCACATGCAACTGGACCCTCCGGGTTCACTCTTTCACCGCAAGCCTAAATATAGCCCTCGGCGCAATGGGAGAAGACTGAAAAAGCGGGACTCAGAAAACGCATTGCGATTCCCCTTGGACCATCCAAAAGTGCTCCCAAAGGAAGGCTTTGGGTACAACTGGACTCCCCAGGGGAGCCTTAACGCAGCCCCACATGCAACTGGACCCTCTATATTTGCTCTTTCACAGCAACCCTAAATATAGCCCTGGCCCGCCTGGCAGTCGACTGAAAACTCGGGCCCCTGAAAATTCATTAAAAGCCTAATTCGCCCATCCAAAAGTGCCCCCAGAGGAAGGCTTTGGGCACAAGTGAACTCCCCAGGGGAGCCTTTACGCAGCCCCACATGCAACAGGACCCTCCTTGTTCACTGTTTACGAGCAACCCTAAATATACCCCTAGCCACCATGGCAGAAGACTGAAAACTCGGGCTCCAGAAAATGCGTTTCAAGCCCCATTCACCCATCCAGAAGTGCCCCCAAAGGAAGGCTTTGGGTACAACTGAACTCCCCAGGGGAGCCTTTATGCAGCCCCACATGCAACTGGACCCTCCGGATTCACTCTTTCACCGCAAGCCTAACTATAGCACTCGGCGCAATGGGAGAAGACTGAAAAAGCGGGCCTCAGAAAATGCATTGCGATTCCCCTTGGACCATCCAAAAGTGCCCCCAAAGGAAGGCTTTGGGTACAAGTGAACTCCCCAGGGGAGCCTTTACGCAGCCCCACATGCAACTGGACCCTCCGGGTTCGCTGTTTCCGAGCAACCCTAAATATAACACTAGCCAGCTTGGCAGAAGACTGAAAAATCGGGCCCCAAAAAACACATTACAAGCCCCATTCGCCCATCCAGAAGTGCCCCCAAAGGAAGGCTTTGGGTACAACTGAACTCCCCAGGGGAGCCTTTATGCAGCCCCACATGCAACTGGACCCTCCGCGTTCACTCTTTCACCGCAAGCCTAACTATAGCCCTCGGCGCAGTGGGAGAAGACTGAAAAAGCGGGCCTCAGAAAATGCATTGCGATTCCCCTTGGACCATTGAAAAGTGCCCCCAAAGGAAGGCTTTGGGTACAAGTGAACTCCCCAGGGGAGCCTTTACGCAGCCCCACATGCAACTGGACCCTCCGGGTTCGCTGTTTCCGAGCAACCCTAAATATAACACTAGCCAGCATGGGAGACGACTGAAAACTCGGGCCACAGAAAAAGCGTTTCAAGCCCCATTCACCCATCCAAAAGTGCCCGCAAAGGAAGGCTTTGGGTACAGCTGAACTCCCCATGGGAGCCTTTATGCAGCCCCACATGCAACTGGACCCTCCGGGTTCACTCTCTCACCGCAAGCCTAAATATAGCCCTAGCACGCCTGGCAGTCGACTGAAAACTCGAGCTCCAGAAAATGCGTTAAAAGCCTAATTCGCCCATCCAAAAGTGCCCCCAGAGGAAGGCTTTGGGTACAAGTGAACTCCTCAGGGGAGCCTTTACGCAGCCCCACATGCAACTGGACCCTCCTGGTTCACTGTTTACGAGCAACCCTAAATATACCCTTAGCCACCATGGCAGAAGACTGAAAACTCGGGCTCCAGAAAATGCGTTTCAAGCCCCATTCACCCATCCAGAAGTGCCCCCAAAGGAAGGCTTTGGGTACAAGTGAACTCCACAGGGGAGCCTTTACAGAGCCCCACATGCAACTGGACCCTCCGTGTTCGCTCTTTACAGCAACCCTAAATATAAAACTAGCCAGCATGGCAGAAGACTGAAAACTCGGGCCACAGAAAAAGCGTTTCAAGGCCCTTTCGCCCATCCAGAAGTGCCCCCAAAGGAAGGCTTTGGGTACAAGTGAACTCCCGAGGGGAGCCTTTATGCAGCCCTACATGCAATTGGACCCTCCGGGTTCACTCTTTCACCGCAAGCCTAAATATAGCACTCGGAGCAATGGGAGAAGACTGAAAATGCGGGCCTCAGAAAACGCATTGCGATTCCCCTTGGACCATCCAAAAGTGCCCCCAAAGGAAGGCTTTGGGTACATCTGGACTCCCCAGGGGAGCCTTAACGCAGCCCCACATGCAACTGGACCCTCCGTATTCGCTCTTTCACAGCAACCCTAATTATAGCCCTGGCCCGCCTGGCAGTTGACTGAAAATTCGGGCCCCAGAAAATGCGTTAAAAGCCTAATTCGCCCATCCAAACGTGCCCCCAGAGGAAGGCTTTGGGTACAACTGAACTCCCCAGGGGAGCCTTTATGCAGCCCCACATGCAACTGGACCCTCCGCGTTCACTCTTTCACCGCAAGCCTAACTATAGCCCTCGGCGCAGTGGGAGAAGACTGAAAAAGCGGGCCTCAGAAAATGCATTGCGATTCCCCTTGGACCATTGAAAAGTGCCCCCAAAGGAAGGCTTTGGGTACAAGTGAACTCCCCAGGGGAGCCTTTACGCAGCCCCACATGCAACTGGACCCTCCGGGTTCGCTGTTTCCGAGCAACCCTAAATATAACACTAGCCAGCATGGGAGACGACTGAAAACTCGGGCCCCAGAAAAAGCGTTTCAAGCCCCATTCACCCATCCAAAAGTGCCCGCAAAGGAAGGCTTTGGGTACAGCTGAACTCCCCATGGGAGCCTTTATGCAGCCCCACATGCAACTGGACCCTCCGGGTTCACTCTCTCACCGCAAGCCTAAATATAGCCCTAGCACGCCTGGCAGTCGACTGAGAGCTCGGGCCACAGAAAATGTGTTACGAGCCCCATTCGCCCATTCAAAAGTGCCTCCAAAGGAAGGCTTTGGGTACATCTGAACTCCCCAGGGGAGCCTTTATGCAGGCCCATACGCAACTGGACCCCCCGTGTTCGCTGTTTACAAGAAACCCTAAATATTACCCTAGCCAGCATGGCAGAAAACTGAAAACTCGGGCCACAGAAAAAGCGTTTCAAGCCCCATTCACCCATCCAGAAGTGCCCCCAAAGGAAGGCTTTGGGTACAACTGAACTCCCCAGGGGAGCCTTTATGCAGCCCCACATGCAACTGGACCCTCCGGGTTCACTCTTTCACAGCAACCCTAAATATAGCCCTGGCCCGCCTGGCAGTCGACTGAAAACTCGGGCCCCAGAAAAACTGTTAAAAGCCTAATTCGCCCATCCAAAAGTGCCCCCAGAGGAAGGCTTTGGGTACAACTGAACTCCCCAGGGGAGCCTTAACGCAGCCCCACATGCAACTGGACCCTCCGTATTTGCTCTTTCACAGCAACCCTAAATATAGCCCTGGCCCGCCTGGCAGTCGACTGAAAACTCGGGCCCCAGAAAATGTGTTAAAAGCCTAATTCGCCCATCCAAAAGTGCCCCCAGAGGAAGGCTTTGGGTACAAGTGAACTCCTCAGGGGAGCCTTTACGCAGCCCCACATGCAACTGGACCCTCCTGGTTCACTGTTTACGAGCAACCCTAAATATACCCTTAGCCACCATGGCAGAAGACTGAAAACTCGGGCTCCAGACAATGCGTTTCAAGCCCCATTCACCCATCCAGAAGTGCCCCCAAAGGAAGGCTTTGGGTACATCTGGACTCCCCAGGGGAGCCTTAACGCAGCCCCACATGCAACTGGACCCTCCGTATTCGCTCTTTCACAGCAACCCTAATTATAGCCCTGGCCCGCCTGGCAGTTGACTGAAAACTCGGGCCCCAGAAAATGCGTTAAAAGCCTAATTCGCCCATCCAAACGTGCCCCCAGAGGAAGGCTTTGGGTACAACTGAACTCCCCAGGGGAGCCTTTACGCAGCCCCACATGCAACTGGACCCTTCTTGTTCACAGTTTACGAGCAACCCTAAATATACCCTTAGCCACCATGGCAGAAGACTGAAAACTCGGGCTCCAGAAAATGCGTTTCAAGCCCTATTCACCCATCCAGAAGTGCCCCCAAAGGAAGGCTTTGGGTACAGCTGAACTCCCCAGGGGAGCCTTTATGCAGCCCCACATGCAACTGGACCCTCCGGGTTCACTCTTTCACCGCAAGCCTAAATATAGCGCTAGCACGCCTGGCAGTCGACTGAGAGCTCGGGCCACAGAAAATGTGTTACGAGCCCCATTCACCCATTCAAAAGTGCCTCCAAAGGAAGGCTTTGGGTACATCTGAACTCCCCAGGGGAGCCTTTACGCAGCCCCACATGCAACTGGACCCTCCGTGTTCGCTCTTTACAGCAACCCTAAATATAACCCTAGCCAGCATGGCAGAATACTGAGAGATCGGGCCACAGAAAACGTGCTACAAGCCCCATTCGACCATCCAAAAGTGCACCCAAAGGAAGGCTTTTGGAACAAGTGAACTCCCCAGGGGAGCATTTATGCAGGCCCATACGCAACTGGACCCCCCGTGTTCGCTGTTTACAAGCAACCCTAAATATAACCCTAGCCAGCATGGAAGAAAACTGAAAACTCGGGCCACAGAAAAAGCGTTTCAAGCCCAATTCACCCATCCAGAAGTGCCCCCAAAGGAAGGCTTTGGGTACAAGTGAACTCCCCAGGGGAGCCTTTATGCAGCCCCACATGCAACTGGACCCTCCGGGTTCACTCTTTCACCGCAAGCCTAAATATAGCCCTCGGCGCAATGGGAGAAGACTGAAAAAGCGGGACTCAGAAAACGCATTGCGATTCCCCTTGGACCATCCAAAAGTGCTCCCAAAGGAAGGCTTTGGGTACAACTGGACTCCCCAGGGGAGCCTTAACGCAGCCCCACATGCAACTGGACCCTCTGTATTTGCTCTTTCACAGCAACCCTAAATATAGCCCTGGCCCGCCTGGCAGTCGACTGAAAACTCGGGCCCCTGAAAATTCATTAAAAGCCTAATTCGCCCATCCAAAAGTGCCCCCAGAGGAAGGCTTTGGGCACAAGTGAACTCCCCAGGGGAGCCTTTACGCAGCCCCACATGCAACAGGACCCTCCTTGTTCACTGTTTACGAGCAACCCTAAATATACCCCTAGCCACCATGGCAGAAGACTGAAAACTCGGGCTCCAGAAAATGCGTTTCAAGCCCCATTCACCCATCCAGAAGTGCCCCCAAAGGAAGGCTTTGGGTACAACTGAACTCCCCAGGGGAGCCTTTATGCAGCCCCACATGCAACTGGACCCTCCGGATTCACTCTTTCACCGCAAGCCTAACTATAGCACTCGGCGCAATGGGAGAAGACTGAAAAAGCGGGCCTCAGAAAATGCATTGCGATTCCCCTTGGACCATCCAAAAGTGCCCCCAAAGGAAGGCTTTGGGTACAAGTGAACTCCCCAGGGGAGCCTTTACGCAGCCCCACATGCAACTGGACCCTCCGGGTTCGCTGTTTCCGAGCAACCCTAAATATAACACTAGCCAGCTTGGCAGAAGACTGAAAAATCGGGCCCCAAAAAACACATTACAAGCCCCATTCGCCCATCCAGAAGTGCCCCCAAAGGAAGGCTTTGGGTACAACTGAACTCCCCAGGGGAGCCTTTATGCAGCCCCACATGCAACTGGACCCTCCGGATTCACTCTTTCACCGCAAGCCTAACTATAGCCCTCGGCGCAATGGGAGAAGACTGAAAAAGCGGGCCTCAGAAAATGCATTGCGATTCCCCTTGGACCATCCAAAAGTGCCCCCAAAGGAAGGCTTTGGGTACATCTAACTCCCCAGGGGAGCCTTTACGCAGCCCCACATGCAACTGGACCCTCCGGGTTCGCTGTTTCCGAGCAACCCTAAATATAACACTAGCCAGCATGGCAGAAGACTGAAAACTCGGGCCACAGAAAAAGCGTTTCAATCCCCATTCACCCATCGAGAAGTGCCCCCAAAGGAAGGCTTTGGGTACAACTGAACTCCCCAGGGGAGCCTTTATGCAGCCCCACATGCAACTGGACCCTCCGTATTCGCTCTTTCACAGCAACCCTAAATATAACCCAGGCCCGCATGGCAGACGACTGAAAAATCGGGCCCCAAAAAACACATTTCAAGCCCCATTCGCCCATCCAGAAGTGCCCCCAAAGGAAGGCTTTGGGTACAACTGAACTCCCCAGGGGAGCCTTTATGCAGCCCCACATGCAACTAGACCCTCCGCGTTCACTCTTTCACCGCAAGCCTAAATATAGTTCTCATCGCAATGGGAGAAGACTGAAAAAGAGGGCCTCAGAAAACGCATTGCGATTCCCCTTGGACCATCTAAAAGTGCCCCCAAAGGAAGGCTTTGGGTACAAGTGAACTCCCCAGGGGTGCCTTTATGCAGCCCCACATGCAACTGGACCCTCTGGGTTCGCTGTTTCCGAGCAACCCAAAATATAACACTAGCCAGCATGGAGAAAACTGAAAACTGGGGCCACAGAAAAAGTGTTTCAAGCCCCATTCACCCATCCAGAAGTGCCCCCAAAGGAAGGCTTTGGGTACATCTGAACTCCCCAGGGGAGCCTTTATGCAGCCCCACATGCAACTGGACCCTCCGGGTTCGCACTTTCTAAGCAACACTAAACATAGCCCTAGCCGGCATGGGAGACGACCGAAAACTAAGGCCCCAGAAAACGCTTTCCGAGCCCCTTTCGCCCATTCAAAAGTGCCCCCAAAGGAAGCCTTTGGGTACAAGTGAACTTCCCAGTGGAGCCTTTACGCAGCCCCACATGCAACTGGACCCTCCGGGTTCGCTGTTTCCGAGCAACCCTAAATATAACACTAGCCAGCATGGCAGAAGACTGAAAACTCAGGCCCCAGAAAAAGCGTTTCAATCCCCATTCACCCATCCAGAAGTGCCCCCAAAGGAAGGCTTTGGGTACAACTGAACTCCCCAGGGGAGCCTTTATGCAGCCCCATATGCAACTGGACCCTCCGTATTCGCTCTTTCACCGCAAGCCTAAATATCGCCCTCGGCGCAATGGGAGAAGACTGAAAAAGCGGGCCTCAGAAAACGCATTGCGATTCCCCTTGGACCATTGAAAAGAGCCCCCAAAGTAAGGCTTTGGGTACATCTAACTCCCCAGGGGAGCCTTTATGCAGCCCCACATGCAACTGGACCCTCCGGGTTCTCTCTTTCCGAGCAACACTAAACATAGCCCTAGCCGGCCTGGAAGAAGACTGAAAACTCGGGACACAGAAAACGCATTTCAATCCCCATTCACCCATCCAGAAGTGCCCCCAAAGGAAGGCTTTGGGTACATCTAACTCCCCAGGGGAGCCTTTATGCAGCCCCACATGCAACTGGACCCTCCGGGTTCGCTGTTTCCGAGCAACCCCTAAGACAACCCTAGCCAGCATTGCATAAGATAGAAAAGTCGGGCCACAGAAAAAGCGTTTCAAGCCCCATGCCACCATCCAGAAGTGCCCCCAAAGGAAGGCTTTGGGTACATCTGAACTCCCCAGGGGAGCTTTTATGCAGCCCCACATGCAACTGGACCCTCCGTATTCGCTCTTTCACAGCAACCCTAAATATAACCCTGGCCCGCATGGGAGACGACTGAAAAATCGGGCCCCAGAAAATGCGTTACAAGCCCCATTCGGCTATCCAGAAATGCCCCCAAAGGAAGGCTTTGGGTACAAGTGAACTCCCCAGGGGAGCCTTTATGCAGCCCCACATGCAACTAGACCCTCCGCGTTCACTCTTTCACCGCAAGCGTAAATATAGCCCTCGTTTCAATGGGAGAAGACTGAAAAAGAGGGCCTCAGAAAACGCATTGCGATTCCCCTTGGACCATCCCAAAGTGCCCCCAAAGGAAGGCTTTGGGTACAAGTGAACTCCCCAGGGGAGCCTTTACGCAGCCCCACATGCAACTGGACCCTCCGGGTTCGGTCTTTCCGAGCAACACTATACATAGCCCTAGCCGGCATGGGAGACGACTGAAAACTCGGGCCACAGAAAACGTTTTCCGAGCCCCTTTCGCCCATTTAAAAGTGCCCCCAAAGGAAGGCTTTGGGTACAAGTGAACTCCCCAGGGGAGCCTTTATGCAGCCCCACATGCAACTGGACCCTCTGGGTTCGCTGTTTGCGAGCAACCCTAAATATAACCCTAGCCAGCATGGCAGAAGACTGAAAACTTGGGCCACAGAAAAAGAGTTTCAAGCCCCATTCGCCCATCCAGAAGTGAACCTAAACGAAGGCTTTGGGGAAAACTGAACTCCCCAGGGGAGCCTTTACGCAGCCCCACATGCAACTGGACCCTCCGTGTTCGCTGTTTACGAGCAACCCTAAATAAAACCCTAGCCAGCATGGCAGAAGACTGAAATCTCGGGCCACAGAAAAAGAGTTTCAAGCCCCATTCGCCAATCCAGAAGTGCCCCTAAAGGAAGGCTTTGGGTAAAACTGAACACCCCAGGGGAGCCTTTATGCAGCCCCACATGCAACTGGACCCTCCATATTCGCTCTTTCACAGCAACCCTAAATATAACCCTGGCCCGCATGGCAGACGACTGAAAAATCGGGCCCCAGAAAACGCGTTACAAGCCCGATTCGCCCATCCAAAAGTGCCCCCAGAGGAAGGCTTTGGGTACAACTGAACTCCCCAGGGGAGCCTTAACGCAGCCCCACATGCAACTGGACCCTCCATATTCGCTCTTTCACAGCAACCCTAAATATAACCCTGGCCCGCATGGCAGACGACTGAAAACTCGGGCCACAGAAAAAGCGTTACAAGCCCCTTTCGCCCATCCAGAAGTGGCCCCAAAGGAAGGCTTTGGGTACAAGTGAACTCCCCAGGGGAGCCTTAACGCAGCCCCACATGCAACTGGACCCTCCGTATTCGCTCTTTCATAGCAACCCTAAATATAACCCTAGCCAGCATGGCAGAATACTGAAAAATCGGGCCCCAGAAAACGTGCTACAAACCCCATTCGACCATCCAAAAGTGCCCCCAAAGGAAGGCTTTGGGTACAACTGAACTCCCCAGGGGAGCCTTTTTGCATGCCCATACGCAACTGGACCCCCCGTGTTCGCTGTTGACAAGCAACCCTAAATATTACACTAGCCAGCACGGCAGAAAACTGAAAACTCGGGCCACAGAAAAAGCGTTTCAAGCCCCATTCACCCATCCAGAAGTGTCTCCAAAGGAAGGCTTTAGGTACAACTGAACTCCCCAGGGGAGACTTTATGCAGCCCCACATGCAACTGGACCCTCCGGGTTCACTCTTTCACAGCAACCCTAAATATAGCCCTGGCCCGCCTGGCAGTCGACTGAAAACTCGGGCCCCAGAAAATGCATTAAAAGCCTAATTCGCCCATCCAAAAGTGCCCCCAAAGGAAGGCTTTGGGTACAACTGAACTCCCCAGGGGAGCCTTAACGCAGCCCCACATGCAACTGGACCCTCCGTGTTCGCTCTTTACAGCAACCCTAAATATAACCCTAGACAGCATGGCAGAAGACTGAAAACTCGGGCCACAGAAAACGTGCTACAAGCCCCATTCGACCATCCAAAAGTGCCCCCAAAGGAAGGCTTTCGGAACAAGTGAACTCCCCAGGGGAGCATTTATGCAGGCCCATATGCAACTGGACCCACCGTGTTCGCTGTTTACAAGCAACCCTAAATATAACACTAGCCAACATGGCAGAAAACTGAAAACTCGGGCCACAGAAAAAGCGTTTCAAGCCCCATTCACCCATCCAGAAATGCCCCCAAAGGAAGGCTATGGGTACAACTGAACTCCTCAGGGGAGCCTTTATGCAGCCCCACATGCAACTGGACCCTCCGGGTTCACTCTTTCACTGCAAGCCTAAATATAGCCCTCGGCGCAATGGGAGAAGACTGAAACAGCGGGACTCAGAAAACGCATTGCGATTCCCCTTGGACCATCCAAAAGTGCTCCCAAAGGAAGGCTTTGGGTACAACTGGACTCCCCAGGGGAGCCTTAACGCAGCCCCACATGCAACTGGACCCTCCGTATTCGCTCTTTCACAGCAACCCTATATATAGCACTGGCCCACCTGGCAGTCGACTGAAAACTCGGGCCACAGAAAATTCATTAAAAGCCCCTTTCGCCCATCCAAAAGTGCCCCCAGAGGAAGGCTTTGGGTACAAGTGAACTCCCCAGGGGAGCCTTTACGCAGCCCCGCATGCAACTGGACCCTCCTTGTTCACTGTTTACGAGCAACCATAATATATACACCCCTAGCCACCATGGCAGAAGACTGAAAACTCGGGCTCCAGAAAATGCGTTTCAAGCCCCATTCACCCATCCAGAAGTGCCCCCAAAGGAAGACTTTGGGTACAACTGAACTCCCCAGGGGAGCCTTTATGCAGCCCCACATGCAACTGGACCCTCCGGGTTCACTCTTTCACCGCAAGCCTAAATATAAACCTAGCACGCCTGGCAGTCGACTGAAAGCTCGGGCCACAGAAAATGTGTTACGAGCCCCATTCGCCCATCCAAAAGTGCCCCCAAAGGAAGGCTTTGGGTACATCTGAACTCCCCAGGGGAGCATTTATGCAGCCCCAAATGCAACTGGACCCTCCGTGTTCGCTCTTTACAGCAACCCTAAATATAACCCTAGCCAGCATGGCAGAAGACTGAAAACTCGGGCCACAGAAAAAGCGTTTCAAGCCCTTTTCGCCCATCCAGAAGTGCCCCCAAAGGAAGGCTTTGGGTACAACTGAACTCCCCAGCGGAGCCTTTACGCAGCCCCACATGCAACTGGACCCTCCTTGTTCACTGTTTACGAGCAACCCTAAATATACCCCTAGCCACCATGGCAGAAGACTGAAAACTCGGGCTCCAGAAAAAGCGTTTCAAGCCCCATTCACCCATCCAGAAGTGCCCCCAAAGGAAGGCTTTGGGTACATCTGAACTCCCCAGGGGAGCCTTTATGCAGGCCCATACACAACTGGACCCCCCGTGTTCGCTGTTTACAAGCAACCCTAAATATTACCCTAGCCAGCATGGCAGAAAACTGAAAAATCGGGCCACAGAAAAACTGTTAAAAACCTAATTCGCCCATCCAAAAGTGCCCCCAGAGGAAGGCTTTGGGTACAACTGAACTCCCCAGGGGAGCCTTTATGCAGCCCCACATGCAACTGGACCTTCCGGGTTCACTCTTTCACAGCAACCCTAAATATAGCCCTGGCCCGCATGGCAGACGACTCAAAAATCGGGCCCCAGAAATCGTGCTACAAACCCCATTCGACCTTCCAGAAGTGCCCCGAAAGGAAGGCTTTGCGTACATCTGAACTCCCCAGGGGAGCATTTATGCAGCCCCAAATGCAACTGGACCCTCCGTGTTCGCTCTTTACAGCAACCCTAAATATAACCCTAGCCAGCATGGCAGAAGACTGAAAACTCGGGCCACAGAAAAAGCGTTTCAAGCCCCATTCACCCATCCAGAAGTGTCTCCAAAGGAAGGCTTTGGGTACAACTGAACTCCCCAGGGGAGCCTTTATGCAGGCCCATACGCAACTGGACCCCCCGTGTTCGCTGTTTACAAGCAACCCTAAATATAACACTAGCCAGCATGGCAGAAAACTGAAAAATCGGGCCACAGAAAAACTGTTAAAAACCTAATTCGCCCATCCAAAAGTGCCCCCAGAGGAAGGCTTTGGGTACAACTGAACTCCCCAGGGGAGCCTTTATGCAGCCCCACATGCAACTGGACCTTCCGGGTTCACTCTTTCACAGCAACCCTAAATATAACCCTGGCCCGCATGGCAGACGACTGAAAACTCGGGCCACAGAAAAAGCGTTTCAAGCCCCTTTCGCCCATCCAGAAGTGCCCCCAAAGGAAGGCTTTGGGTACAAGTGAACTCCCCAGGGGAGCCTTTATGCAGCCCCACATGCAACTGGACCCTCCGGGTTCACTCTTTCACCGCAAGCCTAACTATAGCCCTCGTCGCAATGGGAGAAGACTGAAAACTCGGGCCCCAGAAAACGCATTGCGATTCCCCTTGGACCATCCAAAAGTGCCCCCAAAGGAAATCTTTGGGTACATCTGAACTCCCCAGGGGAGCCTTAACGCAGCCCCACATGCAACTGGACCCTCCGTATTCGCTCTTTCACAGCAACCCTAAATATAGCCCTGGCCCACCTGGCAGTCTACTGAAAACTCGGGCCCCAAAAAATGCTTAAAAGCCTAATTCGCCCATCCAAAAGTGCCCCCAGAGGAAGGCTTTGGGTACAACTGAACTCCCCAGCGGAGCCTTTACGCAGCCCCACATGCAACTGGACCCTCCTTGTTCACTGTTTATGAGCAACCCTAAATATACCCCTAGCCACCATGGCAGAAGACTGAAAACTCGGGCTCCAGAAAAAGCGTTTCCAGCCCCATTCACCCATCCAGAAGTGCCCCCAAAGGAAGGCTTTGGGTACATCTGAACTCCCCAGGGGAGCCTTTATGCAGGCCCATACACAACTGGACCCCCCGTGTTCGCTGTTTACAAGCAACCCTAAATATAACACTAGCCAGCATGGCAGAAAACTGAAAAATCGGGCCACAGAAAAACTGTTAAAAACCTAATTCGCCCATCCAAAAGTGCCCCCAGAGGAAGGCTTTGGGTACAACTGAACTCCCCAGGGGAGCCTTTATGCAGCCCCACATGCAACTGGACCTTCCGGGTTCACTCTTTCACAGCAACCCTAAATATAACCCTGGCCCGCATGGCAGACGACTCAAAAATCAGGCGCCAGAAATCGTGCTACAAACCCCTTTCGACCTTCAAGAAGTGCCCCGAAAGGAAGGCTTTGGGTACAACTGAACTCCCCAGGGGAGCCTTTATGCAGCCCCATACGCAACTGGACCTCCTGTGTTCGCTGTTTACAAGCAACCCTAAATATTACAATAGCCAGCATGGCAGAAAACTGAAAACTCGGGCTCCAGAAAATGCGTTTCAAGCCCCATTCACCCATCCAGAAGTGCCCCCAAAGGAAGGCTTTGGGTACAAATGAACTCCCCAGGGGAGCCTTTACGCAGCCCCACATGCAACTGGACCCTCCGGGTTCACTCTTTCACCGCAAGCCTAAATATAGCCCTAGCACGCCTGGCAGTCGACTGAAAGCTCGGGCTACAGAAAATGTATTACGAGCCCCATTCGCCCATCCAAAAGTGCCCCCAAAGGAAGGCTTTGGGTACATTTGAACTCCACAGGGGAGCCTTTACGCAGCCCCACATGCAACTGGACCCTCCTTGTTCACAGTTTACGAGCAACCCTAAATATACCCCTAGCCACCATGGCAGAAGACTGAAAACTCGGGCTCCAGAAAATGCGTTTCAAGCCCCATTCACCCATCCAGAAGTGCCCCCAAAGGAAGGCTTTGGGTACAACTGAACTCCCCAGGGGAGCCTTTATGCAGCCCCACATGCAACTGGACCCTCCGGGTTGACTCTTTCACCGCAAGCCTAAATATAGCCCTAGCACGCCTGGCAGTCTACTGAAAGCTCGGGCCACAGAAAATGTGTTACGAGCCCCATTCGCCCATCCAAAAGTGCCCCCAAAGGAAGGCTTTTGGAACAAGTGAACTCCCCAGGGGAGCCTTTATGCAGGCCCATACGCAACTGGACCCCCCGTGTTTGCTGTTTACAAGCAACCCTAAATATAACACTAGCCAGCATGGCAGAAAACTGAAAACTCGGGCCACAGAAAAAGCGTTTCAAGCCCCATTCACCCATCCAGAAGTGCCCCCAAAGGAAGGCTTTAGGTACAACTGAACTCCCCAGGGGAGCCTTTATGCAGCCCCACATGCAACTGGACCCTCCGGGTTCACTCTTTCACTGCAAGCCTAAATATAGCCCTCGGCGCAATGGGAGAAGACTGAAAAAGCGGGCCTCAGAAAACGCATTGGGATTCCCCTTGGACCATCCAAAAGTGCCCCCAAAGGAAGGCTTTGGGTACAACTGGACTCCCCAGGGGAGCCTTAACGCAGCCCCACATGCAACTGGACCCTCCGTATTCGCTCTTTCACAGCAACCCTAAATATAGCCCTGGCCCGCCTGGCAGTGGACTGAAAACTCGGGCCCCTGAAAATTCATTAAAAGCCTAATTCGCCCATCCAAAAGTGCCCCCAGAGGAAGGCTTTGGGTACAACTGAACTCCCCAGGGGAGCCTTTACGCAGCCCCACATGCAACTGGACCCTCCTTGTTCACTGTTTACGAGCAACCCTAAATATACCCCTAGCCACCATGGCAGAAGACTAAAAACTCGGGCTCCAGAAAATGCGTTTCAAGCCCCATTCACCCATCCAGAAGTGCCCCCAAAGGAAGGCTTTGGGTACAACTGAACTCCCCAGGGGAGCCTTTATGCAGCCCCACATGCAACTGGACCCTCCGGGTTCACTCTTTCACCGCAAGCCTAAATATAGCCCTAGCACGCCTGGCAGACGACTGAAAGCTCGGGCCACAGAAAATGTGTTACGAGCCCCATTCGCCCATCCAAAAGTGCCCCCAAAGGAAGGCTTTGGGTACATTTGAACTCCCCAGGGGAGCCTTTATGCAGCCCCACATGCAACTGGACCCTCCTTGTTCACTGTTTACGAGCAACCCTAAATATACCCCTAGCCACCATGGCAGAAGACTGAAAACTCGGGCTCCAGAAAATGCGTTACAAGCCCCATTCACCCATCCAGAAGTGCCTCCAAAGGAAGGCTTTGGGTACAAGTGAACTCCCCAGGGGAGCCTTTATGCAGCCCCACATGCAACTGGACCCTCCGTATTCGCTCTTTCACAGCAACCCTAAATATAGCCCTGGCCCGCCTGGCAGTCGACTGAAAACTCGGGCCCCAGAAAATGCGTTAAAAGCCTAATTCGTCCATCCAAAAGTGTCCCCAGAGGAAGGCTTTGGGTACAACTGAACTCCCCAGGGGAGCCTTTATGCAGCCCCACATGCAACTGGACCCTCCTTGTTCACTGTTTACGAGCAACCTTAAATATACCCTTAGCCACCATGGCAGAAGACTGAAAACTCGGGCTCCAGAAAATGCGTTTCAAGCCCCATTCACACATCCAGAAGTGCCCCCAAAGGAAGGCTTTGGGTACAGCTGAACTCCCCAGGGGAGCCTTTATGCAGCCCCACATGCAACTGGACCCTCCAGGTTCACTCTTTCACCGCAAGCCTAAATATAGCCCTAGCACGCCTGGCAGTCGACTGAGAGCTCGGGCCACAGAAAATGTGTTACGAGCCCCATTCGACCACCCAAAAGTGCCCCCAAAGGAAGGCTTTTGGAACAAGTGAACTCCCCAGGGGAGCCTTTATGCAGGCCCATACGCAACTGGACCCCCCGTGTTTGCTGTTTACAAGCAACCCTAAATATAACACTAGCCAGCATGGCAGAAAACTGAAAACTCGGGCCACAGAAAAAGCGTTTCAAGCCCCTTTCGCCCATCCAGATGTGCCCCCAAAGGAAGGCTTTGGGTACAAGTGAACTCCCCAGGGGAGCCTTTATGCAGCCCCACATGCAACTGGACCCTCCGGGTTCACTCTTCACCGCAACCCTAAATATAGCCCTCGGCGCAATGGGAGAAGACTGAAAAAGCGGGCCTCAGAAAACGCATTGGGATTCCCCTTGGACCATCCAAAAGTGCCCACAAAGGAAGGCTTTGGGTACAAGTGGACTCCCCAGGGGAGCCTTAACGCAGCCCCACATGCAACTGGACCCTCCGTATTCGCTCTTTCACAGCAACCCTAAATATAGCCCTGGCCCACCTAGCAGTCGACTGAAAACTCGGGCCCCAGAAAATGCATTAAAAGCCTAATTCGCCCATCCAAAAGTGCCCCCAGAGGAAGGCTTTGGGTACAAGTGAACTCCCCAGGGGAGCCTTTACGCAGCCCCACATGCAACTGGACCCTCCTTGTTCACTGTTTACGAGCAACCCTAAATATACCCCTAGCCACCATGGCAGAAGACTGAAAACTCGGGCTCCAGAAAATGCGTTTCAAGCCCCATTCACCCATCCAGAAGTGCCCCCAAAGGAAGGCTTTGGGTACAACTGAACTCCCCAGGGGAGCCTTTATGCAGGCCCATACGCAACTGGACCCCCCGTGTTTGCTGTTTACAAGCAACCCTAAATATAACACTAGCCAGCATGGCAGAAAACTGAAAACTCGGGCCACAGAAAAAGCGTTTCAAGCCCCATTCACCCATCCAGAAGTGCCCCGAAAGGAAGGCTTTGGGTACAAGTGAACTCCCCAGGGGAGCCTTTACGCAGCCCCACATGCAACTGGACCCTCCTTGTTCACTGTTTACGAGCAACCCTAAATATACCCCTAGCCACCATGGCAGAAGACTGAAAACTCGAGTCCCAGAAAAACTGTTAAAAGCCTAATTCGTCCATCCAAAAGTGCCCCCAGAGGAAGGCTTTGGGTACAAGTGAACTCCCCAGGGGAGCATTTACGCAGCCCCACATGCAACTGGACCCTCCGGGTTCACTGTTTACGAGCAACTCTAAATATAGCCCTGGCCCGCCTGGCAGTCGACTGAAAACTCGGGCCCCAGAAAATGCATTAAAAGCCTAATTCGCCCCTCCAAAAGTGCCCCCAGAGGAAGGCTTTGGGTACATCTGAACTCCCCAGGGGAGCCTTCACGCAGCCCCACATGCAACTGGACCCTCCTTGTTCACTGTTTACGAGCAACCCTAAATATACCCCTAGCCACCATGGCAGAAGACTGAAAACTCGGGCTCCAGAAAATGCGTTTCAAGCCCTATTGACCCATCCAGAAGTGCCCCCAAAGGAAGGCTTTGGGTACAAGTGAACTCCCCAGGGGAGCCTTTACGCAGCCCCACATGCAACTGGACCCTCCGTGTTCGCTCTTTACAGCAACCCTAAATAACACCCTAGCCAGCATGGCAGAAGACTGAAAACTCGGGCCACAGAAAAAGCGTTTCAAGCCCCTTTCGCCCATCCAGAAGTGCCCCCAGAGGAAGGCTTTGGGTACAAGTGAACTCCCCAGGGGAGCCTTTATGCAGGCCCATACGCAACTGGACCCCCCGTGTTTGCTCTTTACAAGCAACCCTAAATATAACACTAGCCAGCATGGCAGAAAACTGAAAACTCGGGCCACAGAAAAAGCGTTTCAAGCCCCATTCACCCATCCAGAAGTGCCCCGAAAGGAAGGCTTTGGGTACAACTGAACTCCCCAGGGGAGCCTTTATGCAGCCCCACATGCAACTGGACCCTCCTTGTTCACTGTTTACGAGCAACCCTAAATATACCCCTAGCCACCATGGCAGAAGACTTAAAACTCGAGTCCCAGAAAAATTGTTAAAAGCCTAATTCGTCCATCCAAAAGTGCCCCCAGAGGAAGGCTTTGGGTACAAGTGAACTCCCCAGGGGAGCATTTACGCAGCCCCACATGCAACTGGACCCTCCGGGTTCACTGTTTACGAGCAACCCTAAATATAGCCCTGGCCCGCCTGGCAGTCGACTGAAAACTCGGGCCCCAGAAAATGTGTTAAAAGCCTAATTCGCCCCTCCAAAAGTGCCCCCAGAGGAAGGCTTTGGGTACATCTGAACTCCCCAGGGGAGCCTTCACGCAGCCCCACATGCAACTGGACCCTCCTTGTTCACTGTTTACGAGCAACCCTAAATATACCCCTAGCCACCATGGCAGAAGACTGAAAACTCGGGCTCCAGAAAATGCGTTTCAAGCCCCATTCACCCATCCAGAAGTGCCCCCAAAGGAAGGCTTTGGGTACAAGTGAACTCCCCAGGGGAGCCTTTACGCAGCCCCACATGCAAATGGACCCTCCGTGTTCGCTCTTTACAGCAACCCTAAATATAACCCTAGCCAGCATGGCAGAAGACTGAAAACTCGGGCCACAGAAAAAGCGTTTCAAGCCCCTTTCGCCCATCCAGAAGTGCCCCCAGAGGAAGGCTTTGGGTACAAGTGAACTCCCCAGGGGAGCCTTTACGCAGCCCCACATGCAACTGGACCCTCCTTGTTCACTGTTTACGAGCAACCCTAAATATACCCCTAGCCACCATGGCAGAAGACTGAAAACTCGGGCTCCAGAAAATGCGTTTCAAGCCCCATTCACCCATCCAGAAGTGCCCCCAAAGGAAGGCTTTGGGTACAAGTGAACTCCCCAGGGGAGCCTTTATGCAGCCCCACATGCAACTGGACCCTCCGGGTTCACTCTTTCACCGCAAGCCTAAATATAGCCCTCGGCGCAATGGGAGAAGACTGAAAAAGCGGGCCTCAGAAAACGCATTGCGATTCCCTTTGGACCATCCAGAAGTGCCCCAAAGGAAGGCTTTGGGTACAACTAGACTCCGCAAGGGAGCCTTAACGCAGCCCCACATGCAACTAGACCCTCCGTATTCGCTCTTTCACAGCAACCCTAAATATAGCCCTGGCCCGCCTGGCAGTCGACTGAAAACTCGGGCCACAGAAAATGCGTTTCAAGCCCCATTCACACATCCAGAAGTGCCCCCAAAGGAAGGCTTTGGGTACAACTGAACTCCCCAGGGGAGCCTTTATGCAGCCCCACATGCAACTGGACCCTCCGGGTTCACTCTTTCACAGCAACCCTAAATATAGCCCTGGCCCGCCTGGCAGTCGACTGAAAACTCGGGCCCCAGAAAATGCGTTAAAAGCCTAATTCGCCCATCCAAAAGTGCCCCCAGAAGAAGGCTTTGAGTACAAGTGAACTCCCCAGGGGAGCATTTACGCAGCCCCACATGCAACTGGACCCTCCGGGTTCACTGTTTACGAGCAACCCTAAATATAGCCCTGGCCCGCCTGGCAGTCGACTGAAAACTCGGGCCCCAGAAAATGCATTAAAAGCCTAATTCGCCCCTCCAAAAGTGCCCCCAGAGGAAGGCTTTGGGTACATCTGAACTCCCCAGGGGAGCCTTCACGCAGCCCCACATGCAACTGGACCCTCCTTGTTCACTGTTTACGAGCAACCCTAAATATACCCCTAGCCACCATGGCAGAAGACTGAAAACTCGGGCTCCAGAAAATGCGTTTCAAGCCCCATTCACCCATCCAGAAGTGCCCCCAAAGGAAGGCTTTGGGTACAACTGAACTCCCCAGGGGAGCCTTTACGCAGCCCCACATGCAACTGGACCCTCCGTGTTCGCTCTTTACAGCAACCCTAAATATAACCCTAGCCAGCATGGCAGAAGACTGAAAACTCGGGCCACAGAAAAGCGTTTCAAGCCCCTTTCGCCCATCCAGAAGTGCCCCCAGAGGAAGGCTTTGGGTACAACTGAACTCCGCAAGGGAGCCTTTACGCAGCCCCACATGCAACTGGACCCTCCTTGTTCACTGTTTACGAGCAACCCTAAATATACCCCTAGCCACCATGGCAGAAGACTGAAAACTCGGGCTCCAGAAAATGCGTTTCAAGCCCCATTCACCCATCCAGAAGTGCCCCCAAAGGAAGGCTTTGGGTACAAGTGAACTCCCCAGGGGAGCCTTTATGCAGGCCCATACGCAACTGGACCCCCCGTGTTTGCTGTTTACAAGCAACCCTAAATATCACACTAGCCAGCATGGCAGAAAACTGAAAACTCGGGCCACAGAAAAAGCGTTTCAAGCCCCATTCACCCATCCAGAAGTGCCCCCAAAGGAAGGCTTTGGGTACAAGTGAACTCCCCAGGGGAGCCTTTATGCAGCCCCACATGCAACTGGACCCTCCATGTTCGCTCTTTACAGCAACCCTAAATATAACCCTAGCCAGCATGGCAGAAGACTGAAAACTCGGGCCACAGAAAAAGCGTTTCAAGCCCCTTTCGCCCATCCAGAAGTGCCCCCAGAGGAACGTTTTGGGTACAAGTGAACTCCCCAGGGGAGCCTTTACGCAGCCCCACATGCAACTGGACCCTCCTTGTTCACTGTTTACGAGCAACCCTAAATATACCCCTAGCCACCATGGCAGAAGACTGAAAACTCGGGCTCCAGAAAATGCGTTTCAAGCCCCATTCACCCATCCAGAAGTGCCCCCAAAGGAAGGCTTTGGGTACAACTGAACTCCCCAGGGGAGCCTTCACGCAGCCCCACATGCAACTGGACCCTCTTTGTTCACTGTTTACGAGCAACCCTAAATATACCCCTAGCCACCATGACAGAAGACTGAAAACTCGGGCCACAGAAAATGCGTTTCAAGCCCCATTCACCCATCCAGAAGTGCCCCCAAAGGAAGGCTTTGGGTACAAGTGAACTCCCCAGGGGAGCCTTTATGCAGCCCCACATGCAACTGGACCCTCCGGGTTCACTCTTTCACCGCAAGCCTAAATATAGCCCTCGGCGCAATGGGAGAAGACTGAAAAAGCGGGCCTCAGAAAACGCATTGCGATTCCCCTTGGACCATCCAGAAGTGCCCCCAAAGGAAGGCTTTGGGTACAACTAGACTCCGCAAGGGAGCCTTAACGCAGCCCCACATGCAACTAGACCCTCCGTATTCGCTCTTTCACAGCAACCCTAAATATAGCCCTGGCCCGCCTGGCAGTCGACTGAAAACTCGGGCCACAGAAAATGCGTTTCAAGCCCCATTCACACATCCAGAAGTGCCCCCAAAGGAAGGCTTTGGGTACAACTGAACTCCCCAGGGGAGCCTTTATGCAGCCCCACATGCAACTGGACCCTCCGGGTTCACTCTTTCACAGCAACCCTAAATATAGCCCTGGCCCGCCTGGCAGTCGACTGAAAACTCGGGCCCCAGAAAATGCGTTAAAAGCCTAATTCGCCCATCCAAAAGTGCCCCCAGAAGAAGGCTTTGAGTACAAGTGAACTCCCCAGGGGAGCCTTTATGCAGCCCCACATGCAACTGGACCCTCCGGGTTCACTCTTTCACAGCAACCCTAAATATAACCCTGGCCCGCCTGCCAGTCGACTGAAAATTCGAGTCCCAGAAAAACTGTTAAAAGCCTAATTCGCCCCTCCAAAAGTGCCCCCAGAGGAAGGCTTTGGGTACAACTGAACTCCCCAGGGGAGCCTTTACGCAGCCCCACATGCAACTGGACCCTCCTTGTTCACTGTTTACGAGCAACCCTAAATATACCCCTAGCCACCATGGCAGAAGACTGAAAACTCGGGCTCCAGAAAATGCGTTTCAAGCCCCATTCACCCATCCAGAAGTGCCCCCAAAGGAAGGCTTTGGGTACAACTGAACTCCCCAGGGGAGCCTTTATGCAGGCCCATACGCAACTGGACCCCCCGTGTTTGCTGTTTACAAGCAACCCTAAATATAACACTAGCCAGCATGGCAGAAAACTGAAAACTCGGGCCACAGAAAAAGCGTTTCAAGCCCCATTCACCCATCCAGAAGTGCCCCGAAAGGAAGGCTTTGGGTACAAGTGAACTCCCCAGGGGAGCCTTTACGCAGCCCCACATGCAACTGGACCCTCCTTGTTCACTGTTTACGAGCAACCCTAAATATACCCCTAGCCACCATGGCAGAAGACTGAAAACTCGAGTCCCAGAAAAACTGTTAAAAGCCTAATTCGTCCATCCAAAAGTGCCCCCAGAGGAAGGCTTTGGGTACAAGTGAACTCCCCAGGGGAGCATTTACGCAGCCCCACATGCAACTGGACCCTCCGGGTTCACTGTTTACGAGCAACCCTAAATATAGCCCTGGCCCGCCTGGCAGTCGACTGAAAACTCGGGCCCCAGAAAATGCATTAAAACCTAATTCGCCCCTCCAAAAGTGCCCCCAGAGGAAGGCTTTGGGTACATCTGAACTCCCCAGGGGAGCCTTCATGCAGCCCCACATGCAACTGGACCCTCCTTGTTCACTGTTTACGAGCAACCCTAAATATACCCCTAGCCACCATGGCAGAAGACTGAAAACTCGGGCTCCAGAAAATGCGTTTCAAGCCCTATTCACCCATCCAGAAGTGCCCCCAAAGGAAGGCTTTGGGTACAAGTGAACTCCCCAGGGGAGCCTTTACGCAGCCCCACATGCAACTGGACCCTCCGTGTTCGCTCTTTACAGCAACCCTAAATATAACCCTAGCCAGCATGGCAGAAGACTGAAAACTCGGGCCACAGAAAAAGCGTTTCAAGCCCCTTTCGCCCATCCAGAAGTGCCCCCAGAGGAAGGCTTTGGGTACAAGTGAATTGCCCAGGGGAGCCTTTACGCAGCCCCACATGCAACTGGACCCTCCTTGTTCACTGTTTACGAGCAACCCTAAATATACCCCTAGCCACCATGGCAGAAGACTGAAAACTCGGGCTCCAGAAAATGCGTTTCAAGCCCCATTCACCCATCCAGAAGTGCCCCCAAAGGAAGGCTTTGGGTACAAGTGAACTCCCCAGGGGAGCCTTTATGCAGCCCCACATGCAACTGGACCCTCCGGGTTCACTCTTTCACCGCAAGCCTAAATATAGCCCTCGGCGCAATGGGAGAAGACTGAAAAAGCGGGCCTCAGAAAACGCATTGCGATTCCCCTTGGACCATCCAGAAGTGCCCCCAAAGGAAGGCTTTGGGTACAACTAGACTCCGCAAGGGAGCCTTAACGCAGCCCCACATGCAACTAGACCCTCCGTATTCGCTCTTTCACAGCAACCCTAAATATAGCCCTGGCCCGCCTGGCAGTCGACTGAAAACTCGGGCCACAGAAAATGCGTTTCAAGCCCCATTCACACATCCAGAAGTGCCCCCAAAGGAAGGCTTTGGGTACAACTGAACTCCCCAGGGGAGCCTTTATGCAGCCCCACATGCAACTGGACCCTCCGGGTTCACTCTTTCACAGCAACCCTAAATATAGCCCTGGCCCGCCTGGCAGTCGACTGAAAACTCGGGCCCCAGAAAATGCGTTAAAAGCCTAATTCGCCCATCCAAAAGTGCCCCCAGAAGAAGGCTTTGAGTACAAGTGAACTCCCCAGGGGAGCCTTTATGCAGCCCCACATGCAACTGGACCCTCCGGGTTCACTCTTTCACAGCAACCCTAAATATAACCCTGGCCCGCCTGGCAGTCGACTGAAAATTCGAGTCCCAGAAAAACTGTTAAAAGCCTAATTCGCCCCTCCAAAAGTGCCCCCAGAGGAAGGCTTTGGGTACAACTGAACTCCCCAGGGGAGCCTTTACGCAGCCCCACATGCAACTGGACCCTCCTTGTTCACTGTTTACGAGCAACCCTAAATATACCCCTAGCCACCATGGCAGAAGACTGAAAACTCGGGCTCCAGAAAATGCGTTTCAAGCCCCATTCACCCATCCAGAAGTGCCCCCAAAGGAAGGCTTTGGGTACAACTGAACTCCCCAGGGGAGCCTTTATGCAGGCCCATACGCAACTGGACCCCCCGTGTTTGCTGTTTACAAGCAACCCTAAATATAACACTAGCCAGCATGGCAGAAAACTGAAAACTCGGGCCACAGAAAAAGCGTTTCAAGCCCCATTCACCCATCCAGAAGTGCCCCGAAAGGAAGGCTTTGGGTACAAGTGAACTCCCCAGGGGAGCCTTTACGCAGCCCCACATGCAACTGGACCCTCCTTGTTCACTGTTTACGAGCAACCCTAAATATACCCCTAGCCACCATGGCAGAAGACTGAAAACTCGAGTCCCAGAAAAACTGTTAAAAGCCTAATTCGTCCATCCAAAAGTGCCCCCAGAGGAAGGCTTTGGGTACAAGTGAACTCCCCAGGGGAGCATTTACGCAGCCCCACATGCAACTGGACCCTCCGGGTTCACTGTTTACGAGCAACCCTAAATATAGCCCTGGCCCGCCTGGCAGTCGACTGAAAACTCGGGCCCCAGAAAATGCATTAAAACCTAATTCGCCCCTCCAAAAGTGCCCCCAGAGGAAGGCTTTGGGTACATCTGAACTCCCCAGGGGAGCCTTCATGCAGCCCCACATGCAACTGGACCCTCCTTGTTCACTGTTTACGAGCAACCCTAAATATACCCCTAGCCACCATGGCAGAAGACTGAAAACTCGGGCTCCAGAAAATGCGTTTCAAGCCCTATTCACCCATCCAGAAGTGCCCCCAAAGGAAGGCTTTGGGTACAAGTGAACTCCCCAGGGGAGCCTTTACGCAGCCCCACATGCAACTGGACCCTCCGTGTTCGCTCTTTACAGCAACCCTAAATATAACCCTAGCCAGCATGGCAGAAGACTGAAAACTCGGGCCACAGAAAAAGCGTTTCAAGCCCCTTTCGCCCATCCAGAAGTGCCCCCAGAGGAAGGCTTTGGGTACAAGTGAACTCCCCAGGGGAGCCTTTACGCAGCCCCACATGCAACTGGACCCTCCTTGTTCACTGTTTACGAGCAACCCTAAATATACCCCTAGCCACCATGGCAGAAGACTGAAAACTCGGGCTCCAGAAAATGCGTTTCAAGCCCCATTCACCCATCCAGAAGTGCCCCCAGAGGAAGGCTTTGGGTACAACTGAACTCCCCAGGGGAGCCTTTATGCAGCCCCACATGCAACTGGACCCTCCGGGTTCACTCTTTCACCGCAAGCCTAAATATAGCCCTCGGCGCAATGGGAGAAGACTGAAAAAGCGGGCCTCAGAAAACGCATTGCGATTCCCTTTGGACCATCCAGAAGTGCCCCCAAAGGAAGGCTTTGGGTACAACTAGACTCCGAAAGGGAGCCTTAACGCAGCCCCACATGCAACTAGACCCTCCGTATTCGCTCTTTCACAGCAACCCTAAATATAGCCCTGGCCCGCCTGGCAGTCGACTGAAAACTCGGGCCACAGAAAATGCGTTTCAAGCCCCATTCACACATCCAGAAGTGCCCCCAAAGGAAGGCTTTGGGTACAACTGAACTCCCCAGGGGAGCCTTTATGCAGCCCCACATGCAACTGGACCCTCCGGGTTCACTCTTTCACAGCAACCCTAAATATAGCCCTGGCCCGCCTGGCAGTCGACTGAAAACTCGGGCCCCAGAAAATGCGTTAAAAGCCTAATTCGCCCATCCAAAAGTGCCCCCAGAAGAAGGCTTTGAGTACAAGTGAACTCCCCAGGGGAGCATTTACGCAGCCCCACATGCAACTGGACCCTCCGGGTTCACTGTTTACGAGCAACCCTAAATATACCCCTAGCCACCATGGCAGAAGACTGAAAACTCGGGCTCCAGAAAATGCGTTTCAAGCCCCATTCACCCATCCAGAAGTGCCCCCAAAGGAAGGCTTTGGGTACAAGTGAACTCCCCAGGGGAGCCTTTACGCAGCCCCACATGCAAATGGACCCTCCGTGTTCGCTCTTTACA
Organism: Anas acuta; assembly: GCF_963932015.1. Taxonomy (NCBI): domain Eukaryota; kingdom Metazoa; phylum Chordata; class Aves; order Anseriformes; family Anatidae; genus Anas; species Anas acuta. Next base: position 12,197,696 of record NC_088997.1, read on the forward strand.
GCAACCCTAAATATAACCCTAGCCAGCATGGCAGAAGACTGAAAACTCGGGCCACAGAAAAAGCGTTTCAAGCCCCTTTCGCCCATCCAGAAGTGCCCCCAGAGGAAGGCTTTGGGTACAACTGAACTCCGCAAGGGAGCCTTTACGCAGCCCCACATGCAACTGGACCCTCCTTGTTCACTGTTTACGAGCAACCCTAAATATACCCCTAGCCACCATGGCAGAAGACTGAAAACTCGGGCTCCAGAAAATGCGTTTCAAGCCCCATTCACCCATCCAGAAGTGCCCCCAAAGGAAGGCTTTGGGTACAAGTGAACTCCCCAGGGGAGCCTTTATGCAGGCCCATACGCAACTGGACCCCCCGTGTTTGCTGTTTACAAGCAACCCTAAATATCACACTAGCCAGCATGGCAGAAAACTGAAAACTCGGGCCACAGAAAAAGCGTTTCAAGCCCCATTCACCCATCCAGAAGTGCCCCGAAAGGAAGGCTTTGGGTACAAGTGAACTCCCCAGGGGAGCCTTTATGCAGCCCCACATGCAACTGGACCCTCCATGTTCGCTCTTTACAGCAACCCTAAATATAACCCTAGCCAGCATGGCAGAAGACTGAAAACTCGGGCCACAGAAAAAGCGTTTCAAGCCCCTTTCGCCCATCCAGAAGTGCCCCCAGAGGAACGTTTTGGGTACAAGTGAACTCCCCAGGGGAGCCTTTACGCAGCCCCACATGCAACTGGACCCTCCTTGTTCACTGTTTACGAGCAACCCTAAATATACCCCTAGCCACCATGGCAGAAGACTGAAAACTCGGGCTCCAGAAAATGCGTTTCAAGCCCCATTCACCCATCCAGAAGTGCCCCCAAAGGAAGGCTTTGGGTACAACTGAACTCCCCAGGGGAGCCTTCACGCAGCCCCACATGCAACTGGACCCTCTTTGTTCACTGTTTACGAGCAACCCTAAATATACCCCTAGCCACCATGACAGAAGACTGAAAACTCGGGCCACAGAAAATGCGTTTCAAGCCCCATTCACCCATCCAGAAGTGCCCCCAAAGGAAGGCTTTGGGTACAAGTGAACTCCCCAGGGGAGCCTTTATGCAGCCCCACATGCAACTGGACCCTCCGGGTTCACTCTTTCACCGCAAGCCTAAATATAGCCCTCGGCGCAATGGGAGAAGACTGAAAAAGCGGGCCTCAGAAAACGCATTGCGATTCCCCTTGGACCATCCAGAAGTGCCCCCAAAGGAAGGCTTTGGGTACAACTAGACTCCGCAAGGGAGCCTTAACGCAGCCCCACATGCAACTAGACCCTCCGTATTCGCTCTTTCACAGCAACCCTAAATATAGCCCTGGCCCGCCTGGCAGTCGACTGAAAACTCGGGCCACAGAAAATGCGTTTCAAGCCCCATTCACACATCCAGAAGTGCCCCCAAAGGAAGGCTTTGGGTACAACTGAACTCCCCAGGGGAGCCTTTACGCAGCCCAACATGCAACTGGACCCTCCTTGTTCACTGTTTACGAGCAACCCTAAATATACCCCTAGCCACCATGGCAGAAGACTGAAAACTCGGGCTCCAGAAAATGCGTTTCAAGCCCCATTCACCCATCCAGAAGTGCCCCCAAAGGAAGGCTTTGGGTACAAGTGAACTCCCCAGGGGAGCCTTTATGCAGGCCCATACGCAACTGGACCCCCCGTGTTTGCTGTTTACAAGCAACCCTAAATATAACACTAGCCAGCATGGCAGAAAACTGAAAACTCGGGCCACAGAAAAAGCGTTTCAAGCCCCATTCACCCATCCAGAAGTGCCCCGAAAGGAAGGCTTTGGGTACAAGTGAACTCCCCAGGGGAGCCTTTATGCAGCCCCACATGCAACTGGACCCTCCGTATTCGCTCTTTCACAGCAACCCTAAATATAGCCCTGGCCCGCCTGGCAGTCGACTGAAAACTCGGGCCCCAGAAAAACTGTTAAAAGCCTAATTCGCCCCTCCAGAAGTGCCCCCAGAGGAAGGCTTTGGGTACAAGTGAACTCCCCAGGGGAGCCTTTATGCAGCCCCACATGCAACTGGACCCTCCGGGTTCACTCTTTCACCGCAAGCCTAAATATAGCCCTAGCAGGCCTGGCAGTCGACTGAAAGCTCGGACCACAGAAAATGTGTTACGAGCCCCATTCGCCCATCCAAAAGTGCCTCCAAAGGAAGGCTTTGGGTACATCTGAACTCCCCAGGGGAGCCTTTACGCAGCCCCACATGCAACTGGACCCTCCGTGTTCGCTCTTTACAGCAACCCTAAATATAACACTAGCCAGCATGGCAGAAGACTGAAAACTCGGGCCACAGAAAAAGCGTTTCAAGCCCCATTTACCCATCCAGAAGTGCCCCCAAAGGAAGGCTATGGGTACAAGTGAACTCCCCAGGGGAGCCTTTATGCAGCCCCACATGCAACTGGACCCTCCGGGTTCACTCTTTCACCGCAAGCCTAAATATAGCCCTGGCCAGCCTGGCAGTCGACTGAAAACTCGGGCCCCAGAAAATGCATTAAAAGCCTAATTCGCCCATCCAAAAGTGCCCCCAGAGGAAGGCTTTGGGTACAACTGAACTCCCCAGGGGAGCCTTTATGCAGCCCCACATGCAACTGGACCCTCCGGGTTCACTCTTTCACCGCAGGCCTAAATATAGCCCTGGCCCGCCTGGCAGTCGACTGAAAACTCGGGCCCCAGAAAAACTGTTAAAAGCCTAATTCGCCCATCCAAAAGTGCCCCCAGAGGAAGGCTTTGGGTACAACTGAACTCCCCAGGGGAGCCTTTATGCAGCCCCACATGCAACTGGACCCTCCGGGTTCACTCTTTCACCGCAAGCCTAAATATAGCCCTGGTCCGCCTGGCAGTCGACTGAAAACTCGGGCCCCAGAAAATGCGTTAAAAGCCTAATTCGCCCATCCAAAAGTGCCCCCAGAGGAAGGCTTTGGGTACAAGTGAACTCCCCAGGGGAGCCTTTATGCAGCCCCACATGCAACTGGACCCTCCGTATTCGCTCTTTCACAGCAACCCTAAATATAGCCCTGGCCCGCCTGGCAGTCGACTGAAAACTCGGGCCCCAGAAAAACTGTTAAAAGCCTAATTCGCCCCTCCAAAAGTGCCCCCAGAGGAAGGCTTTGGGTACAACTGAACTCCCCAGGGGAGCCTTTATGCAGCCCCACATGCAACTGGACCCTCCGGGTTCACTCTTTCACCGCAAGCCTAAATATAGCCCTAGCAGGCCTGGCAGTCAACTGAAAGCTCGGGCCACAGAAAATGTGTTACGAGCCCCATTCGCCCATCCAAAAGTGCCTCCAAAGGAAGGCTTTGGGTACATCTGAACTCCCCAGGGGAGCCTTTACGCAGCCCCACATGCAACTGGACCCTCCGTGTTCGCTCTTTACAGCAACCCTAAATAACACCCTAGCCAGCATGGCAGAAGACTGAAAACTCGGGCCACAGAAAAAGCGTTTCAAGCCCCATTCACCCATCCAGAAGTGCCCCCAGAGGAAGGCTTTGGGTACAAGTGAACTCCCCAGGGGAGCCTTTATGCAGCCCCACATGCAACTGGACCCTCCGGGTTCACTCTTTCACCGCAAGCCTAAATATAGCCCTCGGCGCAATGGGAGAAGACTGAAAAAGCGGGCCTCAGAAAACGCATTGCGATTCCCCTAGGACCATCCAAAAGTGCCCCCAAAGGAAGGCTTTGGGTACAACTAGACTCCGCAGGGGAGCCTTAAAGCAGCCCCACATGCAACTGGACCCTCCGTATTCGCTCTTTCACAGCAACCCTAAATATAGCCCTGGCCCACCTGGCAGTCAACTGAAAACTCGGGCCCCAGAAAATGCATTAAAAGCCTAATTCGTCCATCCAAAAGTGTCCCCAGAGGAAGGCTTTGGGTACAACTGAACTCCACAGGGGAGCCTTTACGCAGCCCCACATGCAACTGGACCCTCCTTGTTCACTGTTTACGAGCAACCCTAAATACACCCCTAGCCACCATGGCAGAAGACTGAAAACTCGGGCTCCAGAAAATGCGTTTCAAGAACAATTCACCCATCCAGAAGTGCCCCCAAAGGAAGGCTTTGGGTACAACTGAACTCCCCAGGGGAGCCTTTATGCAGCCCCACATGCAACTGGACCCTCCGGGTTCACTCTTTCACCGCAAGCCTAAATATAGCCCTGGTCCGCCTGGCAGTCGACTGAAAACTCGGGCCCCAGAAAATGCGTTAAAAGCCTAATTCGCCCATCCAAAAGTGCCCCCAGAGGAAGGCTTTGGGTACAAGTGAACTCCCCAGGGGAGCCTTTATGCAGCCCCACATGCAACTGGACCCTCCGTATTCGCTCTTTCACAGCAACCCTAAATATAGCCCTGGCCCACCTGGCAGTCGACTGAAAACTCGGGCCCCAGAAAAACTGTTAAAAGCCTAATTCGCCCCTCCAAAAGTGCCCCCAGAGGAAGGCTTTGGGTACAAGTGAACTCCCCAGGGGAGCCTTTATGCAGCCCCACATGCAACTGGACCCTCCGGGTTCACTCTTTCACCGCAAGCCTAAATATAGCCCTAGCAGGCCTGGCAGTCAACTGAAAGCTCGGGCCACAGAAAATGTGTTACGAGCCCCATTCGCCCATCCAAAAGTGCCTCCAAAGGAAGGCTTTGGGTACATCTGAACTCCCCAGGGGAGCCTTTACGCAGCCCCACATGCAACTGGACCCTCCGTGTTCGCTCTTTACAGCAACCCTAAATATAACCCTAGCCAGCATGGCAGAAGACTGAAAACTCGGGCCACAGAAAAAGCGTTTCAAGCCCCATTCACCCATCCAGAAGTGCCCCCAAAGGAAGGCTATGGGTACAAGTGAACTCCCCAGGGGAGCCTTTATGCAGCCCCACATGCAACTGGACCCTCCGGGTTCACTCTTTCACCGCAAGGCTAAATATAGCCATGGCCCGCCTGGCAGTCGACTGAAAACTCGGGCCCCAGAAAATGCATTAAAAGCCTAATTCGCCCATCCAAAAGTGCCCCCAGAGGAAGGCTTTGGGTACAACTGAACTCCCCAGGGGAGCCTTTATGCAGCCCCACATGCAACTGGACCCTCCGGGTTCACT